>NC_091963.1:134998876-135298876 GCF_031021105.1 Erythrolamprus reginae | reverse complement strand
GAAGTTACTGCATAACCGAAGTAATAACAAGTATTCTTATACCAGGTAAGTTATGGTCCTGTGGTCACAAAAGGATGACCCTGGAGTTGTGGCTATCTCCCAGGTCATCCACCGGTCCTATTTCTTTAGTAGTATCTACACCACGGTTTTCTTCTTTCTCCCTCCCCCCCCCCTCCCAAAGTAATTCTGATGACAACTTACTGAAGAATATCGAACTGTTTGACAAACTAGCTCTGAGGTTCAATGGACGAGTGCTTTTCATCAAAGACGTTCTTGGGGATGAGATCTGTTGCTGGTCATTCTATGGGCAGGGCCGCAAGATTGCGGAGGTGTGCTGCACTTCCATTGTCTATGCCACTGAGAAGAAGCAGACCAAGGTAAAGTGTGGCCAGTCCTCAGGCCTCGAAATGCGAAGCTTTGGTTTTCTAATACAGGTAGTTCTCAGCATACGACCACAGGGAAGCCAAACTTTTCTGTTGCTAAGTGAGAAATCTGTTAAGCGAGTTTTGCCCTATTTTGCCATGTTAAAGTGAATCACTGCCATTGTTAAATTAGTAGTACAGTTGTAAAGGGAATCTGGCTTCTCCATTGGCTTTGCCTGTCAGAAGGTTTGTTTATTTATTTATTTATTTATTTATATTTTTATTTTTTATTTTATTTTATTTATTTTATTTTATTTTATTTATTTTTATTGGATTTGTATGCCGCTCCTCTCTGTAGACTCAGGGCGGCTAACAACAGCAATAAAAACAGCATATAAACAATCCAATATTAAAACAGTTAAAAACCCTTATTATAAAACCAAACATACATATAGACATACCATGCATAAAATTGTAAAGGCCTAGGGGGAAAGAGTATCTCAGTTCCCCCATGCCTGGTGGCATAGGTGGGTTTTAAGAAGCTTACGAAAGGCAAGGAGGGTGGGGGCAATTCTAATCTCTGGGGGGAGTTGGTTCCAGAGGGCTGGGGCCGCCACAGAGAAGGCTTTTCTCCTGGTTCCCGCCAAGCGACATTGTTTAGTCGACGGAACCCAGAGAAGACCCACTCTGTGGGACCTAGCTGGTCGCTGGGATTTGTGCGGCAGAAGGCAGTCCCTGAGATAATCTGGTCCGGTGCCATGAAGGGCTTTATAGGTCATAACCAACACTTTGAATTGTGACCGGAAACTGATTGGCAACCAATGCAGACTGCGGAGTGTTGGTGTAACATGGGCATATTTGGGAAAGCCCGTGATTGTTCTCGCGGCTGCATTCTGCACGACCTGAAGTTTCCGAACACTTTTCAAAGGTAGCCCCATGTAGAGAGCGTTACAGTAGTCGAGCCTCGAGGTGATGAGGGCATGAGTGACTGTGAGCAGTGAGTCCCGGTCCAGATAGGGCCGCAACTGGTGCACCAGGCAAACCTGGGCCAAAGGCGGTCAAGACATCAGGACACTACAACCGTCATAAATGTGAGTCAATTACCAAGTGTCTGAATTTCGATCACGTGACCGTGGGGATGCTGCGGTGGTCATAAGTGTGAAAAGTGGTCCTAGGTCACTTTTTTCAGTGCCGTCGTAACTTTGAACTAAGTAAATTGTTGTTAGGTCGAGGGAGATCCTTGACTTGCGGTCATTTGGTAACAGTTCTCCCTGAATAGGTACATAGGACCCATATTTAAAGTTTTGACAGTTTTGACAGCTACTGCTCCCAACCCCTCCCCAGTCATATGATTACATTTTGGGCATTCAGCAGCTCCCCATTTATGGCCATTTGCAAGCACTCTGGGGTCACTTGACAACAATTTAAAGTGTCTTTTGCCAAGCGCCAGTGTTTGCATCCAGTATCCACTGGACAATGGGTTTGCTTAACAGTGGTGTTGATTCATTGCACAACCTATATGGGGGGGGGGGGGACTCTCATAAAACTGAGTCAGTCATAGGGCCCACCGAATCAGCATGGCTTACAACTGTAATTCCAGACTCAATTAGAATAGAATAGAATAGAATAGAATTTTATTGGCCAAGTGTGATTGGACACACAAGGAATTTGTCTTGGTGCATATGCACTCCGTGTACATAAAAGAACATATACATTTGTCAAGAATCATGTGGTACGACACTTAATGGTTGCCATAGGGGTCAAATAAGCAATGAAGAAGCAATATTAATAAAAATCTTAGGATATAAGCAACAAGTTACAGTCATACAGTCCTAAGTGGGAGGAAATGGGTGATAGGAATGATGAGAAAAACTAGTAGAAATAGAAGTGCAGATTTAGTAGAAAGTCTGACAGTGTTGAGGGAATTATCTGTTTAGTAGAGTGATGGTGTTCGGGGGAAAAACTGTTCTTGTGTCTAGTTGTCTTGGTATGCAATGCTCTGCGTAGCGACGTTTTGAGGGTAGGAGACTAGGAGTTGAAACAGTTTGTGTCCAGGATGCGAGGGGTCAGTAAATATTTTCCCCGCCCTCTTTTTGACTCGTGCAGCATACAGGTCCTCAATTACAGTTGTAAATTGAGGACTACCTGTATGTTTTAGTGTCTTCAAATAGGGATGTAAACTCTTAAAAGAAAATAGCCTTTCCTAAGTCCAATTAGACACGTAAGAAGACAAAACTAGGGGTCTGCTTACTTCAAAATTCCGTCCTTGCGATAGCTAACGAGATGCTTAAACTCACAGCAAGGACACGAGGCAGCAACTACCTCTAATTTGTGTTCCTCAGCAACTGGCCTTGAGCGTGTTACTAGGGGTTAATTGCATTGCTTCCAGTTTGAAAGGGGGATTCCCACCATGAAGCGTAAGACTTGCCCTGTCCTGCTTTCCCTTGGGTGTACAGGTCGAGTTTCCTGAAGCCCGGATCTTTGAAGAAACGCTGAACATCCTGATTTATGAGACACCACGTGTACCAGACAAGGCCCTCCTGGAGGCCACCGGGGGAGTTGCGGGTGGAGGCGGAGGCCCCCTCCGTGCCGGTGATGACGAAGATGGGCGGGAGCACCGAGTCCGGCGCATTCACGTCCGTAGGCACATTATGCATGACGAACGCCCTCACGGCCACCAGGCTGTTTTCAAAGACTGATACAGCCTTGTTACCAAGGTCCTCGTTGCTCCAACTGTTCCGTGCCAAAGGAGGACCTTTCTCTTTTGATGTTTCACCTGAGAGGTGAAACAAGGAGGAAACTCTATGGTGTTTGTGCTCTTTCTAAGTATTTTCTGTTTGGAATCTTTTTAAAAACAAACAACCCTGTTTCTTTACAACTAATTTGAGCACATCTTCCCCTTCTCACCAATTTTTGTTGTGACAATAAAAGGCCTTGGTCATCATATAATTTATTGGAATGCTCTAATTACTGATTTTAATCTTAATAATCTGGCCTTTTCTCCACAGCCAACCCAATTGTTCTGCCTTGTAATGCTCACAGTACACACTGATTAAGATGGTGGTCCTCTCTTCACAACGTCTTTAATCTGACTGCTTTCCTCTCAGAAAGAAGACTCCCGTTTAGCTCTGTTCTAACCATCCCTAGTCAGATGGCTTTATGGTTCCCTTGAGGCTGTTTTAAACTTTAAACTAGAACATTTTAATACCAAAGTTATATAAGGTCAAATATATGTGTATAAGTCAAAATACCTATTTCAGTTTAATTTTGGATTTATGCTTTTAATGACTGCCGTTTTGGTACCTAGTCAATTTATTTTTCCATTTCTTTCTCAGCTGTTTAAGACAAGGTGCTGTCTAGACAAATTAATATTACTTATCTAGATCAGAAGTCTTCAAACGTGGCATCTTTAAGATGTGTGGACTTCAACTCCCAGAATTCTAGGAGTTGAAGTCCACAAGTCTTAAAGTTGCTATGCTTGGAGACCCCTGATCTAGATCAGTGTTTCCCAACCTTGGCGACTTGAAGATATTTGGACTTCAACTCCCAGAATTCCCCAGCCAGCAAACGCTGGCTGGGGAATTCTGGGAGTTGAAGTCCAGATATCTCCAAGTTGCCAAGGTTGGGAAACACTGATCTAGATAATAATACCATGGATGTCAAACTGGTGGCCCACAGCCCAGATGCATCACACGTAGGCCATGCCCACATAGGCTCCACGAAGTGGAAAAATGTCATGAAATATCATGTGATGGCAATATGAGACATGATCTCGATGATAATAATTATTAATCCTCCAGATTAGATTTTAGTGGGCTCTTTCCATGCTGTCTTTGCCTTCTAATATTACTGAATTCAAATTTCATCTAAAGCCTCTCCACCCACTCACAATATAAAGTATCTTAAAATGCTTTACACTTTTAGTCTAGTGGGCATATACTGTATATATAATGTTCCTATACTTCTGGTCACAATCAAATGTAAGGTTGGTTAGAAAATTCTCCATTTATTTGGAACAACGGAATATTTTATCCTGTAACACCCCTGTCCAATCTACCCCATATTTGAACTCCCCTTCTGTTTTCTGTTGAAATGGTACAGTTTCACATTAGATATAACAAAGGGCTACAGGGCATTCCAGTAGCCCTTTAGTCCAGTAATTTGATCACTCTATTTGGATGTGCCTAATAATGGCAATAGGAAGGAGTTGAGGTTGTAATGAACTTGTTATCTGAAGTTTTCCTGTCCCTCCCCAAATTCTTCCAGTATATCCTCCTGTCCCTGAAGGAAGTTATCTTGAATTAATTATTGTAATTTTGTACTTGTATAATTTATTTAAACTGTTGGTTTTTTTCTATTAAATTATTGTAATAAAAAGTTTCCTGCTTTAAAAAAGAATTCTGTTGTCTATTATTTCTCTCTTTTCCAGGGGATGGGGAGATTCCCCAAGCAGCTATTCTATTCTAGAATACATTATTTATTTATTTATTTATTATTTAGATTTGTATGTCGCCCCTCTCCGCAGACTCTTTCGTTCAGCTTTCATTCATAGCATCTGTCTAAGCCAGAGGTTTGTCCTTTTCTTAATTTCAGATGCTACAGTGGAGGTTTCTGGGTATAGTTAGCAAGGCATAAATCTAATCCCACATTTATGTGCTCCCTGTGTAGCCTATCATGGAGAAGGGGAAAACTTCGCATATGGATATATTTCTCATCCAGTTCTGGATCTTTCAGTATCTATATTTAAAAAGGTGATTGATTGATTGATTGATTGATTGATTGACTGTTAGTATGTCTTCTACATGAATTGAGTAAATCCATCCCATACATAAGAAAGAAAGTTACTGTACAGGATTACATTAGTCTTAGACTCAGAATAATTTTATCACTAATCAGCATATTAAAATCAAATTTCATTTCATACAGCTCTCAAAGGATCACCACTTCTAATATACATAAACATGACAAATAAATAAAAAGTATACATTTATATATATAACCACATGTATGACACAGAGAAGTAACAGTCTAGTTCAGATGAATGCATTCCTTTTTAAAAAAAATACTCCTCTGATGGCTTTATATCTGTAATTTGTAGTGAGTATATACAAAAGATTTGATGAAGAACACAGAACATAACCTCAACTGACAGAAGTTCAAAAGTCATGTTAGAAAGTATTATTACCCAAAAACAGTAGTGGAAGTTTGGAAGCAATTTCTAGCAGAGGTAGCGGGTCAATCATTAATAACTGAGTTTGAACATGCTTTGAGATAAACATGTCTCATCCCAAAAACAACATTTAATTAAAAAATAAAACAAAAACATGCAGAGGCAGACAATGTTCCCTCTATTTTTTTCCCAGTGTGGGCAGAAAAGTATAGTGTCTGAGCAGCAGTCCCTTCGGGACTGGGCAACATAGAAGTCAAAATAAATAAATAAACAAACCACCACCAAATAAATAAATAAATTTTCATGCCTGAGCGCCTGATTTTTTTCCACATATGTCACCCAAGACAACTTATTGCATAACTATTTGGGGCTCGGTGCTGGGACAGAATATGGTCCCTTCCCACTATGTTATTCTGTTATTTTATATTTCAATTAATATCATTATTCTCTTATAAATCCAGATAGGCCGTCATGCCTACTCCTCCTTCTTATACATTCTACTTAAAAGAAACAAAAACCCCTTATAAAACTTTTTCCTAATTAATAGGGGGGGGAATTCCTTTCTTTTTTATTAAAAGAAATAATAAAACAACCAAAATCTATTACTATTAAAACTAAAACAACCGGCAAAACCAAAAACACAACTATTAGTAAATCCATGCTTTAAAATCTTCATTTCTTAAATATTTATCATAGTATTATAGTAATCTAAAAATACTATGAAAATCTATCTGAACACCAATGCATCAATATATTTCCATATTTACGTTTCTATCAATTCAATATTTCCAAGCTCAATTAATTTTTAGGCACTTAGCATTTACTATTATTAACTTTCATCAATCTACATTTCCAAGTATATTTTAAATCCATAATGCAGTCATAAAATCATACAGTACATATCATAAATCCCTTATTTATCATGTGTATCTTCCATTATTTTTACCTACGTAATTCTATATAGCTCTAAAAGTCCAATCCAATTTTACAAATTAATACATCTTAATATTAAACAACACCTAAATATATGACTCCATAGTCAATCCATATTTAATAATCAATCATCCGTCCTCAAATTTCTACCACTGTCTCAAATCTGGGTACTTCTACTGTCTCTCCCCCTTTTCTCTCTCATTTGTTTCTCATTTCTCCCTCTTCCTCTCTTTTTCTCTCATTCCTTCCACCTCTCACTTCTCTCTTTTTCCATCCCTGTCTCCTCCCCCCCCCCGTGTGTGTGTGTGTGTGTGTGTGTGTGTGTGTGTGTGTGTGACTCTTGAACCATTTCCAAAAAGAGGTGAGGGCTGGGTTTTTTTTCTGTGTTATTATTTGGGTGCTTTTTACCATATGCTTTAAACCAAGAGTCACTTCTCTCTTTTGTTTCTCTCTTTCCTCTCATTCTCTGCCTCAATGATTTTCTCATTTCTCTTTTTTTTCTCCCCTTTTTTCTCTCATTTCTCTCTCTCTCTTCCTTCCTCTTTTTCTTTCTCCCTTCCTCCTTCACTCCCTCCCTCTCTCTTTCTCTCTCTTTCTTTTTCTTCCTCCCATCTGTACTATAAGTTCCATCTGTATTCTACATATATTGATTTACATATAATTTTTGCATTGTACATTTTCAGGGATGTTGATCTGGAAAGTATAACATTGCAATAAAAAATGACAGCAACTTTGATAAGGTGATTAAGGGATGGGGAGATTCACCTTCTAGTCCTCCTGCCTTGAGCACAGAAATAAGCTGGGTGATTTTGAGCAATTTAAATCTCTCTTGTCCTAGGGAGAAATGGGATATAGAGAAAATTGAAATAAATTTAGCCAAATAGCTTGAGCTAGTGCTTTAATTTTCAATTTTCAAGAAAGTCTTATTGATTAACCCTAGAAAACCAGGAAAGGAAAACATAATTATCACTGTTTGCTTTTTTAAAATAATTGCTCCCCTTCCTCCCTTTTTCTCTCTTTCTTTCTTCCTTTCTCTTCTCTTTCTCTCCCTCCCTCTTTCTCTCTTTTCTATCTCTCCCCCTCTCTTTCTCTCTCCCTCTCTTTCTCTCCATCCCTCTTTCTCTCTTTCTTTTCTATCTCTCCCCCTCTTTTTCTCACTTTCCCTCCCTTTTTCCTTTTTATCTCTCCCTCTCTCTATCCCTTCTATCTCTCCCCCTCTCTTTCTCTCTCCTCCTTCCTCTTCTCTCTTTCTCTCCCTCCTTCCTTTTTCCTTTCTATCTCTTCCACTCTTTCCCTCTTTCTCCCTTTCTCTCCTTCCCTCTTTCCTTTCTATTTCTCCCTCTTTCTTTCTCTCTTCTCTCTTTCTCTCCTTTCCTCTTTCCTTTCTATATCTCCCTCCCTCTTTCTCTTTCTCTCCTTTCTTTCTCTCCTGGGGCTGCCTGCCCCTGCCCTATGGACCTGTGGCAGGCTGGCAGCAGCATGCACTGCCAGGATCCACAACACCCCCCCACACAGACGGTTAGCGGGTCAGCAGCGGGCCGCGCTGCCAGGATTCACAACCCCCACCCCCACCCCGGACAGTTATCTTACCTTACCTGGCAACTGAACAAGAAAAACCATTTGGCTGCCGGGGGAAGGAGAAAACCCGGGGTTAAAGGGGCGGGGAGGAAAGCAGGCCTGCAATTGGCCCCTTTCTTTCCCGCCTTTACTAGAAAGGAACTGTTTCCCCATTGGCAGGACCTTAGCTCTTGGCTCCTGAACTTCATGCAATCCTTACACTCATGTTTAAAATGTTTCTCCAGAGAACTTGGCTTTAAGGCAGACATTGAATAAAACATCTAGAAACAAAGCAACTGAAGCTGGTTCTTAGTGGAATGGAAGATGGAAATGGACAGAATCCTTGACAGTTTCATGCCTTTCTGGTGGCCTGGATTCCTGAACCACCAAAAGAATTCCAAGATTTTGCATTTAGTCAATGAAGCAATCATCAGTCCATCAAGTGCTTTGGAAAATAGCCAATTCCAGCACAAAGGTCGGACTTGGAAACTCCTGCGCTCTGAGGTCTGAAACCTGCGCTATAGCGCACAACGCAGGTTAGAGGGAATGTTGGAGGCAGACAATGGAGTCTTTTTTCTGCCCTCAGTTTTCTATGTTTCTATCTGAGACATATTACTTCTTTTCCTTAACCTAATGTCCTCAACATGTACATTTTATGTACGCTGAGAACATATGCACCAAAACAAATTCCTTGTGTGTCTAATCACACTTGGCCACTAAATTCAATTCAATTCTATTCTATGTTTTATACTTCCATTCCCTCGAATCCTATTTTTCATAGTAAATTTTCACAAAAACTTTGAAATTGGAAACCAAGCTCAGATTAATAGACCCTTACATTAAGATTGGATACAGAATTCCAGACATACATTTGCAGGAACATTTATGTAAAAAGTATTCCAAAATACTGTTTTAACAACAATGTATAGGCCAGCGGTCCCCATACTACGGCCCGCAGGATGCATGCGGCCCGCTGAAGCCATTTATTTAGCCTGCGGCAGCAAGGAACAAGAAGGACCAACCTCCCGCACAGCCTTTTCCAAGGCAACACAACGGAGCCAGGCGTTGGAGTTGGGGGCGGGGAGCGACAAAAGTGCAGAAGCCGGCAAAGGTTTTTCTTATTTTCTATTTAAATATGTTAAAGGGTTAAATAAGGTCCAGGAGGGAAGTGTTTTTAATAGGAAAGTGAACACAAGAACAAGGGGACACAATCTGAAGTTAGTTGGGGGAAAGATCAAAGGCAACGTGAGAAAATATTAATTTACTGAAAGAGTAGTAGATCCTTGGAACAAACTTCCAGCAGACGTGGTTGGTAAATCCACAGTAACTGAATTTAAACATGCCTGGGATAAATATATATCCATTGTAAGATAAAATACAGGAAATAGTATAAGGGCAGACTAGATGGACCATGAGGTCTTTTTCTGCCGTCAGTCTTCTATGTTTCTATGTTTCTATGGCGCACGCGTTTGTGCACGCAGTCCCCATCCCCCTGCCAGCCCGCCGGGGGACAGGGAGGCCACAACTGAGAGGCTCAGCACCCGCCCATCTGTGGTGGGCAGGGGCAGCTCCCTTTTCCCACCGCCTATGTCTACCGCGGGCGGCCGTCACTGCGGGTTCCTCGGGTGGGAGCTGCCACTTCCCTCTGGGCAGCCCAGCCAGGCGGCTGTAGAAAGTGCAGAGAATATTGTGCTTTCTATGGCCGCCTGGCTGGGCTGCCTGGAGGGAAGTGGCAGCTCCTGCCCGAAGAACCCGCAGCGACGGCTTGGTGGGAGACGCCAGCGGTAAACA
Source organism: Erythrolamprus reginae (assembly GCF_031021105.1). NCBI lineage: Eukaryota > Metazoa > Chordata > Lepidosauria > Squamata > Dipsadidae > Erythrolamprus > Erythrolamprus reginae. The sequence continues at coordinate 135,289,063 of NC_091963.1, read as the reverse complement.
TAGGCGGTGGGAGAATAAAAGGGAGCCGCCCCCACCCGCCGCGGATGTGCTGGTGCCTCTCCTCCCTGCCCCCCCCCAGGCGGGCTGGCAGGGGGATGGGGAGCATTCAAAATAAGTAAAACCTTCGTCGGCCTCCACAGAGAAGAAAGGAAGAGAGAGAAAGATAGAACAAGAGAGAGAGAGAGAGACAGAGCGCAACAGACAGAGAGCGAGATAAAAAGAAAAAGGGAGGGAAAGAGAAAGAAAAAAAGAGAGAGCAAGAAGGGGGGAGAGATAGCAAGAGACAGAACAAGAGAGAAAGAAAGCAAGAAAAAGAAAGAAAACAAGAGAGAAAAAGATAAAGCAAGCAAGAGAGAGAGGGACAGAGAAGGAAAGAGAAAGATAGCAAGAGAGAACAAGAGAAAGAGAGAAAGAAAGAAAGGGACAGAGAGAAAGAAAAAGAGAGAAAGAAAGAGGGAGAGATAGAGGGAGAGAAAGGAAGAGAGAGAGATAGAGTGAGTGAGAGAAAAAAAGCAAGAGAAAGAGAGGGATAGAGAGAAAGAAAGAAAAAGAGAGAAAGAAAGAGGGAGAGATGGAGAGAAAGGAAGAGAGAGATATAGAAAGAGTGAGTGAGAGAAAGCAAGCAAGAGAGAGAGAGGGATAGAAGAGAGAGAAAGAAAGGGGGAGATAGCAAAAAAGCAAGAAAGAGGGGGGACAGAGAGAAAGAGGGAGAGAGAGGAGAGAGAAAGGAGGGAGAGATAGAGAGTGAGTGAGAGAGAAACCAATAGAGAGAGAAAGAGAAAGAAAGCAAGAGAGAGAGGGACAGAGAAAGATAGCGAGAGAACAAGAGAAAGAAAGAAAAAAGAAAGAGGGACAGAGAGAAAGAGAGAAAGAAAGAGAAAGAGAGAAAGAAAGAGGGAGGGAGAGATAGAGGGAGAGAAAGGAAAAGAGAGAGATAGAAAGAGTGAGTGAGAGAAAAAAAAGCAAGAGAAAAAGAGGGATATAGAGAAAGAAAAAAAGAGAAAGAAAGAGGGAGAGATGGAGAGAAAGGAAGAGAGAGAGATAGAAAGAGTGAGAGAAAGCAAGCAAGAGAGAGAGAGGGGGATAGAGAAAGAAAGAAAGGGGAGAGAGAGAAAAAGCAAGAGAGAAAGAGGGGGGGACAGAGAGAAAGAGCGAGAGAGAGAAAGAGGAAGAGACAGGGAGAGAGAAAGGAAGAGGGAGAGATAGAGAGTGAGTGAGAGAAAGAAAGCAATAGAGAAAGAGAGATAGAGAGAAAAGGAGAGGAAGGAAGAGAGAGACAGAGAAAGAGAAAACTTGGCAAGGAGTTGGAGACTTTCTCCACTTCGCCTCCTCCTCCTTTCCCAAGGTGGTGTTAAGAAAACCGCAGGGTTTTTTTATAGTCTGACCCTCCAACAGTCTGAGGGACAGTGAACTGGCCCCCTGTGTAAAAAGTTTGGGGACCCCTGGTATAGGCTATAGTGATAGATAACAGTGATAAAGATGCAGTCACCCCTAAATTTTAAGGACTTCATAATCATCTATTTGCCTTTAAGTTAACCTTGACTCTTTATAACTGCCTGGATAACTGCCTTGCTCTTTTCATGGCAACATTTTAAAAAGCGATTTATCACTGCCATCATTCTATGGCTGAGAGAGACTGGCCACAAAGTTAGTCAGCTGGTTTTGCCAGATGGAAGTAGAACTCTTGCTCTTTAAATTTCTAACCTGATCCCTGAGCTACTACACCAAGTTGCTATATAAAAGTATATCTCGAAAACTGCAATAGAAGCACTTGCCTTTCAACAGAACTGATATTGATTGATTGTATTTATATGCCGCTCATTCTGAAATGGACTCAGAGTGGGATAAATACAACAGTAATAAAATACAATCAAAATACACAATAAAATCAGTAATATAATAAAACAATAAAATAATGTCCTAAAAGAACCATACATACACAGCAGTCAATCTAATTGCAGGCGGGCTGGAAAAGCCAGGTCTTAACGGCTTTCCGGAAGACCGGTAGGGAGCAGTTGATTCCATAGGGTCGGAGCCACCACAGAGAAGGCTCTTCCCGAAGGTTCTGCCAACTGACATTATTTGGCGGATGGGACCTGGAGAAGGCCGACCCTGTGGGCCCTTACTGGCTGCAATGAGGTATGAGGTCAGAGGCAGTCCCATAATGTCCCTGAGCCATTTAGGGCTTTAAAGGTGATAACCAACACCTTGAATTTGGTTCGGAGACCAACTGGCAACCAATGCAGCTCACGTAAAGGTGGAGTAATACAGGCAATAATGGAGTAATTTGAGAGAATCTTGGTTCTCCCTGAGCTTGCTTGTTTTCTTGCAGACATTTTACTACCCAAATTAGGTACCATCATCAACCACAAAACTGAAGACAGCACCAAGGGTTCCTCATTTCAACCCTGAGCTAACAAATGTTCTTTAATTGGAACTGATACTTTTATTCTACCATATTTTGTTTTTGCATAAGGATAAAAGTTTTTTTTTCTTGTTTAGATATCTATCTCATTAATTAATTAATTAATTAATTTATTGGATTTGTATGCCGCCCCTCTCCGTAGACTCGGGGTGGCTAACAACAGTAATAAAAAACATCATATAAATCCAATACTACAACAACTAAAAAACCCTTATTGTAAAACCAAACATCCCTACAAACAAACATAGCATGCATAAATTGTAAAGGCCTAGGGGAAAAGAATATCTCAGTTCCCCCATGCGTGACAGCAGAGGTGGATTTTAAGGAGCTTACGAAAGGCAAGGAAGGTGGGGGCAATTCTAATCTCCGGGGGGAGTTGGTTCCAGAGGGCTGGGGCCGCCACAGAGAAGGCTTTTCCCCTGGGCCCCGCCAAACGACATTGTTTTGTTGTCGGGACCCGGAGAAGGCCCACTTAATTGGTACTCCAAATTTAAGTAACTGCAATGACAAGTTTTGCCTAAGAAGCTGTGATAAAAATATATATTAAGGAACTAAAATGAGTGAAGTAGGCTGGAATATCATTTTTACCCAAAGAAGTTTGGTTGGTCCTTAATGTTGCAATTAATCTGAAGCTTTGCTAGGTGATTGCTAAGTAAGCCGTGCTGCATACCATCTTTCATAAATTTATAATTTGCAAATCTGCCGGACTGCAAAAAATATGTTTTGCAAGGATGGGAACAAAAGAGGAAAAAACTGATAGAAGGGATCAAAAGATGATAACAATACCCTTGGTTTTTGATTTAGATAAATCAGGATGGATGTGAAATCTGTGAAGAATGATCTATGAAATCAGCGTTGAACGTAATCAACCAACTACTTCTATTTATTCAAATGTAAGTTCTCGGAATCTCTTTCCCAAATAAACAAACCTGCAGGTAAGTGAAAGAGCCAACCCAATGAAATCAAGGTGTAGAGTATCAAAGAGGTGGAGCAAATATTCAGAAACTGTTATGTAAACAAAAAAAAGATAGCAGCATTTTTAACTTCTGAGAACAGACATCCATAGAATTAAGAGATCCAGGTCAGACTCTCTGGAGGATAAGACGGAGAGGAGAAAAAGCAATCAAACTGGAAATATTCCATTATTGTAGCCTGACATTAATTATAATTCCAGTCCTCCAGAACAGTTGATTGTTGGATCTTGTCCACCTGGTTGCGGTTGATCCACTACAGGTGGAAACTATTCTGGGGCAGGTGGCGTAGGAACTCAGATGTTCTTGTAACCGTGGGCAGACCCAGGTTCTAATCCTGTCCAGAGCAGGAAAGCTCACGTCAACTTTTTCTTTCTTTTTTCTTTTTCTTTCTTTCTCTTCCTTTTTTATTTGTTTATTGTTTGTTTGTTAAACATGTACAGTGGTACCTCTACTTAAGAATGCCTCTACTTAAGAACTTTTCTAGATAAGAACTGGGTGTTCAAGGTTTTTTTGTCTCTACTTAAGAACCATTTTCTACTTAAGAACCAGAGCCGGGAAAAATTTCCCAGGAAATTTGAGAGCAGCACGAAGGCCCGGCCAGTTTCCTGCCATTCCCCCTTTAATCCTGGCCATCTGGGCTGCCAGAGGAGCCTTTTGGTGGTGCTTAAGGAGGCTTTGGCAGTCCACAGCGAATGAAGCATTTTCCTTTCTCTGGGTGCTTGGACAGGGAATAAACCTCTGCCAGCACCCAGAGAAAAGAAACGCTCCCTTCACTCTGAGCAGCCGAGGAGTCACCACAGCAAAGGAAAAGCGAGTGAGTGAGGAGAGGGGAGCCCTTCAGCATGGGAAGGAAGAGGCAGCAGGTAGCAGCAGCAGGCAGTGTATGGGAGGTAGCCTCGCGCTGGGTGTATGGGAGGCGTGTGCTCCTCAGTCCCTCTTTTTCTTAAAAAAGCCTTAAAGTTTTGGATTTTTTTGATTCTCCTCACCTCACCTTCTTCCTTTGGCAGTGACTCTTCTCCTCTTCTTCCTCCCACCCAAATTCTGAGATTTTATTTCTTTCCCAATGGGTTTGCACGCATTATTTGCTTTTACATTGATTCCTATGGGAAAAATTGCTTCTACTTAAGAACGTTTCTACTTAAGAACCTGGTCACCGAACGAATTAAGTTCTTAAGTAGAGGCACCCCTGTATACGATAGCAGTATTTTATTTTTATTTATTTATTTTGTCCAGTACACAATGAGGGATTTAGTGGGTATATATATATATACATACACATAGTAAAATGCATGATGAAGGTTATAGAGAAGATACTCATAGTAAAATATATCTATGAAAGAATAGAAAAGAAGATATAGTAATAGAACAATGAAGAATAGAAGAGATATAGGAATAGAAGAAAGGTATAGGAGATATAGGAGAGCAATAGGACAGGGGACGGAAGGCGCACTAGTGCATTTGTACTCGCCCCTTACTGACCTCTTAGGAATCTAGATATGTCAACCATAGATAATCTAAGCGTAAAGTGTTGGGGGTAGTTTGTATAAACATAACCGAAGTAAAAAGTAGCGATAAAAGAGGACAGTAGGACAGCGACGGTAGGCACAGCGCTGCGCTTAGACCACAGAATGGGAGCAACTATGGACAAAGCTCTTGTAACAAGGCTGGGCAGGAATCTACGGACATGGCGTGAATCTGCTTTAGGCGCACCTGGGAAACGTTCGAGCAAAGTTTGAAAGAGCACGCGCCAAGCAAGACCGCCGCAGGGCCAGCCTCCCGGCGCCACGTGACCCCAGGAGGATCACGGGACGAGGCCGGCCCACGTGCTCGGGAGAGCCCACCCCCGGAAGCCGCCCTGCGCTGGAGGTCACCTGATCCTAGGAGGCCAAAGAGGGAAACCGGTCACGTGGCTGGGGCTGGCTGGCTGGCTGAATGTTCCGGGCGGGCTTCGGGGGAATCGCCTGGGCCTGAGGAGAGCGACGGGCGGGAGCGGAGAGCCTGGAGCGCAGCGGGGCCGGTTCTGAAGGTCGGGGTGGGGTAGCGGAAGCCTTGGAGCAAAGCGAGGGCGCGGCTTCGCTTCGGGGCTTTTTTTTTCCCCCGAAGGGAGATTGTTAAGGCTTTTGGAGTCGAGGTTCCCGGCAGCTTTTTTTTCGCTGGAGCCGGAGGTCAGGCTTGTTTTTCTTCGGGGAGGGGGAACTCAGCTGGGCCTCCCCTTAGCGGGCGAATTGGGGCGAGAGGCATCCGGGCGAGCGGGCAGACCGTAACGGAAACCCTCCAGCCCTCCGAAAAAGCGGGGAGGCGGCTTGGCTCGGGCTTTTGGGAGCCGCTCTAGAGGGCAGCAGAGCTCCGGGCAAAGGAAGGGTGGAAGTCGCATTGGGTGTGGGGCGAGAGGAAAATCCTCGGAGAAAGAAGAAGAGGCGTTCATTTAGGCGGCCCGCTGCTGCTGCTTTTGTTTCAGTTGCGGAGAGATATATTCCGGGAAGAGGGTGCTGAGTAACGCCAGAATTGAAGGTGTTGTTTTTTTAAGGCCGCTGAGCTCGAGAATAAGGAATCGGCTCCATACGTGTGTTTTTGTAAGGTTTGTACAAGAGTTTATATGAAGTCGTTTACTAGGGAGGGAGAAAGTTTAGGGTGTTGAAGCAAAAGTGAAGAATAAGCAACGTAAGAACCGACACTAGATAACTCATTTCGCGCCCCGGAAACATCGCAAATTTGGAGGAGCAGGGTAGAAAATCTGGGGATTTCGTTGGAGAAGCTTCTACAGATTTGAGTGGTTTTTTGTAGTTCCCAACAAGTGTCATAGTTCCCAATCTTGTTAGTTTCAAAACGGTTTTAACAGTGTAGAAAGAATCACCACTAGGAAGCTTATATCTTTTAAAAGTGGGGAGTTGGAGCTGGACTTCAGTTAGGTCCCTTGTGGTCAATATCTTTCGCCTCCTACATCTTTCATCCAAGCCCGGGTAGATAGAGGCCATGCAGAAAGAAGAACTGGGCATGGATGAGAATCGCAATCCAGAGGAAGAACTGCGTCTCCTGGGAGGAAAGAAGGAGAAATGCCATAATCTCAGCAACCGTATCCGAACAGGTAACTTAGCCACTGACCAATATTTTATTTCTAAATTGTTTGAATTTGTTACAGGGCTTGCAAAAAACCAGGTGCGTAGGCATGCAGGTCTTCGCAGTTTGGTTTGGACATTAAAACTGTTGAAAGATTTCTCAGTTATGCTTCCAAAGGAGCTTCTTTTCAGCTTTGCTACCCATCACCAAATTTTTGCATGAGTCTTCTTAACCTGTAAACCCAAGGAATTATTTTGATCAATGGCTTTTCTCAGCATAAGAAAACTCATATTTCATTTGTTGTTGCCTTAACAATAAACTTTCAGAGTGGAATCCCTCCAATGCAGCTCCGAGTCTACGGAGAGGGGCGGCATACAAATCCGATAAATAAATAAATACCTTGCTTTTCCTTTTCTTAATAGATTCAATCAATATTAGTCTTACCCTAAATCACCAATTGCCCTAATGTCCACATAACCATCAGCATCTCTCATTGCTAAGTAATTATTAACTTACTTTCTCCCACAATTTTTAATAGATTAGTATCTTCTGTTTGAATCATTGCCTTAAAACCTGACTATAAAAGTTTCTTTGATGCCAAAGAAAGCAAAGTCTCCTTCCTCTCATTTCGCAGGAAGATCACACACTATTCTTTTGTACTAAACAGGGGTGTCCCCCTCCCCCCTTTTTTATACCTCAGTGTATCTTTTGACTGGAGATATTTTACTGCAGTGGCCATGGAAATACTTTAAAAAATATCCAGTGTGTATTAGATGCATCCTTTCTGGTCCATTGAAAAAGGTGCAGGGGTTCTTAATTTTCTGGAGAGGGTCTCAGGATTGTGATGTGAACTGGATTGAAAGGTTTGAGTTTATGTCATCTGTTTTGACCTGAAATCCTTGTGTTCATCAACTTGATCAGTTGCCATTATTGATTAGGAAAAGCATTAAGTGAATGAACTGATAGAGGAATCACTCAATTTCTCCCATTTTTCTGTCTTGCTTCTCTGCCTTGTGTGAAGGAAGAAAAAATAGTTCCTTCCCCACCAACCTATTTGACGATTTTATCATCAATTCTATGTCAAAAATTGTATCCTGAGTGCTTGTTTGGGCTGAGAGATAGGATGCTTTTCTGACAATAATGTAAAGATAGCATTGGCCTAATTGCATTCTGTTAATCAAAAAAGTTGTCTAGGTTAGAAACTTCTTATCCTGGAGAGCTAAACAACAAGGAAAATAAACAGATGCTGAGTAAAATCTGTTTTAGATTTAAACATTTGTTGAACCTCATATCATAGCACAGAAATTCTCCAATTCCCTTTATTTTGTAATGGCAACACTATTATTTTCCTTGAAACTGTAATATTACTTCGGAGATTTAGCACCTTCAATGGCAGCTTTTTAATGAATGAGAATTCTAGCCACTGGACATTTTCTCATTCCACTTTGAGAAATAACTGTAATGGCAATAGCAAATTAAATTTCAGGATCCTGCTTATTCATAAAATTGAAGAGGTCTTGCACAGTCTAGAAACAAAAACACAAATACATGGATGCTAGCCTGAAATGACTTAGCACCTTCTGTTATTGAACCTTCTAATGCTACTGCAGCAGTCAGTAGGGAAGGTGGCTACAGAGGGAAAGTAGAAAAGGGTTTCCCCCCCCCCTCAAAAGACCTTCAGTGAAATATTTTAAACAGGGGGAACGTATTTGTATTCTGCAGTTAGTAACAACAGACCTCAAATTTGCTTTCCTTCCTCAGGATCATGGGAATCAAATGGATATACTGCAAGTTCTGAGATAGCTGATGAGCCCAGTGTTCCCCTGAGTCCTTCCAACAGCCTTAACATCCGCAATCTCCAGCTGTCTGAGCGAGACCCACCCCAGCATACCCGCCGTTATCCTCCTAATTTCCATCATGGCCGGCCCTTCCGTCCTGCCTACCGCAAAACTTATCGAGGCAACACCTCAGACCGCAAGGAATGGGGACCTAGCACTAATGGCCACCACTCTGCTCCAGAGGGTCTTTCCAATGGGAGATGGCAGCATCGACGCCGTGGCTATTCTGACTCACCCTCCCCATTGTCTTCTCCCGAAATGGAACGAGTCAGTACTATCAAAGCCAGTGAGAAGCCTGCTGTTACATTTAATGCCTCCAGTGTAACCACTGAGGAATCTGAGAAGGAAACATGGTCACTCTTTCGGCCCCCTCCTGCTTTCCCAGTTGATAGCAGCAGTGCCAGGATCATTCCCAAGATCTCTTATGCCAGCAAGCTGAAAGAGAACTTGGATCAACCAGGCAAAGCCTGCCATGTTCCAGCCTCGGCTGTCCGCACCACTAATAGCCTCCCCAACTGTGTCTTGGCGCCAGCCCCCTGCAGCCCCCCGCCAACCGATAGCAGTAGGCGGCAGCATCTGGGAGCCATCTTCCAAAATGAATGGGGCCTCTCCTTTATCAATGAGCCAGGAGCCGGGAATGGAGGGGGCGGTGGAATTGCACCAGTCAAGGAGACAGAAAATGCAGATGTTGAAGCGTGTTGGGAAAACATGGAAGCCAGTGACTGGCAGGCTGCAAGAAATTATCACTTTCAAGGTAAGATAGCCATAAGAGTACAGTACTGCACCGGAACAGGGATGTCTACATGTTTTGAGGCTGTTAATCTATTGATAGTAGAATATATTGAGCAATTTTCAATCATAAGTCACATTTTAGGTGCATAGAAATCAGCTATTGTGATTAGTGGAAAGTGGGGCAGGGATATTTTTTTGCCCACAAAAAACCAGAAGGGTAATAATTAAAAATCAACTTACAGTATTTCCAAAACATCATCTTCCATGTTTATTTGGTTAAGATACATTGAGCTTTGAATTGTTTTGTATTAACAGTTTCAAAAGGAATTTATCATTCTCTGTAATGCTTTCTTTAATAAGCTAAGGAAAAAAGGTGTCTTCATTAAATTTCAATGGTGTCAGAGAAAAGCTTTTGTGTTTCATTAAGGAACCTTCACATTTTACTTCCAAATATTTGAGTATTATTATAGGTTCTAGCATTTAGCAATGGGGTTTTTAAATGTTTTTAGTAGAAATTTAGATTTGTTGTAAATTGTTTTTTCACTTTGTTGTGAGCCGCCCCGAGTCTGCGGAGAGGGGCGGCATACAAATCTAAATAAATAATAATAATAATTTAATTTTAACTGAGTCAGAGTTCTGAATTTTGTTTTGTTAAACAATGCAGGGAGATGGGCATGTTGTTGCTACACATCTGGAACAGCTTTTTAAAATTTAATTAAAATTTAGAAACTTTCTGTTGGACAATAAAGACAATCAGAGGGACTTATTAGGTATTCTTTAGGAATAAAATATAGTAATGCTTGGCTTCTTATCTTTTTTCTTCTCTCCTGATACAGAATGGAGCCATATATGGGAGCTACACAGTCAAGGTAAGCAATGGAAGAACTTTTAGAATTCCTAGATGAATCTACATTCTGAGATGGTGGTGCAATTAAGTTAGTAATAACTACTCCAATTGCATAGATAGCTATTTTAAGCTTGAATTGGGATTATATGGACCTGTGCTATATTTTCATACTTCTAAAGTTGGTTGAAATTTAAGGATTGTATTTAGGGGATTAGTCTCTCTAGTGGGTCAAGTTTTTGTAGGCGGGTACAATTACATGAAATAAAGGTTTGCAAGTAGAAAGTAAATTGGAGAAGGGTGGAGGAATCATAGAAAAGGATGCACTGCTCCATTGTTTTTGTGGGAATATTTTTATCAAAAACAGCCTTCCCTCTTGTATGCTAATGACCATAGCCCTGCTGGCTGGGGATCTTGGGAGACTAAAAAGTTTCTGCCCATTGGTAGATAAATTTGCACAAACACAAAAAGAAACAAGAGCAACACTGGATCTTACAATCAGGTGGGAGCAACAGCAGAGTAATGCTGTTCTAATTTTGCACCCAAGAGTCTATTTTTATAGGATATTAGTATAGATTGCATTTGATATGTAGAGGCCATCTTTTAAGCATCCATTTGTTTCGGAAGAGGAGTACAGTATATCTTGCAAAAAGTATACAGCTGGAAATTTGTTTGCTACCCATGTAACATCTCTCTTTAATGATACATTTTTCACGATACTTTTCATTTTTATATTTTCTTCTAGCTCCTAGCAGAGTGATGGTCTACTCGGAAACCTTGGATGGGAAAGGTTAATTCCATGAATATCCAGGGGAAGCAGTTAAGATATTGTGGGAGGATGTATGGGGAGAGGCAAGGCAACCCATACAACCCTCTTGAAGATTGGAAAGTCGGAGCATCTTGAAAGGGGAAGTTATGCCACCTGCCTACCTCCCTTCTCTTGCTGTTAGCCTAAATTGTCCTTGGTGAGGCTCATGCCTCATCCATTCCCCACCATCTTTCTCTATCTCTGATTCAATGCTCTGGTTTTTAACATGGTTTAAATTTCTCTGGATTCCCCTGAAAATAAAGCAAAACAAAAAAAAAATTAAATTCATTTCTCTTGCTGTAGCGGTGTCTTACTTCTTAACACATAACTTTCAAGTCTTGCCATCAAGACAAAGAAATGGTGGTGAGAATAATAGTGGCCGTGCTAAAAGGGATACAAACAGGAAACAAATTTCCCATGAATTTTTGCAACCTCAGAGTATCTTTGGAGTTTTATTTAAATGAGATATAGCTAAGAAATAATACGAATGAAATTACTTTGGGCTTTGCTGCCCTTAAAACTAGTACAGTATGAATGTCACTGCATTGTCATGAAATGTCCAGCCTTTTCCCCTTAAGATTCTAATATATTTAGCAAGCTGTAGTGCTTACTGAGCACCAAAGAATGTAGGGTAGTTCTAAGAGTGGAAGACTGTATTTCAGTGAACAATGAAGCAATTCTTTGTTGCTGATCTTCATTTATTTGAATTAACCAGAATAAAGTAGCCTACTAGTGCAGCAAAGCTGTCTGGTGCCTTTTTAGATTTCTCCACTGAAAGTTAACCATTTGACCATATTATATGAATTGATAAAATTCAATCGAATTTTACATGATCTGGAACATTTAAAGGTAAGCCTTGTGTTTTTTTTAAGTGGTGTTACTCTGTTTATAAGAATTTGTACGCTTGCTGTCATCTTAAAAATGAGAATATCTTGACTCTCCCAGATAACTAAGAAGCCACTGAATAAAAAGTAAATCCTTGATTTCTCAGTATAGGAAGGAAGGATTGCGGGCTACTAGAAAGGAAGGCTTGTTCGAGAAAAATAACAGGGACGGAGGATGGGTAAAAATGAGCGACTTCTAACGATTACTTCAACTATTTCCTCTCCTCCTCCCCATGTTCAGCCTGAACTCCCTCAAGTGTGCGCGGTAACCCTCAGTCAAAATGGCTCTCGGAAGATACAGGGCTCTACTGAGGGGGGAGGGGGGGGAAAAGCTCTGCTTCTCGGAAGATACGAGGTCACGGCAACCTGTTCCGGAGTGGGGCGTAAGGATCCACGTATCTGGGAAACTCGGGGGGCGGAAGTGTTTCCAGGGAGAAAAGCGTCAGCGCGGGACGTGCGCGTGGCTTACCAGCTAACACGCTTGCGGTTACGTCACTCCTAAGCGACTTTCATTCAGGCGGCGTGACGACTTGCGGCGGCGCGCGGGAAGGCGTCATTTCTCTTCCCCCCCCCCCCCCGTTCTCGGGAAATTATCGAGTCGCCCCGCCAAAGAGGAATCGGCGGCGCTGCTTTCTCTTAAAGGGACAGTAGCGTCCTCCGGCGCCGGTGGAGGCTTCGGCGAAGCTGCGGTTTTGGAGAGAAGGAGAAGGTGGCGGGAGGTAAGACGTGGCCGTAGCTGGGATGCCCTTCATTCCCTTTCTTCTCCTGCCAGCGGGTTCCCCCCCCCCCCGCCCGCCTCGCAAGCAGAACTTTCGATCAGTGGCCGGTGGCTGAATATTAACAATTTCGGTTCAGCTGCCGTAGAGCGAGACAATGCCTGAATCTCGCCATACGGTTTAGGCGAGAGGGTTGGTTGGGAAGGCTCTCATTCCTCATGAATTCACTGGAGAGCCTTTAGGTCGGGCATTTATTTCTCAGCAGCTCTTCCTCGGAGGCTTATTCGGAAAATAAAAGTCACATGCATGCCCCTCACTGAGCCCGAATGAGGAAAACATGCATTAGAAAGAAGAAAAATGGATCGCAGCTGTAGCCAGCTTAGCATGTAAGAACCAAATAATCAAATAATAATCAGTGCTAGTGCTGATGATGTTACCTTGTGAGGGTAAGAAAACATCTGCAAGAAAACAAGCAAACTCAGAGAATAGCCATATCACTTACTTATATACCAAGTCACTTAGCCCTCTCTAAGCAGTTTACAGAACTAGCATTTTGCGCCCAACAATCTGGGTCCTCATTTTACCCACCTGGGAAGGATGAAAAGCTGACTCAACCTTGAGCCTGGTGAGGTTTGAACTGGTGAACTAGCAGTCAGCAGTATTGCACTGTTACCACTGTGCCACCAAAGATCCCTCATGTTGACCCTGAGCTACAAATATTTCCCTTTATTGATGTCCTTTTTTGTTCCTTCCTCCCATCACTGCACTTCCACACGTATATAAAATATTCTAATGGGCAGAAGTCTGATATAAATAGGGTTTGGGGAGTGGTGGCAAAATAATTACTTTCTTCCCTTTTCTCGCATATGCATCATTTCTCTTGTTCATAATCAGCAGAATGTCTGCATTTTTCCCTTATCTCACTCTAACCATATCTCACTACCAATTCTAGCTTCTCATCTCATAATCAATGTCCCTGATTATTATGAGGCAGTTTTACTCATTGCACATATACACACATTCCTTACACATGTATTGCGCTGGTTTAATTATTCATACTTTGTGTTCCAGAGAAAGATCTGGAACAGTTTTTAATAGATTTTCTGAATGGTTCAAGCATGTTACCCAAGATTAGTATATATAAGAAAATACTTGGTTGTAATAAAACTTTAAAAGACCAATAACATTTTATTTGGATTTTAAAAATTGGATGGGAAGGGAAGCACATTTTTCAAATTTTTTAATTTTCAGGCTGAAATGAGAGTCCAGAAGTGGTGAGGGGAAAGTGCACTTCATTAAGATACAGCAATGTAACTCTGACTGTTGCTCTATTAATATGGGGGGAAATAATTTAACTATAGCTCATGAATATAGCAAATATATTTATGAACTGTATCTTTTCCACTTAATACTTCATTTGGCTTTGGTATTAAAATATTTATATACTGCCTCTAGGGATCATTTAAACAAAACACAGATGACCCCACGTCTTTATTATCAAAACATTTTTTAATTTTCTTACATACTCAACTTTATATAACATCTTGTTTTAATCAAACTTGACAAGAAAGGTGGGATAAAAATAACACAGTTGTTAATCAATCTGACTTTGCTTGTCAGTAGATCACAAAGTAGATCACAAAAGGTGACCATATGATGATGGGTCATTGCAACTATCATAAATATGAACTTGTTGCCAGTCATCCAAATTTTGATCATGTGTCCATGAGGATGCTGCAATGATTGTGTGAAAAAAGATTGTAAAGTCACTTTTTTTCAGTGCCATTGTAACTTTGAACAGCCACTAAATAAATGATTATAAGTTGAGAACTACCAGTATAATGCAATTTGCAATCCATGTAACAGCATTTCTGCAAACCCGATAAAAATGTTTCCTTTCCTTTTCTAATTAGAAAACAACAGAAAGGGATGTCAAACTCAAATGAATGCAGCCACATTACATAAAATATCCTAAAGAGAAGGATAAATTCATACACATACAAAAATGCAACAAGTACTGAATGTTTAAAATTATTATTAACCCCCTTATAATGTAATAAAAAATGCTTGATAAAAACAAAGTGTTGCACCAAAAATATTGTATTGCCATGACTACAATCTCCACTCTGTTTACTCTTTTACATCTCAGTGCAGTCGTTTCTGTGTACCTCCCTAGTGCTAACCAGCATAGACAAACAACAGCATCATTGCAATGTTCCCTCCATAAGCCTGTATGGTCATCACATGCCAGCGCAGTGAGCGCACACAAAACAAAGCAGCAGGCCAGGACAATGGCAGTGGAGAGCAACAGCCTGCTGTGGTAGGATTTGGACTCTGACAGCCCATTAAATTACTGAGCTGTTATGGGTTGCACATGACGAGTGAGCTCTAATAATGTCTTTTATTTTTGATTAGCAACAGGCTATAGGGAGAAAAAACTCCTAGGTTTCAAGCCTCTGCACCAGTTATAGGGTAATGTTGGAAACGTCCATGTAACCTGCAACAAAGTGGCACAGTTAATACTATCCACAATGGAGGAATGGTTGGGAAAGATGATGGAATGCCTGAAATGGATAAATTGACTTATTTGATGAGAAAAAAGACATTATCTGTGTTTATCGCTGACCAAAAACCCTTTTTAGGCTTTTGGCGTGAAATAGAAAAATGAACTTAAAATTTATGACTTTGATGATTAGACAAACTAGATTACAAAAAGAGAGTCGTGTTGCAACTCTAGAATGAGAAGTAAATTTCTAATCATTTCTAATTCTGTAAAGAAGCTACTCTTTTATTTTTTTATCTTTTATTTTTTCACCTTGCCCTTTTAACTTTCTCCTTGATTTCCTTTCTTCTTCTTTTTACTTTGTATTAGTCTGTAGTGTTAAGCTTCTAAACTTTATTTTTTTAAAAACACGTCTAAATAAGTGGTACAGTTGATATAACCTTCAAGCTGGATGCTAATATTAATTTTCTCAACAAATACCTAATGGCCTGATTTAATAGTTTATCTAGTTATTTTTTTAACAAAGTTCTATAACAAGACAATTTAAGAGATAAAACTATAAAGCATATTCTTGGTTTGATTTTGCCTGCAGGTAGCCCTCAACCTATGACCACAATTGAGCCCTAAATTCCTATTTCTAAATGAGTTTTGCACCAAGTTATGACCTTTCTCACCACTGTTATTAAGTGAATCACCACAGTTGTTAAATTAGTAACACGATTGTTAAAGAATCTGGCTTCTCCATTGACTTTGATTGTCAAAAGGTCACAAAAGGGATCATGTGATTCTGGGACACTCCAATTGTCATAAATGTGAACCAGTTGCAAACGTCTGAATTTTGATCATATGATCATGGGGATGCTGCAATGAACTAGTATGAAAAATAGTCATAAGTCACCTTTTTCAATGACATTGTTACTTCAGTTACTAAACAAGGTGTTGAGTAGGATTACCTGTACCATTGATTTACTAATTATTTTTTTTGCAAGCCACTTATTGTCGGCCTCAGTACCTTTACTGTTACATCACAAGCGTAAAGATTCCTATAATAATAAAGCTGTTTGTTTGCCTGAAAGGACTGTACATGAAGATGCTGTTCAGCTCATGCAACCTGGATGCTGTAGCATCCATCATGGGCATTTATCCATGATGGGCAAAGGTAGGAATGTGCTAACAGGTTACATAACTAAATGAAGCATTTGAAAAGTGAAAAAGTAGGACTTTGTATTGAAAGAGTCTCAAATTGATTAGAAAATGAGCTATCCCTGGGAAATACAATTAAAATAATAAGATATTGAACAATATGCCCTTCACATTTAAATCAAGACTACCTGTTCTGTTCAAAGCTGCTTTTGTCTCATTTGCTGCATTTCCATAAAGGCTGCCATTTAGCAATAGGGGGGTATCCCTTTTCCACCCTGCCAGATGGTCTGAGAATAGTTGTTTTAGGAGATCTTTGAGGATTATATTGTATCTAGTCTTAGAATAATAAATTCCTTACAGATGGTCCTCAACTTACACCATTTATTAGCGACAGTTCAAAATTACAAAGTCATTGAAAAAAGTGAATTACAATCAGTCCTTGTACTTATGACCAACACAGCTTCCCTACAGTCCCATGATCAAAGTTCGGGTGCTTACTGTGCTTTTTGGATTAAAAGATGCTCTGGAATATAAGATGTACATTAGTTTTTAGGGAGGAAAGCAAGAAAAAAAAATTCTGCCTCTACCTACCAGCATCCATTGGTATTCATCTGGCTACCGTCCTTGCAGCAAATAGCAAACAGCCTGGTTAGCTTCAGCAGGTTATCACAGCCTGATTTAGCACAAACAGCTGATTGGCAGTTGGATCAAATCCCCCCCAGAATATTGCTAATCAGCTATTCCAAGTTTAACCCATTGCCACCTCTGTGCGTCGCATTTTTGGTCTCTACACACCCTGTTTTTGGCCTCCATGCACCACATTTTTGGCCGGTTCCAGGTCAGGCTGTGTGGATTGCCATACCACATTGTCACCAATTGCCACCTCCATAAGTCAGATTTCTGGCCTCCGCATATAGCGGAGGCCAAAAACGCAATGCACTGATGCTGAAAACAGCTGACAAGAGGGGGGCCGGTGGATGGGTGGGGCTTCAACAACATTTGGAGGGTAAATGCACAGCAATTTTCACCCACTTTTGGGGAGGGGAGTGTGTCTAATACTCCAAAAAGTATGTTAAGTGTCCAGGATGTGTTTATAACAATTGTAAAGTCTGGGGGTGGGGGTGTTTGTGTCATGTGATCAGCATTTGCAACCTTCCCAGCCAACCAAAGTCAATGTGGAAAGCCAGATTAATTTGCAACCATCTGATTCATGTAACAATCAGTGATTTGCTTCACAGTTTCGGCAAAAAAGGGTAATAAAAACAGGCATGATTCACTTAACAATTAGTTAAGTGTTCTTAACTTGAAACAACCACAATTGGGACTATAATTTCCACTGTTAAGCAAAGCACTTAACAATTCTGGTCCCAATTGTGCTTTTAAATCAAGGACTTTCCGTATGGTATTCCTGATTTAAACTGATCTGTCCCCATTTTTCTATCCTTCCGTTCTATAATATAGTATTTTATATTGCTCACTTCAAATGGGATGCACTATCCAGTGCCATTACATAACCAAAACATGCATATATAGAGAATGTGTGTATCTGCGCCTATAGAGTGTCTTCCCTTTATTATTGGCAGGCCTAGAACTTATAGAGGCTGTATTATTGCAGTTGTAAGATGTCATGGATTCAGCCATGCTAGCTCGGTGATGACTTGATATGGAGAATGTATTATGTTCAACTTAGAGTTGGCCAGCTGAAATACTTGTAAAAAAAGGAGATAAATATTTATGGAAAAGCCCTATGTGACTCTCTAAAAATTTAAAATATTTTTTAAATGGGGAATATGTAATGGCTAAACTTGATGAGTGGCTGAAGTTTTCTACTTTATATATTTTTTTTAAAAGACCTTCACAGTTGGATTATAAATATGACACTTGATGAACTAGAGCCAATTAGTTACAATGTGTGTTACCCTTAAATTCAACAGTGCCTATCCAAATGAAGTACATTGGACTGCTTAATGAGTGATCCCTGATTGGTGATGTCATCTGTGCCTTGACCAGGGGAGAAAGCTTTTCTGTCACTTCATCATCTCCTCCTGGACTGCTGTTACTGATAAAGCCAGCTGGATAAATGGAGCAAGAGTGCTTGGCTCTTCTTGCTACTTGTGTTCAAACCTCTCAATTCCTAGTGCAACAATGGATGCTGACCAGGCGTACTGTGATATTCGCCATAGCAAGGATCCTTCAGCGGAGGCGCTTTCGCCGTTCGGCCACAGTGCTGAGGCGCATCCTCTCAGCTAGCGTCCGTCGTAAGAGAGCCTTGCTACGGCTTCACCGCAATGCTATAGTCTCTGTGGTCACTATGGTGTACTCATCTTCACCCGCACTGCATTATGAGCACGAGCTGATGGCCCTGTCAGAGCGATCGCACTGGATGCTCCCCAGATGTAGTGAATGGTGGGAGCGAATGATTTCTTCGGAACAGGATGATAAGTGTTGGATTTCTTTATTCAGAATGTCGCGCTCCACACTGATGTATATTGCTGAGGAGTTGCGGCCTGCCTTACAGCGGCGAGACACTGGCATGAGGTCACACATTCCTGTGGAGAAGAGGGTGGCCATCACCATTTGGAAACTTGCGCATCACGACAGTTACAAGACTGTCTCGGAGCTCTTTGGAGTGGGAATTTCATCAGCCTGCTCAATCTTCGAAGAAGTCTGCGAGGAAATAAATTGTAGGCTCCTGGCCCAAACAATTCTCTTGGGCGATCCACAAGGTGTTATGGAAGGCTTCAAGGATATGGGCTTTCCCAACTGCCTTGGTGCAATTGATGCGATCCATATCTCCATCCTCTGCCCTCCCTTCTCTGCTGACTCCTACATTAATTGCAAAGGCTTCTATTCAATGGTATTGCAGGCTCTAGTAGATAGTAAATCTCGTTTCACTGATATTTATGTTGGGTTTCCAGAGAGATCCCATGATTCCCGCATCTTGCATAACTCTCCTTTTTTCAACAGCATGGATGAAGGCACATTTGGCCCACAAACTCCAGCAGTACTTGAAGGGGTTTCAATGACTCCTGTTGTCATTGGAGATCATGCCTACCCACTTCGCCCCTGGCTAATGAAACCCTATCCAGCACCAAAAACTGAGGCCCAAGAAAAGTTCAACGATAGGCTTGCCAAATGCCGAATGTGCGTGGAGAGAGCTTTTGGGGTCTTGAGAGCTCGCTGGAGATGTTTGCAAATGAGACTGGATGTGAGAGAGAAGCTCATTCCTGTGGTCATATCTACATGCTGCATCTTACACAATATTTGTGAAATCAAAG
Source organism: Erythrolamprus reginae (assembly GCF_031021105.1). NCBI lineage: Eukaryota > Metazoa > Chordata > Lepidosauria > Squamata > Dipsadidae > Erythrolamprus > Erythrolamprus reginae. The sequence goes on along the minus strand of NC_091963.1, from coordinate 135,269,861 downwards.
GAGATGAGCTGCTAGAACCATTAGAGAGTCCTACAGCTGCTGATACCCAGAATGCTTCAGCCAGGCCAAGGGTGCCACTGTCGGAAGCTGGACTTACAAAAAGAGCTTGCCAGATCAGGGCTGCGTATTGTTCCTATTTTGAAAAGAACTTTTAGTTCAATTTCAATGTGTGAATGGCCTGATTATATGATAACAATATTGCTACACCAATGTATACTAGAGTACCTGAATTTTTATAATGTAAATAAAAGTGTGAATAATCTATAGTGTTATAGAAGATATCTGCTCCATCATCACTCATTCCTTTATCAGTTTCCAATTGAATGTTTAAAGCATGCTCTACAAGGATCTGCCCTTGATCATAGAAACATAGAAGTCTGACGGCAGAAAAAGACCTCCTGGTCCATCTAGTCTGCCCTTATACTATTTTCTGTATTTTATCTTAGGATGGATATGTGTTTATCCCAGGCATGTTTAAATTCAGTTACTGTGGATTTAGCTACCACGTCTGCTGGAAGTTTGTTTCAAGGATCTACTACTCTTTCAGTAAAATAATATTTTCTCATGTTGCTTTTGATCTTTCCCCCAACTAACTTCAGATTGTGTCCCCTTGTTCTTGTGTTCACTTTCTTATTAAAAACACTTCCCTCCTGGACCTTATTTAACCCTTTAATATATTTAAATGTTTCGATCATGTCCCCCCTTTTCCTTCTGTCCTCCAGACTATACAGATTGAGTTCATTAAGTCTTTCTTGATACGTTTTATGCTTAAGACCTTCCACCATTCTTGTAGCCCGTCTTTGGACCCGTTCAATTTTGTATTGATACAATACTGGGAAGCTTCAACTGGTATAGATCGTAGCATCACACACAGTTTTGGTGCTCTAAAATTTCTTTCTGTAGCACCATTGCAAGTGAAGCTACTAATATATTTCTAGATGCAATTCAAAGTGCTGCTTATCCCCTTTAAAGTTCTGCATGGCATGAGACCAGATTATCTGGGATAGCATGGTTTTGTGCTTGGTAGAAGTTGGGGTGATCCTGGACATAAAACAGGGCATGGTCTTAGCATCATTATGTCATAATGAAATATAGAGGTTTAAAATCAAAAAGACCTTTCATTCATGACCCTTATAGCAAAGCTAGTCTTATCAAAGAGGCACAATGTTAATAATGAATTTCCTAACACGGGGGCTATGGCCCGAAGTTGCATTCTATGCAAACAAAAAAGTTAGGGACCACTAGCCTAATGGGATTTGAAGTGATTAGGCGTTAAAGTTTGAAGATTCAATATCTAGTCACATGGACTGGGATGAGATGAGGCTGTGACTTTGAGGAAGCACACCTGAGAATGGTCAGATAAAGATGTTCCTCATCTACCTATAAGGACTGAGTCCCAAACTGCTATCTATGTAATCTATTAGTTGCTAAAATTCTATCCAGGCCCACCGAAAAGAATCCCAATAGTTCTAGATGCCTTGATGCTAGTGGCACAATTATCTTCTCGCCCCCCCCCCTCCCATATTCAAAAGCACACCAAATCATATGACGAATCAGTGATATTTGGTCTCCAAAATGCCAAGGTTTTCACTGCTAGACACAGATGTTCCCATTCAGTTTGAAAGTTATAATTTAGAGTCTGAAATCAAAAAATTCTTGTTCAAATTCCAGGCCGGAACTTGTAAATATGCAACCTTATCTGACTCCAGTGAAGAACTGGATCTTAAGAGATAATGTTAGCTATTTCATTGCATACTACAGGAGGTCATCATATTTATCTGGACAAAGAACAATGGGATGCTAGGGCAGAATGGAGTGATTAAAATCACCCACAGCTTGAATATCTTTGTTATGTTTGGATAGTACTGGCATGGAAGGGAATATATTATTATTATTATTATTATTATTATTATTATTATTATTAATTAGATTTGTATGCCGCCCCTCTCCGTAGACTCCGTAGCTTTGATGCCAACAGGGCATAATTTGCCTTTGTTCTCTAGTCTTGAAAAGAATCACCTGAGTTCATGGTTACCTGCTCTTGCATAGATTGATCGAAGGGAAATCCCCACCATTTTGCAGTCTCCTGTAGTCTATAACTGGAACCATTTGTCCTGAAATAATTTGCTATTAACTGCTATACAGAGATCCCTTTAGGAACCCCGTTGATATGAATAAACATACATTTGGTTGTCGCTGTTTGGCTTTTTGTAAAGATTCCTTCATCTGGTTCCACCCAGATTGTTTAGACAATTAATTATATTATGTGTTTGCACCAATATTTGCTACAACTAACTTAATATAAAAGGGCTTTCACAGCCAATATCCTCAATTTTAGCTGTTCAGAAACACTAATAGTTTGATGGCATTATCATTCCTGCATCATGTTTGACTTGCTCTCTGGCTGTGATAAGCCACAATTTATCTCCTTTACTTGGTATCTTGGGAGGTAGGCTGCTTTGTGGAATGGCCCGAGATAGAACCAAGCTCATGGCATTGAATCCAAAGCTGCCATTCTTGTCCTGCCAGTGTCCTGGGGATTAGCCTCCTGGTTATTAAGTGTTCATCACCAGATGTACATGAGAGAAATAGTTTCTCTCATGTTGAAAGTAATTCCCTGTAGCAGAACATATTTCAAGGGTATGTGTACTCTTTGTGAAATTATGAAACTCCATTCCTGTAGGCATCAAAGTGACAGTATTCACTGTTCTTTCCATATAAGGAGATCTAATGAGATCACCCAGATAAATACATGTAAATAAGAATTTTGGTGTATTGGTGTAGTTTTCATACAGTACTGTATTCTAGGATTGAAAGGTCCAAATGGGAACATTTTAAACCAGAACTGGTTCTTCGCTCAGAACTGGTTCTTCACTCCAATAGGAAGTACTATTTAAGATGTTTAACTATTTAAAGCTGACAGATTCATGGCTGAAAAAGTCACCTCATGTTGATTTCAATCAATTTCTCAAACCTTGGGTCATGTTCAGATTCCAAGATTCCAGATGGCTTTCTCAGTTTTTGTGACTAAACGAGTTTCTGGAAAAACTGTCATGTGCAGGGACATGTTCTATGGAGCAAATGTCCAAATGTGAGTTTTCTTCATTGTGAGCTGCTTCTTTCTTTCTGGAGACAAAGAATGAGAGGAATCTTTCTTTTCTTTTTCTAGCACATAGCCCAACTTAATACAGTAGTTTGTTTAAAAAAACCCTCCAAAAAAACCCACCATCTATTCTTGCGTGTGGTTTCCAGGTTTGCAACATTTTTGCAGACACCTGCTCCCCCCCCCCCCCCCCCCGAATAAAATTCTTATCAATTTGAGAGGCATTTTCCTAGATTCTTGCCTCTGCTTTGCTTGCTACTTGTCTATGAGCAGGCCTAAAAACTTAATGTATTTTCTGTTTCCTGCCTCATACAAAACTATATGGTATTCCTCAATTTACAAGTTCATTTAGTGACCATTCAAAGTTACAATTTTTCATTTTCGACCTCTGCAGCACCCCTATGATTATGTAATCAAAAATTAGATGCTTGGCAGTTGGCTCATATTTATGATCATTGCTGTGTCCCAAAGTCATGTGATCCCCTTTTGCGACCTTCTGACAAGCAGTCAACAGGGAAGCCAGATTCACTTAACCAGGTTACTAACTTATCACTTGCAGTGATTCATTTAACTTTGGGAAGAAAGGTCATAAAATGGGGCAAAGCTCACTTTACATCAGAAATGTGGGGCTTAATTATGGTCATAAGTCAAGAACTACCTGTAGTCCAGTCTCTAAATCAAATAAATAATAAATAAATCTAATTAATAATAATAATAATAATAATAATAAAAATAAATGGATGAATATTATTTTTTCCTGTACCTTCTGACCCCTGGAAGTAACACAAGGGTTTCATTTTATCATTTTCTACAAAGGTAGTCAGCATGCTTCCGCCAAATTCTTTACCTGTAAGATAGGCTTTTAATGGGTAGTCCATTTCTGTTTTTGAATAACAAATAGCTCTGTGCCAGCACTCCATAAACCATGGATAAAGCTGCAAACTCCTTTTATAAGTTCTGCTGTCCTGGATAAATTTGTTCATGCCTTATCCTAGAGCAGTGGTTCGCAACCTTTCTAATGCCATGACTCCTTTATACAGTTCCTCATGTTGTGGGGACTCCCAACCATAAGTCTAGCGCCAATTCTTCCAACAGAGCTTTAAGCTAATTGGCAGGAAGGTCAGAGAGACACCTCCACTGTAAATACCTAATTGGTTGGATTGTAAATATATGTTACAAGGAATAGAAACTTTAGTTCCTAACACCATGGGAAATTTGTCTTCTCCCATGGTCTTAGGCGACCCCTGTGAAATGGTCATTTGCCCAAATTATCAAAACCAAGTGATGATAGAGCAGACAGCTGCAGCCTCAAGTTCCAATACAACTTTCTATACTTAGTGTCAGCGCTCCAAATTGATTAATAGCACAAGAGAAATAAATCAGCTGAAGTCCATTTCTCTCATCCAAGGTTCGATTTATTAACAGAGCCATGTTGGTTACACTGTAGCCATCCCGATGCTAACTTCCTTCCAATACTCCACCCAGGTTAAGGTTCATCTCTCGTCCCCACACCAACAAGTTCATCACAACCAGTCCAGTTGCAGGGATTCCACCGACCTCCTTACATCCGCTGATGCAGAACAAAGGATGACCTTGGACTCTAAGAAAAGAATTTGTTGTGGCTATTAACTTTCCCTCTCATGCAACTTCCCCACCCAGTAACAATACTATTCTACTGTAGAAGGTCAAAGTCTTTAACTCCAAATGATGGCTTCGGCCTGACACTCAGTGCAATATTGTGTCTGTTCTATAATCTGCTGGATTTGCGGTACTTGCTCATTAATACAAAATGTAATTACAGGTAGCTGCACCAAAATATCCCAGGGAGGGAGGTACAACCTCCTTGCAATGTTGGAGATGCAACAGGCTTGCCTGTTTATAAGAAATCACATTCTAAAATCTGAGTAGGACCTGAAGGTAATACTGTAAAACCTTAACAGAATCTTGTGATCTGTTAGTCACTGATAGTAGGATTGCTGATCTACCTTCACACTGAGCATCTTAGCTGATCTGTTAAGTATTCCTGAAAATAAGTACTGTATTACTTAGCCTCTAATGTGAAAGTAAATTACATCAAATCATCAGAATTTTACCTGACTGAAATCATTGAATAGGCTTCAGACATCTCGCATACTTCCTTGCCAGAGATAATGATTACTAATAGTATTTTCTTTTTTCTATTTTAAGTGCAATAAACATAGTTAAAAACAAAAAACCCTAATATTGTTGAACATTTAAATGCCCAAAGGCACTCTTATATTTCTGTTTGTCTTTCTGTCTCTGAATATGGTCAGAGCGATAGTCCTCCATCCCAGCCACTAGTATGTATGAGTGATGTGTATTGTTTTATTGGGTTTAAACTTTTTAATGTTACTATTTATATATTGGGGTATTTTTTAATTTTTTTATGTTGTATTGTTGTAAGCTGCCCTAAGTCCACAAGGAGAAGGGTGGATTATTATTATTATTAATAATAATATTATACTGTGTTAGTTTTCTTTCTGTATCTCCATATTTTACACGGGCACAAAAGCAACTCTGAGTAAGCAAAAGTTGAAGAAGAGTAGGATTTCCTAGATGAGATTTTTCCTCTGGAGTAGCCTCTTTCCCCCTGAGCTAATCCAGTATTTCCTATGTTTCAACTGTTTAGCAGGGCTTGAGCTTGCATATTCTATATGGGTGGATTATAGTCAGTAGTAGCCTATTTTCTCAGGATTCTGAGTCACCATTGTTAGGCCTGCCTAGGCTAGCTCATAGCTCCATCCCTCAATATATTCATGTTAATATATCCCTTAGAGCAGTACATAACCAAAAAATGGGATTCTCACAAAATTAAAGCATGTGACTTTATTATAAAGAAAAGGAAATTAAATTACAGCATCTAAAAAGTAGATATGTATAACTTCATCCTTATTATTGGTATGTTGTAGTGGAGCCTTCCTATTGCAATCATTATTTATTTTTGGAGACTTGGTTTAATGAAGATGCTAATTGCATATTTCATACTATAAAATGTTCGTTTGTTTTTTTCTGCAATATTTTGAAAGTATCCATTTTGATTTCCATGCTCAAAAGAATTTCACCTGTCTAAAGTAGTGCTTCCAGTTCTATTAACATTCTAACAATAAAAACAATAGAAAAAAATCTCCAAGATCTTTAAAATTCTGTAGTAGCACCGGTGGTCATTGGAAAATTGCCATTGTTGGTCCTGTCTAGTCCTGGTCTGGCTTCTTGAGTGGCACTGCTATTGATGTCATCTGGTGTTTATTCGGGTCCCTGGAATGTAACTGCAACTGACATCATTTGGAGCCTAGTCCATCAGGACAGAAAAACTGTCAGAAGGGCACCAAAAAAATATTAGCTACATTATAGAAGGCTTAGAGCTAGCCCTACCACTTGCCTTTTTTTCTCTGATCCAATCTTCCATTATTCCCCATTTCTTCTTGAGGAGGCTGATGGTCTCCAATTCTGAGCTATCAAGTAGTCTCACCATTATAGCCTGTTTTCTATGTAATGATCATTTTACTTGCTTGTTGGCAGCCCATAAAATGGACCAAGAGAAATAACCTTGCTTCTTCTACCAGTAATAGGCATAGCTAAAGATTGAAAGGAGGAGTTTTGTCCTTGGGACAAGACATCTCTCATAGGTAGGTAGGTAGGTAGGTAGGTAGATGGTATAGAAAAAAGTATAAATAGCTTCTAATATTCTTCACCTTGTCCTAAAATTACATATTACGGTACTCATCTTTCTATAATTTATCCAGTTTTATCATCAAAACTATAAGTCACAAGTTCATTGTTGTGCAAAACGTCCATAAGGTCTTTTAGTCAGCAATCAATGTAGATAATGTCTTTTCTCTAATAGTTATCCATTTCAGAAAAATGTGTCAACCTCACCAACCATTCCTCCAAACTGGGACAAAAACTTTTAAGTATTCTGCTTTCTTATCTGTTTACTATTAACCATAGGATAGATGGCTGGGAAGATTATGTTTAATTTTCTATATTTGTGCTACTGCCAGTTTATTAGAATATCTTTTGTAGTTAATTTTCAGATATGAAGTTTTGTATTTTTATGTTCTAAGACAGAACATGATTTTCATGAAATTACAGTATCAGATAAAATATCCACTTCTCTACCGCCATAATTCCAGCTACTTTCCCCCCAATTTCATATTGTTGTAATCTGCTAACTTCAAATACAATATAAGATAATAAGACGCTGTCTTGAACATGAAAGTATCACAAAATTATGTCAGGTTAAATTACAAATTCTCTTGCAAGCAGATTCATCCAGTTGGCATGGTGAAGAAACTTATCTATTTTTAACTTTAATAGACATGTCTTCAAATAGAGAGAATTAGACATTTTGAAAATCAGTGGGCAGAAATATGCAACCTTTTTCTTTTGATTATGTAACTGCAGAATGCAGATTAGAAATCTTTCTTTAAATATTCCCATATCTGAATGCACAGATTAAAAAGTCAGTTCCTCATTTCATGGCAATCTCAATGGAAGTGTAATCTTAAACAAGCAACCTTCCTTTGTACTTTCTGAGTGTATAGTCCCTTGAAAGATTTTCATCAGTTTAAATTATCTAAGCAATACTGAAATTAAATCAATAGATTTATTTGCATTCACTTTGAGTTTTGAAATCAGAAAAGCTGAAATACAGTACCATACAAAAATGAAAGATTTGTTTCCATTTTTTCTGTCTATCTATCTATCTATCTATCTATCTATCTATCTATCTATCTATCTATCTATCTATCTATCTATCTATCTGTCTGTCTATCGGACTTGTATGCCACCCCACTCTGTGGACTCAGGGCAGCTCACAGCATATACCAAAAAACATAACAATACTGTTTAACCAATTAATATACTAAAAAGATTCTTTAAAATTCTAACTTTAAAACATTCATTTGCATTCATTCAATAATCACACTAATGATATTCGTTGGTCGGGGGAAGGTGTAATGTCCCCAGGTCTGGTGGCAAAGATGTGTTTTTAAACTCTTTCGGAAGGCAAGGAGGGTGGGGGCAGTGCAAATCTCCAGGGGGAGCTGATTCCAGGGGGCTGGGGGCCCCACAGAGACGTTTCTTCCACTAGGCCCCACCAGCCGACATTGTTTGGTTGATGGATCCCTGAGGAGACCAACTCTGTGGGACTTCACCGGACGCTAGGATTTGTGCGTCAGAAAGTGGTCTCGGAGATAATCTGGTCCTATGAACCTTGTAGGTCATAACCAACATTTTGAATTGTGTCCAGAAACCAATCAGCAACCAATACAGCCCATGGAGTGATGGAGAGATGCGGACATATTTTGGAAGGCCCATAACCACTTGCACGGCTGCATTTTGGACGATTTGAAGTTTCTGAACACTCTTGAAAGGTAACCCCATGTAGAGAGCATTGCAGTAGTCGAACCTCGAGGGGATAAGGGCATGAGTGACTGTGAGCAAAATACCCCTGTCCAAATAGGGCCACAACAGATGCACCAGTCGAACCTAGGCAAACACCTCGCGCCACAGCCGAATAATGGTGTTCTAAAATCAGCTGTGGATCGAGGAGGACACCCAGGTTGCGGACCCTCTCTGAGGGGATCAATAATTCCCCCCCCCCTCAGAGTAATGGACGGACAGATGGACATGGCAGTACCCACAGCCACTCCCTCTTGTCTGGATTGAGCTTGAGCCTGTTGGCACCCATCCAGACCCTGACAGCCTCCAGCATCATTTCCACTGCTTCACTGAGTGGATACAGGGGTGGAGATGTACAGCTGAGTATCATCAGAGTAGTGATGGTAACTCACCCCGTGCCCTTGGATGATCTGGCCCAGCGGTTACATGTAGATATTAAACAGCAGGGGGGAGAGGAACAACCCTGAGGAACCCCACAAGGTAAGGACCTAGGAGTTGACTTCTGATCCCCTGCTAACACTGACTGCGACCGACCAGAGAGGTAGGAGAACCACAGTAGAATGGTGCCCCCCACTCCCAGCCCCTCCAATCGGCGCAGAAGGATACCATGATCGATGGTATCGAAAGCCGCTGAGAGATCAAGCAGCACCAGAACAGAGGATAAACCCATCCCAGGCCTGCCAGAAATCATCCATCAGCACGACCAAAGCAGTTTCTGTGCTGTAGTCCAGCCTGAATCCTGACTGCCGAGGACCTAGATAATCAGTTTCTTCCAAGGACCTCTGGAGCTGGAGCAACACCACCTTCTCAACAACCTTCCCCATAAAGGGAAGGTTGGAGACAGGACGATAGTTGTTAAATATGGCTGGGTCCCGGGAAGGCTTCTTGAGGAGGGGGCACACAAGTGCCTCTTTGTAGGGAGCCGGGAAGGACCCCTCCCTCAGAGAAGCGTTGGTAATCTCCTGGACCCAGCTCCTTGTCACCTCCCTGCTGCCCGAAACCAGCCAGGAGGGACAAGGGTCCAACAAATAGGTGGCGGAACTCACAGCTCCAATGGCCTTGTCCACTTCATCAGGTGTCATCAGGTGAAACTCGCTCCAAACAGGTGGACTAAAAAGGGCCCCTGTCACCTCGACTGACTTATTGTCAGCCAACTCTGAATTCCAATTGGAGTTAAGACCAGTCCGGATCTGAGCAATTTTATCTGCGAAAAAATTGTTAAATGTCTCAGCACTATTCTGCAAGGGTTCCTCAACTCCCCCTTGATTAAGGATGGAGCGAGTCACCCTAAACAGGGCGACCGGGCAGGATTCCGCAGACACAATCAGGCTGACATTGTATGCACATCTTGTCGACTTGATCGCCACTTTGTAAATCTTAATATGAGCTTTTACAAGTGTTCGGTCAGATTCGGATCTAGTTTTTCCTCCAACGCTTCTCTAGACTTCTCTTCTGGCGTTTCATTCTCCAGAGCTCCTCAGTAAACCAAGGAGATCTCTCCAGGGTCTGTTGCCAGAGAGAGGTCGCAAAGGCACAATTCGGTCTAGAGCAGTGATTCTCAACCTTCCTAATGCCGCGATCCCTTAATACAGTTCCTTATGTTGTGGTGACCCCCAACCATAAGTCTAGCACCAATTCTCCCAACAGAACTTTAAGCTGATTGGCAGGAAAGTCAGAAGGACACCCCCAATGTAAATGCTTGATTGGTCAGATTGTAAAAATATGTTCCAAAGCGCCAGAATACAAGCTTTAGTTCCTAACACCATGGGAAATTTGTCTTTTCTCATGGTCTTGGGTGACCCCTGTGAAACAGTCATTCGACCCCCAAAGGGGTCCCGACCCATAGGTTGAAAACCACTGGTCTAGGGCCTCCATCACAGCCATATTCCAGGCTGCAGCAAGGGATTCTGCCAAACTGTGTACAAGTGAATCCGGCAAAACCCCAAGCGCCCTTTGAAAACCTTCTGGATCCATCAGGCGTCTGGGATGGAACCTCCTAATCAGTTCCACCTCCCTGCGGGGAAGGATTGGAGCTTTAAAATCAAGGTACAATAGATAATGATCTTACCATGACAAAGGCAACGTCTTTAAGCCCCTTAATATCAGATCATTACTCAACTGCCCTGAGAGGAAAACCATGTTGAGAGTGTGCCCCCTCTCATGGGTTGGGCCCTAAACTACTTGGGTCAGGTCCATAGTTGCCAGCCCAGAGGATTCACCAAGCAATGGCAAATTAAAATTCCCAAGACAGTAAGCCTGGGGGACTCCACCGCCACCCTGGCTACCTCCTCGAGTAGTGTAGGCAGGGCTGTTGCCACGCAGCTGGGAGGCAGGTACATGAGCAACAAGTCCACCTGTACCCCTAGGTCCTACCTCATAAGAACGGACTCACAATCCGCAATCTCAGAGGCAGCTAGCCTATGCAACTTGATGGTCTTCCTGGCTATAATTACCACTCCTCCCCCCCTTCCCTGAGGTCGCGGCTGGTGCCACACCTGGAACCCGGCTGGGCACATTTCCGAGAGAGGAACTCCTCCCTCTGGGCCCAGCCAGATCTTAGTCACACATGCCAGGTCTGCCTCCTCCTCCAGAAGTAAATCCTGGATGAAGGGAACTTTATTTACAGCAGACCTGGCATTAGGCAGCAGCAGCCTGAGTCCAGGGTCTGGGTTTCGCTTGTCACCAGTTCTCCGGGCTGAATCCATGAGGCTGGAACAAGGAACCGCTTTCAAGCAGTGGTCCCTTTTCTCCTGAGAGCGGCCTACCTCATGTTTGCCTCTCCCCAGCAAGACCGAAATATTTTGGCCCTCTTCCACCCCAGAGATAGGCTCCCCCACTCCTCCTGCCTCCAGGCCACCAGGCAAACTGACCCTTCTCATCCCATTCATTCCAAATATTCTATCTTCCAATCATATCTACTGTATTACTAAAATCAATCTTAAGTTACTTAATTTAATTAAAAATACAATAATAATTTAATTTAATTTACTTAAATACAGTAATAAAAATACAATACTAATATCCATTCAATCATTCCATCTCAATCATACATACTCTTCCTCAACCATACATCAAATAGATCTACTCCGATTAATACTACCCCATCCTATTAAATTTATAGTAAAACAATTTAAACCCCCCTCCCATTTACCCCACCCCACTCCCCAAGTAAATGCGAGAAGACAGGTAAATAAGAACGAGAGGTAAGTATAAAATATAATAACAATTCCTGCTGAGGAATTCCTATTCCAGTAGTCTCCCCAGGAAATGTTTTAGTTTCTTCTAGAATCTAGAGCAGTGTTTCCCAACCTTGACCCTTTTAAGATGTATGGACTTCTTCCATACTGGCTAGGGAATTCTGGAAGTTGAAGTCCATGCATCTTAAAATAGTCAAGGTTGGGAAACTGTTCTAGAGGTAGGATGATACTACATCCTTCTTACCTTCACCTCTAGGGCTTACCATGGTCATCTGCTCCCTACTGGCCTCCCTGCGTATATGCCTGGAACGTCATCCACCTCTGGTCTCCTTCTTCTTCTGCCTCCTTTCATTGGCTGTTGCCTTTGCTGGTTTTGCTGTCTACATCCAGTCACATGATATTCATAATCCTGATGTCAAAGAGGTGAGCTAGAGATAAGACATTTAAATAAAAACTTAGACCAGAACATGGCATGAAATTGGACTTCAATTGTTGAGAGAACAAAGCAAAAAAACCTAGGAAGGATAAAGGAAAAACAATAATGGAGGCACTATTTTTCCTTTGCTGTTTTCCAGGTATAGGTTGATCCTCTCTAATAAAGGGATAGTTGGAAGTTGTACTTTCAAACTGATTGGCTACAATTCTATTTTATTATTGTCGTTTATAGCTAAATTATAATTTAAAAAATTAAAATATTTTTTTCTCCAAAAGAAAGGGAACCTTACTATTCAGATACTTTGTTTCTAGCAACAAAAAAAAAATTTTTTAAGCAAAAATGCAAATGTTTAAATTCAGGTTTTAGCTATTGCTTTCTACAATTCAGAAATTCAGACTCCCTCATTGTATTATATGCCTTTATTCTGAACAGGAGTGGGTTTCACTTACCTTTGCTACCGGTTTGGGGCTGACAATATGCATATGCACGCTTATGCTTTGCACATGTGCAAAATCTTCTGCGCACACGCAGATCGTCTGTGATGGATGAGCCTAGCCTCCTGTCTCCATTTCCGCTACCGGTTCACTCAAACAGGGGTGAACAGGTAGCAACCCACCACTGCTTCTGAATAACAATTAACAAGGCAAGGTCATATGGAATTGGATAGATATTTTAAGTGAAAAAGAAAAAAATGGGAATAGAAGCAACGCTCATTCAGTTTTCCCTTATATCTAAGGATTGGGACTCTCTGCTGAAATCTTTTGCACATTTAATGTTCTGTATCACAAATAAAACTCAGGGAAATGTCATATCACTTCCTTCAACTGCTGAACCTCCTACAACTGTATCTATCATGGTTGGCTTGACCTTTGATGTTCACAATGGTACAGATCTTCCCAATGATACACATTTAGGTCTGACCATCAGTGGGACAAAATTGGGTTTCAGAGGTGAGTGATCACCAAATCTATTTCAGTATTTTCTCAAGAATTCTGACTCCTTGCTCACCTTCTCTTGACATTTCCTTCCATTTACTGCATCTACAGGTCCAGATGCCCAGAAATCAATTCATCTCTTAGCTGTTATCACAAATTCATTATCCCGTGAAAATTGCCTTAGGATCACTGCACCTTCATCCCTTCTCCCCATGACCAGGTGAGCTAACAAGAAGGGGCATTATCACAAACAGTGTTTCTTTATCCATTAATATAATATTCCATTTTGTTCCCAGAAAGCCATCAAAATGTGTAATAGGGAAACAAAGCATGACTTTGGAAATGCCAGGGATTTGCTATCAATCACGTTATCAAACTAATCCTGCATTATCCAGCATGCTAGATCAGGTAGGTAGGTAAATATGGGCAGTGGTATTGTGGGCAATATCTGGCTTGCTCCACAATATATGGATGGAAGATGATTCACTATCATTTCTTCTACTCTCAGGCGGATCGTACCCTTTGCAGCCAGCGCCTCCTCCTGACCAGTGCTTTCCTTCTCTGCCTCTGTGCCATGCTGTGTTGTGCAGCTGGCCTATATTATCGCCTCCCCAAAAACAAATGGGGCCAAATCTAAATGGATCAAGTCAGTGCTATTCATTCTACATTCCAGAATACAGTACTCAGGTGTCCTCCTTTCTCTAAACAGCTATACCATATAAATTTCATTATTTTTGGTTGGTGTGCTACTATTTTGGTTCACAAAAGATATGATAAACAATTTATTAAATCCAAAAAATGTAATTGTTTTGTATTTTAAGTGGCTATTCAACCAATGCAAATTGCTTAATATATTTATTACGGTATATATTACAGGACTTGAGCTATATATTGTCGAATAGTATAATTAATCTAAATAAATTATTGTCACTAAAATTCCACTTAGGAATAATTACCTACATAATACTGGATTTCATGCTTAAATATAAATAGCATCAAGCAATGTGCAAACAAGAAATCCTCATATTCCCTCAAGGTTTGCTTGTTTTCAGTAACTATATGGTAGTTTAATATTTAGAAGAAAGCCTCAATTAAAATGGAGAAAGGATAGGACTGCAAACCTGTATTTTCACATTTAAATTGTATTCATATGGCTTATTTTCAGTTTTAGCATAAAACAAAGAATCTGGTACCAATATTAATATGTGTAATAAATATATTTGTAGGCAATGAGTATAAAAATGAAAATCCAAGAATAATAATGGGAAACTTTAACCTTTTTCAGCATTTCTCTGGAGGTGGAAGTCAGTCTGGTTGATTTTCCACAAGGAGAAAACAATGTCTTATGGTACTACACCAAGAGATCAATAGGGAGTCCTTGAAATAACTTACAAACATTCATTCAACTCTTCTTCAAAATTATGGCACAGCTGAACAAATGACACTTACACCTGATTCCCAAAGTTACAGCCCTTGCAGTCCTTGTGCTATGATCAAAATTTGGGAGCTTGATAACCAATTCACACAACATCAGGGACACTTCAATTCCTCCACCATGTCTGTCCTGCATAGCAGCACTCCTTAGCAGCATAGCTGAGCTGAAGTAGAAGCAGGGGCCTTCAGCAGGCTGCCATTATCATTGAGCCTCTACTTCAGTCTCGATGCTGTTGAGAGGAGCAGCTCAGTCACCATAGCACAAAACCTTCACCATCCTATACTCCACAAGTCTTACCATACCTACCTGATCTTAGTCGTCTTTCTCCAGCTGCTAACAAGACATGCCTAGTCTTATACAAGGCAATTATTAGTCACACCAAGGCCCTTATGGCATTCAATTAGTACTGTATTTTCTGTTCTTATGATGCTTCAGAAGGCTTTTCCAAAGCACTGGAGAATAAAGTGCATTATTTGGAAATTAGCAGGTACACAGTTCTTACAAGTCCTCAGAAGCTTTCCTTTGGAAGATGGCCTGGCACAACCAACAGCAGCCTCACAAGCTTGAGGCCCAGATGTGGTGACAACCAGCTGTTTAAGATCCCTGTTTAAGATATCTACTTCAGCCCCAGTCCAACTAGCACAGCCACTGAAGAATGCTACTGTGCAGATCAGTCAAAAGGGCAGAAAGGGGTGAATGGCTAGAATTTAAGAAGAGGCAGTCCCTTATTATTTGAAGGTTCAGGGTTGGGAGAAACAAAGCCAGGAATGGCTTGGATTGGGGGAGTCTTCACCTAATGACAGGTGAGATTTGATTAATGATGGCAGTACAGTACTAGATTTACCATCACTAAGTGATGCAGTCTCATGATGTTTTACCTAACAACTGCATTGCTTAGTAATGGAAATTCAAAAATTATCTGTATCTCAACTACTGCCAACTTACCTTATCCAAGAACAGTACCCAAAGCAGACTCTAACATAAAAATAAAATGTAAATATTTCTATGCTATCCTTTCTATTAATATAATTTTTCCCCAAAGCCCATAAATTTCCAGTTTTAGTGCATCTTCAAAGAATAGGTAAATAGTGTAAATATTTGAATTTCAATGAGATCACAGCTATACTACTTATATACTAATTTATTACAGGTAGTCTTCAATTTATGACCATTTATTTGGATGCCTGGCAACTGCTTCATATTTATGATAGTTGCAATGTCATGTAATCACCTTTTACAATCTTCCAACAAGCAAAGTCAATGGGGAAGCTTAACAATCATGTAACAACTGGAGTGATTCATTAACAAACATAGCAAGAAAAATTGTAAAATAGAGCAATCTCACTTAAATTTTTCAGCAACATAAATGTTGGGTTCAATTGTGGCTGTAAATTGAGGATTACCTGTACTCATTTTAAATTAATATGTTAAATCTAACAACTGCACATGCTTACTGCTGCCCCATGAGCATCGCTGGAGTAACATCAAAATTTCAAAGGGTACAAAATACCCCTATCTAACCTATAGTACCTTAATTTTCCATGCCGTTGCAGTTTGTTTCCCATCTATGTACCCAGCGTACTTTCTGCAGCTATGTTTCCCAGGCCTGAATTTTAACCCAATAACAGAGTTGGAAGGGATCTTGTAGGTCATCTAATCCAATCCCTGGCCCAAGCAGGAGGTCCTGCCTACACCATTTCTGACAGTCTGGTCTCTTGTGCTGCTTGTTGCCTTTTTCAATTATTCTACATAAAAGCTGCAATATTCTTCACTAATAGTTTTAGAATAGAATTCTTTATTGGCCGAGTGTGGACACACAAGAAATTTACCTTTGGTTAAGCAATCTGCTGTAATTATTTTAACTAAAGCTCTATAATTCGCTCTCCTCCCCCCACCTTTCATGTCAGAACTTGCTGCCACATTTGACCGACATTCTGGACTCCCTTGTTCTTTCCCTCCGAGGGCCACGTGTAAGATCTCGGGCACTCCCTCGACATGTCCTAAGTACAACCTAACGAAAGAACTCCCTTTTCCTCGCGGAAGGCGGGCTGGACGCGAAACCCTCGCAGTATCCCAGCCAACCCGGGTCAACGACGTCACCGGGATAAACAATCCCAGGTCGGCCGCTGTAGTCCGGCCTCGGTGGGGTTAGTTAGGCCAATTCATGTGATTCGGGGGGGGGGGCGGAGGGGAGGAAGGATGACGCGCTTCTTTCAAAACGGTGGTGGCTTTCCGTCATCTAACCCAATGTACAGTTGTTAGCGTGCTCTACCGTCTTTTCGTCAGCTGCTTGGAATTTTGATATTTATGCCTCAAGAGGAACGGGTGGCCTAACTTCAACTTCTTCGTGTTGACAAGAAAGGAGGAGGCCCGTCCGGCACGGGCCTGAATCACGCCGGCATCAAAGGCGTTAAAACTGCACATGAGGTGAGAGGAATAAGGGCGCTGAGAGGACTAGACGAAATTGGGCCTTCCGTGACAGGGAGGCTCCAGCTCCGCCCTCTGGCCGAGAGTTCCAGCGCGCGCATGCACCCAAGCTCCCTGCAGTGACGGTTTAACTGTCGCCCTGCGCGCCCTTTATTTCCCCTCTTTGAACAGCTGTCATTGCCCGCCTGCCCCCCCCCCCCCCTTTCCCGCCGCCCGGCGTGCCCGCCAATTCTACGCCCCCGCGCGCCAAACAATATCTAATTCTTGCCCCAGTAACAGCTGAGTGATGGAAGCCCCGCCCTTTAATTACCTCGGCCTACCAATCAAATCCCAAGCCCTCCCATATTGCCCCAATCAAAGCACACCTTGAGGGCACGCGGGCGTCCCAATCTGACTTCTTTCATTGAAGGGCCGTTATTTACCCCCACCCTCCACCCAACCAAGATGTTGATCTTGTATGCATTTGCCCTTCCTGATGTTTCTCGTCCAATCCTGTTCTTGGGGCAAATTTCAAGATTCCTTCCCCTCGTTTTACATATTGTCAGTGTAAACTAATCCCCGCCTATTAACGCTAAGACAATCCAATGAAGCCGAGTCTTGTTCCTTCCCACTTTTACTGCGCGTGCGCCGCGCTCCATTCAGTAATGCCGTTCTTACAGTGGCTCACGGCACGCTACTCGCCCCTACTCAGTTCGCGCTACTCACCTTTTTTTTTTCCAAGAATGACCCGAGCGGGACGCATGCGCACAGAGCCCCACCAAAAAAACATTTTACGCACCAGGCTGGTTTAAGTTCGGCTTGATGTTCGTTCCTTTTATGCCCGACTTTGGCGCATGCGAGTTTTCACGGGCTCACGCCCCTGATGCATCGCGCCTGTGCGCTCTTCTTCGGCGCCCCCCCACACTTTCCCTGTACGCGTGCGCCTGACGTTTTCTCTGCCTTGGTTCCGGTCTTGCTCCTGCCTTGGGCGCCATCTTGGATTTGGGGACAACTGGAGTGAGTGAGAGGGAGGGAGCAGACGGAGGAACCCGAAGAGGCAAGAGAGGGGAGGGGGGGGCCGGATAGAGTCAGGCCCCCCACCCCCACAGCACCTTCCCCGGTAAAGGCTAACCTCCCTTTCCCAGTCTTCCATCCCCACCCGCCCCCAACCCCCTGGATCTAAAAAGACTCCCTTTGCCTTTACAGGGACCACTCCACCCCCGCCCACCTGACCTCTCGTTCCTTTTTGTTCCCACCCCTCACCCTCCCCGCCGGCTTCCCTTCAAGACCTCTTGTCAGTCTCCTCTTGCCAGGGTCTCGCAATTTCTCCTCGCCCGTTATCTGCAGGTCCTTCATAGACCTCATCTGTAAACATCTGCCGGGCAGCCGCCAACAGCTGGAAAGGGACTGCAGCATCCTATGAAGCCCATGCCGCCTTTCCCTCGCAGCCCATCCCTTGGCCTCTTGCAAAGCGAGCTGCTGGGCTGAGAGCGATTATTGTCTTCTCTCTCCTCCCCATCCCCAATTCCCCCACCCCTCCCTTTTAATTTGGGATTTCTCCCTACTCCTGAATTACAGCCATTGCAGAAGGAAGGACCCTAGACTCTTGTTTGCAATCTTTTTACAGGGCTACCTCCATCACTTGCATGTCTTCACTTCTGCAGGACAATCTTTTCCTACCCAAACAAGAGGGAAGGAAGGAGAGGCTCTGAGGTGGTGGCGGTGGTGGGGCTGTTGTACATACCCTATGCTTCCCACCCAGAGGCCTTCCCTTTGCAGGGGGAACCACTGACAGTTCCCTCTAAACCCTCTTCCTTGATTGGAGGGAGTAGGGAAAGAAGGAGGTAGTTGGGGGTACTCTCCCCCCACCCCCAATCTCTTGGAGCTGGAGCCGCAAGGGGAAGAATATCTAGGCAGCTGCGGAGGCTTACAGGTGAGACCCAAGAACGCAGATAAAGGGGAGAGTGGGGGTAGGGGGAGAAGGGTATTTTAGTGGGATGGGAAGGCCAGGGCAGGGGGTGGGTGGGAGAAAAGGAAATGTTTAGAGAACAAAAGAGATTGTATTGCACCAGTTAAGGAAAACAATCTGATTTTCTCCATGTCTGCTCTTATCTTCTCTCCCCTATAATTGTCCTTCTAAATAAGTCAGAAATCGTATTGTCTTGGTTGGGAAGATATTCTGTTTCCTCTTTATGTGTTTTTTTTCCTCCTCTTTGAAGGCTTTGCCTAAGCAAGAGACGAAGAGTTCTGTTTTCCAGAGCTTGAGGTCTGGGCCTAACATCTTCCTGCAGGGGGGAAAAGGATCCAGTTTTTCATCCCAGTCAGCCGCCCCTTAAAATTTCTCTAGGGTTCTTCGCCCTCTCAGATTTTCTTTCCTTTGAAACCTCAGGATCAGGGAATCTAGGAAATCATCTGTCTAGTCTCTTAGACTTTTTCCTCCTTGGACAACTAGGCCTTAACTCCTGTACTGATTTTAATGTATCAGAACTATTATATGCCCTTAGTTATTTCTATAATGACAGAATTTGGGAAGTTAGCATTGGTGAGGTATGTAAGACCCCTCAGCTGTTCCGCTTTATGTATGATATGTTTGGATTGCATGATTGTTCTTAATAAGGGTTTTAAATATTGTTTTTAATATTGGATTTGTATATTGTTTGTTGTGAGGCGCTCCAAGTCCTGGGAGAGGAGGGGCATACAAATCTAATAAATTAAATTAAGAGGACCCTTGGATTCCTTAAACCATTAGATTTTTTTTCTTTTTGAATGATGATGGTCATATTCATACTGCTATTTAAAGAAGCTAGTTTAATTGTGAAGAGAAATTGGGCTTAATGTATAAATTTACCATTCCCAGTCCCAAATTATTTAGCAGATAGAAGTGTATTAATAATAGGATAATATTTTTTAATAAAAAGCCAGATCCAATTCAACTTCACATTATAATCCTGTTTAGAGATAGTAGTATTTGTATGTAAGAGGATAGGACAAAACAGTTTTTCCAAAATGGAAATGGATGGTCTTTTCTCCACTGTCCTAGTAAGATAAGTGCTGGTGTCTTATGCTAACTGAAATGGGATTTGTTCAGTTATCTAGGCTTTGTGTATAATTGTGCACATATTCTCAGATGACTAGCCATTATTTCATCAAGAGCCATTGGTGAAAAATATTAGGTTTTAAGGCTTCCTTCTTTATGGATTATATTCCTTGACCCTGGAGAAATTTAGAGTTTTTTGCTCAAGAGAATTTCATGGTGTTGGGACACCGTGCTCACATTAAAGATTGCAAGGAAAGCCAGGTATAATAACAGTTTTGTCTCCTGAGGTACACCCATTAAATTTCATTTTAAATGTCTTATTTTAGGAACGATTTTGTGTATCATGTTCTTGTCAAAATGAGTAACTTTGCAAGCTATGTAAGGCTTGTGCCAGTGTAGTTACATCTATTTTAATGACAGCATTGTTTTATTGTCTAGAAAGAAACATACAATTTATAAGTCTGCTGGCTGCTGGAATCTGTTCAGATTTCTTGTCCACCAGCCTATGGTTAGCTACTTTTTTGTTATGAGTTTTGTGCATCTTTGAAAGTGAATTCTTCAGAGTTATTGACTTATCTTTGTTTTTTAATGTAGTAATTTTTGTTTTATCAGTAGCCCATCACTGTTGTTTCCCTGGAGATATTTTTATCACGTGTTCCCTTAAACAGAATATTGGCATATTGGGATGAAATAAACATGTTAGTACATTTATGCCGAAGTACAATGATTAATGCACTATGCCAATAACAGGAAATGGCCATGTTTTAATTAGTGTTTTGTCTCAATTGGAATTTATAGATTATTAATCTCTTGAAAACTAAAATTTTAAATGAAGATTTATTTATTTTAAATGAAGATTTATTGTTATCTTAAGGTCCTTGCTTGTTGAAAGAATTTCAAATCAGGGATTTGAAATTAATGCACTATGCCAATAACAGGAAATGGCCATGTTTTAATTAGTGTTTTGTCTCAATTGGAATTTATAGATTATTAATCTCTTGAAAACTAAAATTTTAAATGAAGATTTATTGTTATCTTAAGGTCCTTGCTTGTTGAAAGAATTTCAAATCAGGGATTTGGGATCCAAGGAAAGAGTAGATTTAACTATTAATATGATTTCCTGTGGGGGTTTTTTTCTTAATCTCCACCCCTGGTAGGCGGATCCAAACAAAGAGCTGGACAACTTATACTATCAGAGTTCTGATTAACTAGCTCGTAATTCTAATTTCTCTATGAATGGGATTCTATTTATTTCAAAATATATATTTAGGTTGTAAAGTCTTTTTTTTTTTGATACCTTGTGACAGAGAATTTCCTCTGGATTTTCATATTAAGAAAAACAAATGTGGAAAATTCTTATTTTTGAACCAAATGATAGTCTTGTGCCTGAGAAGAAAGCTCATCTACCCTTCTGGGTAGCAGAAGTTGAAATTTCAAAGAGCAGGATTGCTTGGGGTGTTGTGATTGGGTTCACCTCAGTTTTGCACAGCTTCCATAGAGCACTGTAAGGTGACAAATGAAAAGCATCTTTAATAAAATGGATTTCTTTATTTAGATATTGCAAATTTTAGAATCATATTTGACACCTGGATAAATAAATTACATGCTTTGTAATGTCTGAAAAAAACAGCTATGGAAACTTCACCCACTGACAGAACTTTTACATCTTTCCTCCTTTATTATAAGTTCCTTTTCAGATGTCAGTGAAAAGAGGAAGTGCTTTCCAGAATATCCAATGTTTCTCTTTATTTTTTACAATTTGAATTCCTGTTTTGGTGAGGTTCTATATTATATCCGTCTCATGACTGCAGCACATTTTCCCTTTTCAGTTTCTCACAGTGCTACATTTAAGAAATGGAGCAGTTTATCCAAAAAGCTAGTTTCCTGGCTAATGAAATAAAACAGTAGTTTGGGCATTTATTAGAATTTGAAGGATCTCACCTATCCTTTCTTAACATAGTTTTCTTACGGCTGCAGCAAAATCTCTGAAAATGACTGCAGTGTGTTCCCAAAGCATTATTTTTATCACATGCTGTTGTAGTAGAATACAACCCCTAGGGGTTGCTCCTGAGTTACCCACAGGTGCCTCAGTAGGCACTTCCTTCTTCCAATTCAGAAAGTCTTAATAATATACTGTAAATGAAGGGGGGGGGGGGCATCTCTGGCATAAAAGCTCTTTGAACCTTTGACAGAGGGGGAAAAAACCCCGGTGCAGAATAATTGGGGGAAGGAGACATCTAGGGTACAATCTTGTGTCTGCTACTGAACCTCTTGGGAATCACATTTGAATAATTATGTAGAGAATAATGTTGTAGAGGGAGCAGAAGACAGAAGCAGCAGTAACATCTAACACATGCCTCATTGGATTTTTCTGTCCCAGGGCACAATCTCAAGCATTTGATGCAGCAACCATCCTTGTTCTAAAACAGGTCTGAATCTCAAGCCCATGGAGGCCCATTGCCTAAGAATGCTAAGATCTACTGCCTTGAGTTCATGATAGCAGAAAGGTAGCGTTTGTATCTGAGAGCTATAAATAAAAGCACTTTTTTAAAAAAAAAAAATGAGATTGAAAGCAGGAGCTTTTTAACTTTTGTAATTCCAATGGAAAGCTTGCAAGAAAGCACCAAAGTAGGTATGGTACCAAAACGTGAAAGAAATAAATGAGCAGCCCTATTGAAGTTCAACTGCTATGCTGCATTATCAAGATTATTTAGAAATCTCACAGAATGAATATTTAAATTTTATTTAAATTTGAAAGGGCTTGAAGGGAGTCTATGTAAATATGCTGGTATTTCTCTTAATTGATTCAGCAGCTTAAGCCAGGGTGCCATATTATGATCAAGGATAGGTGACATCTATTATAAGAAAGATCTGCCCAGTACTATTACATTAGATCAGTCTAAGATCATTACATCCCAGGTTTTTTAATCGGCTTTTTAAAGCAATCATCATATTGGTGGCCAGTATACAAAGAACAATACGGGTGGTCCTCAACTTGTGACCATTAGTTTAGCAGCTATTTGAAGCTTACGCTTTCAATGAAAAAAATGACTTTCAACTGTTCCTCACAGTTATGACTTCACAGTGTCCTTGCAATCATGTAAACTGCAATCTAAGCACTTGGCAACCAGCTCACATTTATGTCCATTGCAGTCGGTCACTGGATCACCATTTGCCATCTTCCCAGCTGATTCCTGAGAAAGTCAATGGAAGAAGCCAGATTTGCTTAAAACTGCAGCAAAAAATATATATCATAAATTCAGGTGTGATAGTAAGCACACTGCTTAGCAGCAGAAGTTCTAGACCCAGTTGTCAGAAATTGAGGACTGCATATAGATGATTTTTGGAGAAAGCAAGCAAAAATAACTCTTGATGGATTTTTTTCAGAACTCTTATTAGTTATCTTGATTTTGTCTTTAAAGAATACAAATGTACTGCTGCTGTAGCATAGTTCTATTACAGAAACCCCCATCAAGCAACAGATGCTTGTGAGTCTGTTTTTCCTCCTTTGATTGAAGTAACTCTTTCATTTCTCCATCTCTGACATGGTTAGCTCTAACTTTTTCACAACAATACATTGGCACTTGTTTTCCACTCAATTTGTCCTAGGATTTCCATCAATTCTCCCGTTTTATCCTGCAAAGATTAACATTATCAAAATGAGCAGAATAAATCTAGAAAAATCAAGAGGTCTTTATGTATTATAATCACTGAGAGATAAATTTCCCATCTTTCACAAATTGTATTACCTAGAAACAAAGAAACCCTTCTTCTGGAGTGGAGAAGGATATGGAACCATTACAAATGTGTACAGTACACTTTTGTTTCTTTGTCTTGCACAAATGGACTTCTTTATTCTACTCATCATGTGTGTCACAATTTCCAGCCACAATTGATGAGATCCTCTCTACCAGTGTTTCTAAACCTTATAATATGTGTCTATGGAGATTCTCAATCATCCAGGTCATGGTTGTCCCAAAGGTGCTTTTTCAAGAGGCAACTGGACTTTCTGGTTTTTTCTTTGAAGACGTTTTGCTTGTCTTGCAAAAAGCTTCGCTAGCTCTCAAGAGCTGAACAAGTTTCTTGAATGAGAAGTGAAACGTCTTCAAAGAAAAACCAGAAGTCTAATTGCCTCTTGAAAAAGCACTTTTGGGACTTAACAATATGTGGACTTCAGATCACAGAATTTCCCAGCCAGATTGCAAAACACTGCTCTTTATTGCCCAAATACTTAAGGGGTTTCAGTACCTGCAGTCTTGCCATTCTTCAAATTTCTGACGTTGGAAAGCTTTGAGGATCCATTTCCTTACCTAAGAACTAATTCCTTATAGTCCATCTACTCTTGTGAGAATCTTACCCAACTATTTATTTATTCATCAGATTTCTATTGTGTTGCAATCCTAAAAAGACTTTATCAGTGGCTTACAATAACAAACACGATAATCTAAATAAAACTGTGTAAATCTTCAAACAATACAAATATCTAGCCTCAAAAGCCCTCCACAAAAGGTCGGTTTTCCAACTTTCCAGAGGGCAAATAATGTTGGAGATAAATACATCTAACCAAATGCCATTCCAGAAAACAGCCTTAATTTTCAATTTTTTTTTTAATTGGGATGACAATCAAATGCTTCTCCTGGCACAAGTGACCTGGTGGGGAGAGGGGATCATGTAAGTAAAACCTGGCATTTATAGATGCCAACCAGCACTTTAAATTGTACCTGGAAGGTGGCCGTATGTTGGAGTAATGTAACCAGATGGTGGTTAGTATGACAATATGAGACACTCTGGTCCTTCTGTCCCAAGTAAGGTTGCAATTGGCATGGAAACCAAAGCTGAGGAAAGGCCCACTCAGCCCAACTTCCGACTGCTGATCCAGCGAGAATCTCAAGTCCAGGAGCACCCCCAGGTCACAAACCTGCTCTTTCTAGGAAAGTCAAATTCATCTAGAAACAAAACAAGGGACCCAGGACAAGAGCCTTCTCTGTGGCGGCCCCGTCCCTCTGGAACCAGCTCCCCCCAGATATCAGGGTTGCCCCCACCCTCCTTGCCTTTCGCAAGCTCCTTAAAACCACCTCTGTCGTCAGGCATGGGGAATTGAAATTTCCCTCCCCCCTAGGCTTATAGAATTTATACATGGTATGCTTGTATGTATGAGTGGTTCTTTAAATTGGGGTTTTTTAGATTGTCTTTTAATATTAGATTTGTTTACATTGTCTTTTTATATTGTTGTTAGCCACCCCGAGTCTTCGGAGAGGGGCGGCATACAAATCAAATTAATGAATGAATGAATGAATAAATAAATAAATAAATAAAGGGATGCGGATAGTGAGGTGGGCAACATATACGTGTAATAAATAAAGATAAATAAAAGTGCAAACATTAGCTCTGTATTGCTAGAGTTCAATTTAAATCTATTCTATCCCATTTAGAGAATCAAAAATCTCCCAGGACATTGGGACAAGACTGCCCGGGGTCACAATGTATAGTTGAGTATCATCAAAATATTGTTGATATCAGACCCTGAATCATCAGATGAGCTGCTGCAGCAGCTTAATGCAGATGTTGAAGACCCATATTTTTCTGATTATGGGTGCCCAGTTCACCGAAAACTTTGCCTACTCTATAAATAGATGAAACACATGAGCCAAAATAATATGCTTTAAAAACAGCATGCATGGCTTTGTCAGTAACTTTGTCTAAAGAGAAGGTCTAAATGGCATGAAATCGCTCTGAATTCTTGGAAATATAGTGTTCCAATACAGCTGATAAAATGATTCAATTCAGTTCAAAGTGGTGTGTTTTTTTAAAAACGAAACAAAACATTTTTTTAGGATCCATGACTTACATACAAGCCTCCATGTCAAATGAATGGGTGAAATGTTCTCTGCTTTTGTTGCCTCTGCCAAAAAGCAAGTTCATGTTTAAGTGATTAATCTGTGTGCTCCTTTGGTAGGAGATATACTGTTTGTGAAATTGCTGTTCTAAAAGTAAACTCCAGATGATTCCCTATTACAGGCCCCCCTAACCTTATATCCCTAATTTGAAATTTAAACTCCATGGGCCTGCCTTAAATTTCGGCCACTTTGATACAGCCAGGCAGCAACCGCCACAACAGGAATCCTTCCACATGCTTTCTTGCCAGAAGTATCGCTTGGCCTTTTTTCCTTTAGATTGTTCCCAGGGAAGCAACTGAACAATGCGAGGATTTCCTCTGACCAGCATAACCCGCCTGCAAACTGCTGATTTCCTTATTTTTCATTGCAGCCCTCTGGAGCCAGTCCAGTAACCACTGCCCATTCCAGAAAGTGAACAGGACAGACTGTGTAGTTGTTTCAAAATTTAAAGTTGCAGCAAGGCTATGGATCTTAGTTTTCAGCTCACCTCAGTTGCAACTCAGTCAAGGGGAAAGCTTGGTATGTGAAACCTCCTCTCCAGGTGGCTGTGCTTGCCAACACAGTAAATCTATTTCTACAGGCCAGATCTGTTGAGAATTTTATCTGCGTTGAAATCTGGGTGCTTCATGCATTCAACGGTCATAGCAGCAGTAGGGGATAGGCAGCCTGTAGACAGTTTATTCTGGTAATGAAAAGAGACCTTTGTTACCTGTAAAGTTTATTGGTTATTCCTGTTCTGATGCTCTCCTGTACCGTGAAGGTTGCAACAAGCTGGTTTCTGGGAAGCTTTGGATCCTGGTAACTTGTGCTGAAGATTAACTTCTATGGATTTTTCTGAGGAGCAAATGAGGAAAATGCTGGATTTCTTGGAGTGTAATTAACTAGAGAGGAGCTGATATTTATGGATTAAGATTAAGATACTGGATTCTGAATTGTGATTGAACCATCCTTAATGGAAGGGAAACACAGTCAAAGATACTCACGAAGATATTTTGAATGACCAGACGTGAAAGATACCAATTCTGTGGCATTCAAGGCTGTAACTGCAATCCTTGTTATTAATGTCAGCTACTGGCAAGCAAGTTCTCTTGCACATGAATCTTTGCCAGGCTTCTTCTGTTGGGAATCTTAAATTCTTGGGAATCTTAAATTCTTCACTATTGGACTGAGAACAAAAGGAATAGTCTGCTTGGTAGGATACACATTTTCCTCTTGCTTTTTGGAGTGAGGCTCATTTTCTTCCCAAATGGTTATTTTATGATTGGACTAAATATTCTTTTATATTTTAACATTTATTCCATCGTGTTTCAGAGGCTCAAAGTATCAGTTTTTAAATGTATATCTTTAACCTTTTAAAGGGCTCACTTTAGAAATGTTGTGTAAAATAGCTTTTAGACAGAATGTGCCTACCAAAGGCTTTAATCTGTAAATTTCTAGATTTCCCAAAATAGTTATTGGTGATGTTGGGTGGAAATTGTAGTCCAGTGCACCTGGAGGGAACCTTTTTGGGGCAATTTGCTATATAGTGGAAGATGGAAAAAGAGTCCAGAAAAATTACCCTTTTCAAAAAGAACATTTACAGAGAATGAGAATTTGGGGGGGAGGGGATTGTCATCTGATACAGCTGTTCCCACATGTTCCAGAAATATTACACACTTGCAGGATCCATTCAAGGTTGGTCACCGGGACCAGGGGTTTAGTCTTCTGAGCTTTTGGACTTGTGCTGGAGTCCATCCTCAGGGAATTCATTAAACGTTTCATTAGTGAGAAGTTCCCTGAGGATTGTCCCTAATACAAATCCGAAAACTCAGAAGACTAAACCTCTTATCCCAGTGACCGACCCAGAATGGATTCTGCAATATTATCCTGGGACATATATATTTGCCTTTATTCTTGAGTTACAAACTTTTTCCTCTGACTCCTTACATTCTTGGTATCTGCTTAATAGTATGTAATATTTCATGTGCATGCATATAATGTTCATAAAAGTTAAGACCTGGGTGACATTATGCAATAATGAAGACATTGATGTACCTGTATGAGGGTTATACATAAATAGCCAACTTTCATACTCAATGCATTCTCTGTAAATGACTCAGTTGTCTGCTTTCCCAGCTAATAAATACCAAGGCCCATGAAATTTTGTTCAAGGATCTACAGATCCCTTGGTCTTATGTTCCTCTAATTCCTTTTAATCCCTTATAGCCAGCTTCTTCATTTTACATAAGGAGGAGTTGCTTAACAGCAGCAGAGTAGTCATAGTGGACAAAAAGACATGGTAATATTGAACTAGACTCAGTTAACATAACGTTCAGTTAAAAATAGAACTGAAAATATTTAGCAAGCCCTCTACTCCAAGGGCTCGTACATTTTTTAAAATAGAGAACTATGTCATTTTCTTCACCTCTCCTTTCAATAAAGATAGGCAGAGAAAGTAATGCAAATAACAAATCTGGTAAACTGAGTAGGTGAGAATATTATTACTTGAATGGAAATCTCTGCCCATTGCAATATGAAGGTGGGACACACAAGACTGAAGCATAAGACACTTTACCAGAGAGAGAAAATGAAAAGAAACAATGGAGATTATTTTAGTGATCAAAAAATGTAGGGGCAAATCTGATGTTTGGGTCTATGGAAAATGGATATAGCTTTACCAAGAATTCCTGGATTTTCATAGAAAGAATAAAGCATCAACATATTTTGAGTTTGAGCTAGAAAAGTGGGGAATGTAAGAGATAAGTAAAATTGATATTGGTACTTCAGTATCTTAATTACTGGTTGAATGCTGTCACATAAATAGCAAAAGCCCAATTTGAACAAGCGAAGTCTCTTCTACCTTCTGTATCATGGCAGGATCCATCAGTTTTCATGTGTTTTATGCCCTTTCTTCTAGCAAGGATCTCAGGATTTGCTTTGCTTCAACAAGACAGCAGCATCAGATATCATTGAATTACATTGTTATAAATAAGACTCAATTAACTTCTTGATACCCAGCTGGTCCATTTTGCTACTATTTGTTTCCCACTTTAGGAGAACAGCAGCAGTGAAGTCCAGCCTCATCCACGGCCGCCATGCCGTCTAATGCCCGGGCTGGCAGTTTGAAGGACCCTGAAGTGGCTGAACTGTTCTTCAAGGATGACCCTGAGAAGCTCTTTGTTGACCTGCGGGAGATTGGTCATGGCAGTTTTGGAGCTGTTTACTTTGTGAGTGCCAAAGGAGTGTTAATGCTCATGCCCAAGCCTTGCTAAGATCATTTAACACAACTCTTTCGCATCTGCCTTACTTCTAGTAGAACCAGTTTTGCTTCTGATTCCCATCCCAATCAGGAGGCCCCTGCCATTGAATATTAGATGTTGAAGAGCAATAGTGGGAAGAACTTTTTCCACATCTTGCTGATCTCTTTCTCAGGGAGAATCTGATTGGCCATGATCAGAAGTGGGGAGATGAACTAGTCTGATTTAGTAGAGACGTTGTAACTTTAAATGGATTATCGGGTAATGTTGGTCCCATGTGGGCTTCCTTGCTCTAAGAATGCATGATTCACCATATGATATGAAATTTACTCCTTTTGAACTGTATTTTTTCCAGGCATAGGAACCAAGTTCCTCTCTGAAGTTGATTGCGGATGCTGATAGTTACTTTCATCATCCTTCTCTGGTTTACTCTTTTTTATCTTCCCCAGGCTCGAGACATACGCAACAATGAAGTGGTGGCTATTAAGAAAATGTCCTACAGTGGGAAGCAGTCTAATGAGGTTGGTCCTCTTTAAAACTATTAACACAGTTGTGTTGATCATTAACTTCTAGCCTCTCCCTGGCCTAGGTAAAGCAATTCTCCTGCTTTTCAAATTTTCTAGGCTTCTTGTAATATTCTCCACTTTACTTGAAATGTGGAAATGTATTGGAGCTCAGGCTCTCTTTTGTATTTTCCAGAAATGGCAGGACATTATCAAGGAGGTGAAATTTTTGCAAAAGCTACGACACCCAAACACAATTGAATACAAGGGCTGCTACTTACGGGAACATACAGCATGGGTAAGATGAGAGCGAAACAGATCATTCTTAAGCCAACAAGGTGGTCTATTACAGAAAACCTTTTAAAGAATTTAAAATATGCAGTGAAAATGCAGATGAATTGGGCTTTAGATGAGGGGAAGTCTTGAAAAGGGCCAGAATTATTGCTGGGTTTCTTGCCTCTCTGCCTGAAACTTTAGTGCAATAGAATGGTGTCTCCTTTCTTGAAAATATGAAGAAAATTATTTTTGGTGGTAATCAATTAAATTCATGGGGGTTTTGAGGTGTCTGAATGGCACTGGTGCAAGAATAGTGGACTTTTAGTCTGATTTAGTCGGGGTTGCTCTTATATTCTTAAGTGAATTGGACAAAATGGAATTGGCATACTGAGCTCCCAGAGCCCTAATTGGGACAAGATGTTTGAGGTTCAAAGGATTTATTTGCCCTATGCTAACATTTTCTCTTAATTCACTAGCTGGTGATGGAATACTGCCTAGGCTCAGCCTCAGATTTGCTGGAAGGTGAGTCTGAGACCAATTGAAGAGACAGTCTTCCCACAGACCTTTTCTGAGACCTTTAAATAATGTTCTTGCCTCCATCCCTTCTTTCCTAGTGCACAAGAAACCTCTTCAGGAAGTAGAGATTGCAGCCATAACACATGGTGCACTGCAGGGACTTGCCTACCTGCATTCACACAACATGATTCACAGGTAAGCTTGATATTGTGTTAGTGCACCGTGTTAGAGATGTTGCTGCTTATAACACCATTTAGTGTAGGACAAAATGATCTAGTTGTTGCTGCATTGTGAAATCTGTAACAGAATCTGTTACTCTGTATTTCAGTCAGCTTCATGGGTCTCTTTGACACAGCCCTGTTTCTTGCTACATTTCACATTATTCTCTTTACATGGTTTACAAGTAGAATAGCAAAATTACTTTTAAAATTTGTGCTTCAGTCAAATGTTGCACTTTATGTAGTCTAGCTCAATTATCAGAACTGGACATTCTTCAAATTTTTAAATCAGCTTTGTATATTATAAATCCTTGATATCACAAACAACTTAAGGAAAATACATTTGGTAAAATCATTTTGCTTTTTATCAGATTTTGTATTAATACTGGTAATCCTTAGGGCAGTGATGGTGAGTGCCCCAGGTGGCACGCGGAGTCATATCTGCTGGCATGCGAGCCATTGCCCTAGCTCAGCTCCAACATGCATGTGTGTACTGGCCAGCTGATTTTTGGATCACACAGAAGCTCTGGAAGGGTATTTTAGCTTCCAGAGAGCCTCCGGGGGGATGGGGGAGGGCATTTTACCCTCCCCTGGCTCCAAGGAACACTTTGGAGCCTGGGAAGGGCAAAACAGAAGCCTACTGGGTCCACCAGAAGTTTGGAAACAGGCCGTTTCTGGCCTCCATAGGTTCTCTGGGGGGGGGGCAGGAGAAGGTGTTTTTGCCCTCTTCAGGCATTGAATTATGGGTGTGGGCACTCAGGCCTGCGCGACAGCACACGTACACGCTCTTTCAGCACCCAAGGAAAAAAAGGTTCACCATCACTGCCTTAGGGTGTTGTGTGGCATAGAAATTGAATAAATAAATAATAAATAAATAATCCACGTTTGGTGACTGCCTGTTTTAGCAACTGTTAATGGCCACATTACATTGATGAAAAAAGAACTTTATTACCAATCCTCACATTTACGACTTTCATAAGTCAGTGAAGCAAACAAAAGCTGAAGTCTGATATTGAATGCGGTCACAGTTTCACTTAGTAACCACTTTGCTTAATGACCGCTAAAAAAGGACAAACTATATGTTTTCAACTGAAGAACTATTCTATACACACTAGCCTTCTTCTAAAAAACTCCATCATTTTAGCAGCCTGTTTTAAGTAGAGTAGAAATCTTTCCCTTGTTATCAACTATTGAGAGTCAGAGGCCATTAACAATATAAAAGTTTGCTAATGCAGCCCCCTCTCTCTCCTGGTCTTTCTTGTCCTTGTCCATATAAACATTAATCTAATATTTCTCCTCCATTTTTTTCCTGCCACTTTACACTCCTTTTTATCTTGGTTGCCCATATTCATCCACTGTGTTCTCCATTTCTCTCTTACGTTTTTAATTACTGGGCTTGTCCTTTCAGGGACGTGAAAGCTGGGAACATCCTTCTGACTGAACCAGGACAAGTGAAGCTGGGAGACTTTGGCTCAGCTTCTATCATTGCTCCTGCTAACTCCTTTGTTGGCACCCCGTACTGGTAAGCTGGCAGAATGAGATTTTGTGTAATTAGGAAGAGTGAAGGTGTGGCTGAACAGACAGTGAGGGAGCAGATATGCATTTGAGACTCCTGGTTCTTGGAACAAGAAGAAATTTGATAATTAGAAATATGGGTTCCCTGGGTTTTGCAAAGAGTCCCAGTGTAGTTTGAACAACAGCTGATTCTAAAACAAGTTATGAAGTCTTCTCCCTTTACAAGTCAAAGATTGGAGGGTGTAATTCAGGAGTGTTCCAGTTTTGTGGGGAGTGCCATATGTGGAATTTAAGGGGCATGCTTTGGAGCTTCATTCCAAAAAATAATGGGTCTGAGAAAATGAAATATATTAAATACATAAATAATACACATTCGTGTGTTTAATTTCCCCCTTTAATTAATAGCAACATTGACAATTTGGCAGTATTTTGTGGTCTATGTACAGGCCTCTTCAATGCAATAATCTTCCAGGCTCTATGTAACAATGTGTGCCATTGCTAAGCCGCAGTGCACGATTGCTTATTTTGCGCTCTCTTTCTAGGATGGCTCCCGAGGTGATTCTAGCCATGGATGAGGGGCAGTATGATGGCAAGGTGGATGTCTGGTCACTTGGCATCACTTGCATTGAACTTGGTATGGAATGAGCTACTTGCCTTGTAAGGTTGGAGTTAATTGAGGGGGCGATGTAGAAGAGGGCTTTCTGCAAGACCACAAATACTGCTGTTAACATTACTATCCTTGTATCTTTAGCTGAGCGCAAACCACCCCTCTTTAACATGAATGCTATGAGTGCCTTATACCACATCGCCCAGAATGATTCACCACTGCTGCAATCTAGTCACTGGTAAGACTTTAAACTCCAGAAATGGCTTTAAGCTTACCAAAAAAAGAGAGAGAGGCTTATACATTCATATGAATTCCTGACTTTCTGCCCTGTTTTCTTCAGGTCTGAATATTTCCGAAATTTTGTGGATTCGTGCCTGCAGAAGATCCCGCAGGACCGTCCAACTTCTGATGTGCTGCTTAAGGTATCTCCCGTTTTCACTCCTGAAAATTTCCTTTCCCCCCATCATCCACAGCACACTATGCATGTAGCTGTGGAATTGTATTTTATCCCATCTGGAACAAAAAGGAGAAGTTAAAAGTAAAGAACACTAGATATTTAAATTAGAAGAATGTACAGTGGTACCTCTGCTTAAGAACTTAAATCGTTCTGTGACCAGGTTATTAAGTAGAAAGGTTTGTAAGTAGAAGCAATTTTTCCCATAGGAATCAATGTAAAAGCAAATAATGCGTGCAAACCCATTAGGAAAGAAATAAAAGCTCAGAATTTGGGTGGGAGGAGGAGGAGGAGGAAGGAGAGGAGGACAGTCGCTGCCCAAAGTGAAGGGAGTGTTTCTTTTCTTTGGAGGCTGACAGAGGTTTATTCCCTCTCCAAGTGCCCAGAGAAAGAAAAATGCTTTGTTCACTCTGGACTGCCAAAGCCTTCTTAAGCGCCACTGAAAGGCTCCTCTGGCAGCTCCGAAAAGCCCGAGATGGCCAGGATTAAAGGGGGAATGGCAGGAAACTGGCCGGGCCTTTGTGCTGCTCTCAAATTTCCTGGGAAATGTTTCCTGGCTCAGATTCTTAAGTAGAAAATGGTTCTTAAGAAGAGGCAAAAAAATCTTGAATACCCGGTTCTTATCTAGAAAAGTTCTTAAGTAGAGGCATTATTAAGTAGAGGTACCACTGTATTAAGGGAAAATGCCGGTTGGCGGGTCCCAGGGGAAGAGCCTTCTCTGTGGCGGCGCCGGCTCTCTGGAACCAACTCCCCCCGGAGATTAGAACTGCCCCTACTCTTCCTGCCTTCCGAAAACTCCTTAAGACTCACCTTTGCCGTCAGGCATGGGGAAACTAAACATCTCCCCTGGGCATGTTAATTTATACATGGTATGCTTGTGTGTGTGTTTGCTATTACATGGGTTTTTTCTTAAATCGTTAAATATTTTAATTAATTGGATTGTTGTGACTGTTTTTACTTGTTGTGAGCCGCCCCGAGTCTTCGGAGAGGGGCGGCATACAACTCCAACTAATAAATAAATAAATAAATAAATAAAAGCTAACACTAGGAATTGGTGATACATGAAAAATGTTGATAGAGATGTTTCTAGGGAAACACCCTAATAAATAACACCCGTCATCATTTATTCCCCACAGACCCATGATAAATACTGAATCTTCACACTGCATTCACAGAATTTAGAATTCTGTGTTGAAAGTGTACACCTGACATTGATTTTGTTTTATTTTTTCCTTATTGTTATTGATAAGCAATGGGTTATTCTGTCATCCAAAGTATTTGAGTTTCTCTCACTTTCTGTTCCTAAGTGGACTTGAGTCACCATTACATGTTAAATCTAGATTGACTATATCGAGCGTGATTGTGCATTGTGGTTAAAATAATATAGTTATTAGATCCTAAGAAATCTCAGTGGTTGTTACCCAGCTCTGTGAGTGTACTTAATAGTGGAAAAGGATTGCTCAGATTACACTGTAAGAGACAGGTAGATAATATGGGAGATGTTTGCAGACCTGCTTCCTCGGTTTCATGCTAGTTCTTCCTGTGATTCCACAGCATCGCTTTCTCTTGAGGGAGCGACCCCAGACGGTTATCATGGACCTGATTCAAAGGACCAAGGATGCAGTGAGGGAGCTAGACAATCTGCAGTACCGCAAGATGAAGAAAATCCTCTTCCAAGAGGCTCAGAATGGTCCAAATGCAGAGGCACCAGAAGAGGAAGAGGTTTGTTGTTTTCTCTGATGCAGTTCTCCATGGCTTTCTTGCATTTCAGCTCACTTCATTCATTCATTCATTCATTCATTCATTCATTCATTCATTCATTCATTCATTCATTCATTGGATTTATATACCACCCCTTTCCGAGGACTCTGGGAGAAGGGTGGCATATAACTACAGGATAATATTCTCACCATCATGAGAGTAACAGAGTCTTTGTGTCTGTCTGTCTGTCTCTCCCCTCCCTCTGGCAGTTATTTGCAGTATCATCTTTCTCATTTAATCCTTCTTTGCTGTTTCAGGAAGTAGAGCAGTTTCTCCACCGGACAGGAACCATCAATAGCATGGAGAGCAGCCACTCGGTACCCAGTATGTCCATTAGTGCCAGCAGTCAGAGCAGCAGCGTGAACAGCCTGGCCGATGCCTCAGATGATGACGATGGGGCTGAGATTGCCATGATGCAGGAAGGCGAGCACACCGTCACTTCCAATAGCTCCGTCATCCACCGTCTGCCGGTATAGAACTCAGTGTGCTTCTGCAAGAGCAGTCATATCTCAATTTCAGAATAAAGTGAAGGTTGGGAAACACTGTGGAATATTTTGTAGCATGTGATAGAAAATGTAAGTGCTAGAAAATGTAAGATGCCTTGCGAATCGGCTGCAAGGATATGGGAATCCTGAGAAAATAAATCTTTTCCTCTTTATAATGAAAGAAAAAAACAACACCAGAGTTAGTAGAGAATTTGGAGATCGGGAGAGAGGGAAGGGAGAAGAGAGAGAAGCATGCTAAAGATCATGGAATTGGATTCCAGTGGATCATTACATCCTGCTTGCTTCCTTATATTGATTAACTTAAATGTGTGTGGTTACACTTTCCCACCCCCTTGCTTTGGGGGGATAAATCAGTTTTTTTCTAGACTAGTTTTCCCTGTCTACATTTCTTGGGATTGCAGCTAGGTTTCTACATACTTTGGAAAAATCAATTGGAGGAAATGCTACTAGATTACAAATGCCTAGTCTATCCATGTTTAATCTGGTCTATCTATGCGATCTTGCTTTGTGCTTAAGACTGGAAACATGACTGAAGTTGAGCCTCAACCCAGGTTTCCTCAACACGGCACAGATGTTCATCTGATACACCCTCCAGTTGCTTAGAATTCTAGGAATTACTGCCATAACATATTTGGATGGTGTCAAGCTTGGAAGGTTGCCTTAAGGACTATATATTACTTTAAACTTCCAAAATGTTGGAATTCCTTCTAGAGTACTCTTCACAACAGCTTGCTCCACTATATCTGCACACTTCCACTTCCTAAAACTGGCCAATCCTAAATTACTCATTGGAAGTGCTGTTTGATGTGCCAACTCTACATTCTGTTTGTGCCTTTTAAAGGAAAACTTGCAGAGGCTGTGTTATAAGCTAAAGCATAGATTCTTATGTGCATTTCAATGCTTTTCAGGGCCATGACAATCTGTATGATGATCCCTACCAGCCGGAAATGGAGCCCCAGAGCTCATCATCAGCTGCCCGACGTCGTGCCTACTGCCGTAACCGAGATCACTTTGCCACCATTCGTACGGCTTCTCTGGTGAGGGGAGAAACTTGCTTATATTTTATTGCATTGTTAGATTGATAATCCTGCCTTCCTTTTTTGTACAACTCAAAGCAGTGCATAGTATGGTCTCTCCCTCTGTTTTCTCCTCAAAAACCACCCTGTGAGATGGATTGACTGATTAAGAGCGCAACCAAAGTCGCCAGCTGCTTTTCACGCCTAAAGGAGGACTAGAATTCAACAGTTTCCTGGTTTCTGGTCCAGCATCTCAATCCCTACACCAAACTTGATCTCTGTTGGATTCAGTCCTTTCATTTTTGTTTGCCAGCCTTCTTCCTTTCCTGGTGGCTTCATAAATCGCCTACTAAACCTTCTTCTTCCTTTCTCTTAATATATTAGTCAGTGAAGTTCCAATGTTTGTGGCATCTGGAGCCCTCTGTAGGAATTTGCTGCAGTGCAGTTGTTAAGCAAGAAGTCGAGAAAATTAGGACAGAGAGAAATCTGAAGCACCTGAACTGCAGTTGATTCTGCCTGTGTAAGAAAACAAAAGATTATATTCATGGTGAACAAGATGGCTTTGGAAAGTAGTATTATTTCTAACATTATTTGGGAACTGATCAAGCAAGATAGTTTAAAGTTTCCTTTGGTAAGACCGGAACGGTGGATAAGTGCCAGGAATCTGTACCTTTTGTACTGAGAACATTTTTTTCAACTATTTTCTAAAGAGATAAGCAATATTTATTTAAAATGTGACGGCTTCTGTTTCTTAAGACAGCTGCTCCATTAAATCCCAGGCATTTAAACAAATTCTGAATCATTACTAATTTTATTATTTCAGTTATTTAATTTGGAACACAACTTGTGCAGCGGGTGGGGGTGGCAAATTTTCAGAAGCTAGATGTGATATTTAGTATTTGGATGATGATAGCGGTAAAAGTTGCAGAAGGAACGATGAGGATGTAAAATGAGTAGAATCCTACCAGGTGGACAAAGGTGGGATTTAACGTGGGCACATTTGGGAGATTCAATGTTTTTCTTGGGTTTTTTTTTTAATCTGTTGAATCCTTTCAGAGCTGAATTCAGTTTTCACATGGCTTCCATGTGAAAAGTGCAAAATTAGCATTCCCAGTTTCCATAATCATTATGCCAAAATAAGAATCATGTTACGCATGTTAGAAGAGTGTTCCTCTCTATTTTTTAAAATATCTTTATTGAATATTTACATTTAAAACAATAGAAACAGAGACACAAAAAAAGAATATACAAACAAAAACAACGAGTTCACGGAGAAGGGCGGCATACAAATCTAAATAATAAATAACATGCAAAAGCATACAACTTTATACTATACAGGTTACTATACAGGTTACTTTGGTATCAGAACTTAAGCCTCTAATGATTAACATATATGCCAGTTCTTTTGCTAGACCTTGTTCCTTACAGCCTATCCATGTTTTATTCTATTTCGTTTTCTAATTTTATTGTAAACTACGCTTTTTGATTACCTTGTTTCTATCTCTCTGTGTTTCTTTTTCTGAGTTACATTATTTCTCATTACTGTGAATTGGTAGCGACAAGTGTTCCTCTTTCTATTTTACACCTTCATTTGCTGATCTAAACACAGTTACCTTGAATGAAAATCTGTTAAATCTCTTTACCATCGTAGGACTTTTTGTGCACTAGAGTCCTGCTCTAGTTGGATCTGAAGTGCACAAGGGTACATAGATTGGATCCAGTGTGAGTGCTCTTTTTCTACTTTTTGGGAGGCCCCGTCAACAAGCTGTGCCTTTTCTTAGTCTGGCACAGTGCAAATGGTAGTGGAAAACTTCCCGCTGCTTCCCTGTCTCCCGTTACCCTGGCCCCGTGATGGTGAACTTATGGCATGTGTGCTACAAGTGGCACGCGAGCCGTTGACCAGCTCAGCTACATTGCGTATGTGCAAGGGCCCCCAGACGGCCAGCTGATTTTAAGGTCAGACAAGCTCAAGCTTTCTCGTCACTTTCTGCAGCTTCTGCCTTCCCAGATCTCTGGAGATTCCCCCCCCCCAGCACTGATTGGGCATGCAAGACTTCCCCCCCCCCAGCTCCCTTTGGAGAAAGAAGCTGTTTCCCCCTCCCACCACTGTTTCGGGATAAAAGGCCAAAACATGGTTGGGGGCGTCGCGTGTGCATGTTCAGGGGCAGGAATGCAGGAGGGGCATTGCATTATGTGTGTGAGCACTCACGCGTGGGCACATTCGGCAAAAAACATTTGCCATCATTGCCTTAGTCCTGTGATGGCGAACGTATGGCACATGTGCCACAGATGGCACACGGAGCCCTATGGGAGGGCGCACGAGACTTTTCCATATTTCAGCTCCGCCAGCTGATTTTCGGCCTTGGGAAAGGCCATTTCATCCTTCAGTCGCTTGAGGGAAGCTTCCCTGAAACCCCGGAGACAAAAAAATGCCCCAGCGGACAAACCTGAAGTTTGGAAAAAAGCACTTCCGGTTTGCCCGTTTGGGCATCCCTTTTTTCACCTGCCAGCAGTGGTGGGTTCCTACCATTGTGATATGGAGTGCCGCATCAATATGAACCCACTCATGCAATTTTCGGTGATTTTTTTCCCCCGGCATCTCCTGAGAAAGAACTTCTCAGCTGTGCCTCAGACGAAGACGTTAAGATGAGGGCGGGCCGGAGGGCTTCTTCTGACACGGAGACACCGGGGAAAAATTTCATCCATGGGTTCCTAATGATGTGGCGCTCCGCACCACTCTGGTATGAACCCACCACTGCCTACCAGGCTTCAGAAAGGCCGGTGCGCTTGTGCGAGGGCTGCGTGGGGGTGCACATGCGTAGGGGGAAGGGGTGTGTGGGCACATGCACGCATGCTAGCGCACCCACACCTCCCCCTTTTGGTACTCGAATCAAAAAAGGTTTGCCATCACTGCCTCCTTGCCTGGAAAGCACCATGCAAATCCAGGAAAAGGTAAGATTCTTGAAGGATGAGCCAAGAGGGAGGGAGAAGGTACTCACACCGGATCATGAGATCCTTGCCTGCTTCAGATCTGATTGTGCACAACACTTCTGTGTATTGTTCCTCTTGCCCCACGGAAGGATTAGTTCCAT
Source organism: Erythrolamprus reginae (assembly GCF_031021105.1). NCBI lineage: Eukaryota > Metazoa > Chordata > Lepidosauria > Squamata > Dipsadidae > Erythrolamprus > Erythrolamprus reginae. Next base: position 135,230,291 of record NC_091963.1, on the reverse strand, counting down.
AATAAACCCACGAATGGTGTTGTCTACATACCACAATTTGGGATTAAATTCGATTTTTTTTCCTGTTTCTCCCTTCCTCCTCTCTTCCGTTCCTTCCTTTCAGGTGACTCGCCAAATCCAGGAGCATGAGCAAGACTCAGCACTGCGGGATCAGATGAGCGGCTACAAACGGATGCGGCGTCAACATCAGAAACAGTTGCTGGCTTTGGAGAACAAACTGCGGGCTGAGCTGGATGAGCACCAGCTGCGCCTTGACAAAGAGCTTGAGGCCCACCGCAACAACTTCTCAGCTGAGGCTGAAAAACTGGCCAAGAAGCATCAGGCTATTTTTGAGAAAGAGGTGAGGATGGGAGACTTGGATAGGGAGATGGAAGATCACGGCCAAAGGGGGGATAGAAACTACAAATTGGGCACTCGGTTTCTATAAGGTTCACCATCACTGTCTTACAACTTTACTCCTTTTCATATTTTCTTTGCCCCCTCTACAAAATTCTTCAAAGCTTTCTAAATTGAGCATAAGAAAATTACTCTTAGTATAATACCCTTTTTAATTATTAAGACGTCAGCCAGTTTCTTTTGTATATCCGGGATATCTACTTTCATATCATTCTTGTAGCTGTCATTTTTAAATACACTTTCATCTCAGTCTTGAAACAGTCCAATTAGAGCAGGCAGTTGTAATATTTGCATTGTCAGTGCAATCTTTCAATGTATCCCATGTTAAAATATTTTGCTTCATCTTATGTTAGTTACTCAAATTTAAGTGTTCCTCATTATAATTTTTGGGAGAATTCAAAACAAAATAATTTTCCCACAGGGAGGATTCTTTCATTCCCAAATTTTATTTTAAATCTATCTTGGCCCCTCATTAACGTGCAACTTTCCAAAGTGAACAACCTTCCCCTGTTTATTCTGAAAGATTTTTTTTAAAGAACTTAAATTTGTATTTAAAACTTTTTTCATTAAGGATTGAAGGAAACTCATCCAGTGTTGTAAAATGTGTCAATCAGAAGGTTCCTAATAGTTGAATGGCAGTCAACAAAGCAATTTCCAAAAGTGATTAGAAAAAGAAATATGCAAACCCACTGCCCTTAAAAGCCCCAACTGTGGGTTGAGCAAGATAACGCATCTCACAGAACTCTAAATCTACAAGAAATTGCAGTGTTGCCGTCTCCTCCTGAGGATCAAACTCTCTGGTGCACTTGTGGGCAATCTCAAGTCCTTTCCTTGTCCAGAGAGGAATTACAAAAAGACAATCTACTCACCAGCTCTTCATTCCACTGTGGTTCGCCATTTCTTGCCAGAGGTCAAATTGTACACTTTCCCATACTAGGAATCCTATTTCTTTCTAAAGCAGGGGTCCCCACCCTTTTTGATTCAACGAATTGATGGAGGAGGGGGCTTTGGCAGTTTCTGGGGGGATGATTTCACATGTGTAACTAAATCCTGCAAGAACACAAATTAAGCTTTGCACACAATTCCCCCCTCCCTTCAGTGTCCTGCTTTCCAACGGGCTGGAGTTTCGTGACCTCTGCTCTAAAGGATGGTTTAAAGATATTAGTTACTTGTGCATTATTCCCCCCATTCCCTTCGGTGATGTTTCCCTCCCATGTGTTGTGATTCAGTCTTAGGCTCCTCAGGGAATGGCTGGAACTCTGCCGGCTCCATGCTCAGAGGGGGAGGACGAGGAACAGGAGGAGGAGGAGGAACAGGCAGATGGGGAAGAGGAATGTCAGGACGAGGAGGAGGGGGAACAGCCTGAGACCCCCAGGGGGGAGCTCTCCCCAGCGAGTAGCCTGGAGTCATTAGATGAGAATGCACAAGCCATCATAGATATGAGGCAGAGAAGGGCAGCACAAAGAAGGGGACAATTAGCCAGGTATTTTCATCCCTAATAGGCAAGAGCTGGGTTTGGGTGTGGTTCTCCTCAGAAAGGTTGAAAAGGCAGGCCCGCCCTTCCTGTATTGTGGAGAGTTATCTTTTGGGAGTCCTGTGACCTTGCTTCGATCCTTGGCGTCTCTGATTCTGGCTTGTGGCCTCGAAGGCTGAAAACTTGGGGGAGGCGTGGGTTTTATTATCTACAGTGGGGTGTGTGCCAGCAAGAAGCCTGTTGTATTGTCTGGCCGTCGTGACTCTTCTGTGAAGCTTCACAGCATCCCAGTTTGTACGAACAGTTTTTGTTATCTGTGTTTGTTTTCAAAGATATAAAATGACTTTGCTTTTTACCAGCGTGTCTGGCTACTCTTTTTAGTTGGTGTTGACGTCTGGGGGAACCCAGACAGAACACCATGATTGGTGACCCTGACCACTCCTCCCACTTCCGCAGGCAAAAGCTGCTCTTGCCGAAGAGAAGAAGTTTCAGCAACATATCTTGGGTCAACAGAAGAAGGAACTGGGCAACTTACTTGAATCACAGAAGCGCCAATATAAGTTACGGAAGGAGCAGCTGAAAGAGGTATCCTGATTTGAAAGGTGGCGAATCATAGCAGCAGGAAGCTGAAAGTTAATTAGCCCACACTAGTTTGGCAGCTCACTTTTCAAAGTTCCTTTTGCCGCCCTACCTGTGCCTGTGACTATGAGGCCTTCCAGAAATTATGGTAATGGTAGTGATGACGATGAAGATGATGAGTTAAATTTACATGTCACCCAACATCTAGCAATTCTAGCCACAATTTGTTCTCTACTTTGGATTTTTTTACTTCATATCTATTGATGCAAATTCCTTCTTTGAGGGAAGATAAAATAAGACATTTCACTGATTTTTAGGAATATGTAGAATCTAACATATCCCAAAAGGAATAGGAATAACCAAGTGAAATTTTATGCTGTCATGCTGACAGTGTCTATAATGACATGCAGCCTGTATCTTTGAAGAGAAAGAAAATATCATAAGGGTTGTTTCCCTGAGAGTGACACGATAAGGATTTTTATTCACTAAGTAAACACATAACTCAGGCAAACGTGGAGAGATGTTGTTGAAAGTCAGGGTTTTGTGTCCCCAGTGTTTGTTGTTGCTCCAGAATATAAACAAAAAGGCGTATATTTAAAAGGAAATGAAAATTTGCTCAGGTATAATTTATACATATTCTTTTGGAATTCTTTGCCTATTAATCTCCAGCCACAAAACGTTTACCAAGATAGCTTCCCTCAATATATGTCTTGATGTGTGAGCTAGAGATAATGAAACCTGTATTCCAAAACCCCTGGATGACCCCATTTGGAGGAATCTACCCACAGTCTTTTCCAGTCTTGTACACAAATGTTGGGGGAGCGATGTCTATACTTCCCCAGATCTAAATTTGCACTTCACGTTAATCATAGTTCACTTGGTCATTGCCATTTGTGAACATGCTGCCCTGTGTGTCGTCGAAGGAGCGTTCACTTTTTTCATGTTATTCCTCTTGCAGGAGCTGCAGGAGAATCAGAGCACACCCAAGCGGGAAAAGCAGGAATGGTTGCTGAGACAAAAAGAGAACATGCAACATTATCAGGCCGAGGAAGAGGCCAACCTTTTGCGGCGCCAGCGGCAGTACTTTGAGCTGCAATGCCGGCAGTACAAACGCAAGATGCTGCTGGCACGCCATAACTTGGACCAGGACTTACTGCGGGAGGTGGGGACCAGTAATGTGAGCCTGATGGGAGCAGGAAGGGGGGGTCTGTCTGGCCTTGAAAATCAAAACTGCAGGAGGTGTACTCTGAAGGGTGGGTGTGTTGGGCAGGCTAAATTGTGCGCCCCTTTCTCCAACCGTATCTCTCTGGAAAGAGTTGTCATAATGGACAGTTACATGAATGCCTGCCTTTGCAAGCTCTTTATGACTTATTTATTAATTAAGTCCCACTAATTAAATGAAGTTAGGCCACCCAATTCCAAAGCAGCTCTCGACAGGCTGTAATATGAAACAATTTAAAATATTATAATACAAAACCATACATAAACTGTTCTGAGGAAAAATAGCACAGCCTCTAAACAAATTAGTTAAAACGAATCTGCCATCGACTTTAATCCAAGGCATGAAAAACAGCCAGGTTTTAAGAGGTGGCTTAAATTAAGCCAGGTTGAATGAATCTTTGGGGGGGGTGATTTTAGAAGAGGGTGGGGGCTCCACAGCAGGAAAAGCCCACACTCTTTGGTCCCATTGCATAACAGTGTCTACATCAGTGGGAACCAAACCATGTTGACAATGCCAGTCTTGGTATGTGCAGACAATCCACAATACCATCGAGGACTTCAATTAGTTAGTTGGACTCTGGGCGGCATACATAATAAAACCATAATAACAATAAATAATAGTAAGACCCCATAATAAAACCATAATAACAATATCACTATAAAACATTCATCAGTTCTAGGCCGGAGCAGAGTACTGTGGCTCAATGGCCCCAGGCCTGCCGGCAAAGCTCTGTTTTTAGTAGTTATAGGTAATAACTAGACAGTGACCCACTGGGTCTTCCTTTCAGAGGTGTTTCCTTACCAGATTCCTGAATGAGAGAGGGTCTCGTGTGGCGTCTTCACTGGAAAAACTGCCCATGTTGAACTGTATAGCTCAATCAGACATCAGCACAGGAAATATTTTATGACGTGTATTATGTCATAGACTGGTTTATTATCATTATGATGTCATAAAGTGTTTCATAAAATTCACTAAATTTCAGTTCCATGGAGATTATGGGTTCCAGATTTTGGACACATTAGTTAAAGTCTTCGGAGAGGGGCGGCATACAAATCTCATTAATAATAAAAATAATAATAAATCAATCCATTTGAGGGACCCTCGGTTCAAAAATTGTTGCCTAAAGCACCATTTTACCCAGTTAAAGGTTATGGAAAGGAGAGTTTTTAAAAAAGAGAGAAAAGCAGCATCTTTAATTGCACCTGGGAGTCTATTGGTCAGGGCAGCTTCCTAAACAAATGTATTCCTGGCCACAACTGCCATCGGTTGTTTGAGCAGTTGTGTGTTTATGAAGATCCTCAAATTGTGGCAGCAGTCCTGAAGAGGGAAGCATTAAGCCTTTCAAGACTAAAGATAGAATCTCTCCAGATCTGGGTAGCCCACATATCCAAAACCACTCAGTCTTCTCAGGGTTGGGTGTTTCTACCCACCCAGATCCACACAGCCTCAAGGACTGGAAGAAAAGCTTCTGACAATCAGTTGATCAGCCCCAAGTCAAGACATGCAGTTGGAGATCATAATCGTGATATCTGATGCAGTCTCATTTAGATGCTACATGGTGCGTGTGAGGCACATTGAGGTCTAGTCCACCCTGCGTGTCAAAAGTCTTGGGCTTGACCTCCCTGCCAACACCAATTAAACTCAACCATAGAGAAAGGAGACCAATCCCTAGATGGTCCAGAGGGATGTAGTGGTTGATAGTACCAGCTCTCATCTATAGATCACTTGCACAGATAGAATACTAAGGACAATGAAAAACAGCTGATGGCTGTTGCTGGACCATCAAAAGAGGGTATTCACTGGATAAAAGGAAAGTGCTGTGCATTTCATATATATGGGAACCATGGAACATGATGTTCTGACTCTGCTCTCTCTCCTCCCCCACCCCCAAATTTCCAGGAACTGAACAAGAAACAAACACAGAAGGACCTGGAGTGCGCCATGTTGCTGCGCCAGCATGAGTCCACCCAGGAGTTGGAATTCCGTCACCTCCACACTGTCCAGCGTACCCGGACAGAGCTTACCCGCCTGCAACACCAAACTGAGCTGTCAAACCAGCTGGAGTACAATAAACGCCGCGAACAGGAACTGCGCCAGAAGCATGCCATGGAGGTCCGGCAGCAGCCTAAAAGCCTCAAAGTAGGTGCTACCTACACGCCACCTTGCTGCCAGTTGTGCCCGGAAGGGCAGGTTGTGGGAATTCTGGAGTCAGGTCAGGGGCACCCAGGGGTGACAGAAATGGACGGAGATGAGGCTGGAAGTCTAGGCTCCGGAGAGGACCCTTTGGGTGGGCACGGTCCTCGTGACAGTGTGGCGGGGGATCAGGAGCATCTGGTGGATATGGAATGTGTCTACACTGAGGAGCTAGATCCAAGAGGGTGTCAGTTGGATGTCCTGGAGTCAGATTGTATTTGTGACGATCCGGGCGATGTTACACATGTTGGAGAGGTTTTGGAGTCAACTCAGGTTGACACTGAGGTAGTAAACTTGGCAATAAAATACCCAGACCTTTTAGAGATGCATACACATACACAGGAGGACATTTTGAAGTCTGAGCTAGACGGTCATGAGCAGACGGTCCAGGAATGCGGTCAAGAGGAGGAAACTCCACAGCTGGACACAGGGCATATTGAGCCTCATGTCCAAGAGTGGTCACCAAAGGGCGCAGAGTCTTTGGTGTCAAAAATGAGAGATTATGGAGAGGTGGAGGCAGATTGGCCCTGCATGGCAGACACAACTCCAGATGGGCAGGAAGAAGCAGATTTGGAGGAAAGGCAGGAGTGTCTGGGGCTTGAAGGGGAGGGTCACGATGTCTTAGATTCGAGCAGCAACGGTTGGATTTTAGGCTATTCTGTAGCAAGCCTCAAACAGCAAGAACTCTATGGCAAGGGAGTGGCCGATGAAGGTCTAATAGGCCAGAGTTTTTTTGGAGAGATGGATCTCTGCGGGGATGCCTCTGAACCTCTGCTGCCAATCTGGGGGCGGCCAGGTGTCCCAGAGCCTGATGGCCAAGAAGCCGATGATGAACTAGAACCATTTCTGTGCAATGAGGATTTGTACCCTCGGTCTCTCCCCACTATCCTAGAGGAGGGGTCCTTGAGAGGTTTAGGCGATGGCTGCCCAGCTGGCGACGATCCCTACAGCCAAGAGGGGGCTGGCAAATCCCACCCAGGGGCCTCTCCGGTGGCGGCCGTTTTGCCTCATGTTCTCTGTGTGGTTCTGGCCTTGTTGGTCTCTGCGTATCCTTGCGCCCCCACTCTCCTGCTTTTGCTCGCTGCTCTGTGGGCCCAGGGGGGCAGTTTTCAAGATATCCTCCTGGCCCTTGAAGGATTCCTAGTGGGCCTGGCGGTTACATACACCCTGTTGCACTCTGTCTTCCTTCTCTCCGGGTCCTCCTTTCTGCTTCTTATCAAATTGGGGGGGACAGTAGGGGTGGTGGCGTTGAGTGCCAACAGGGGGCGCCTGTATGTCCCAGTCATTCTTTTGGCCTCCTACCTCTTAGCTTTCCCCTGGGTTTTCCTGCCCCTTTATCTCCTGGGGGCCCTGGCAAAGCACAGCCTAAAAGGGTTTCCCCGCCACGCCCGCCGGTTTTTGCTCTTGGCTCTCCTGCATCTCCCGCAACCCGTTTTCCGCATCCTGCAGCGCCTCGGGCTGGTCAGTGAGCAGGGGCTCTTCCGCCTCTTCCCCAAAACAAACAAAGGCAGCTTCCGGAGTCGTATCCCAGTATTATCCCGCCAGCGGCAGCCTCCCCTCCCCTGGCGCCACCGGATCCTCGCGCTCCTGGCCAAACCAATCCGTACCCTCAACAGGATCCTCACCAAGGTGATCTGCGCTCAGCTGCCCCCTTCTGTGCTTTACTGTCTGAAGGGCTTGTATGTTCTGAAGGAGGAGAGGCCCAGCCGTATCCCCTGCCTGGTGGCACGCGGGGCCAGGCGCAGGGGCCGTTCCAGTGGGCCATTGAGGCGGTTGAATAGAAGCAGTGGCCATGTGCGCGTGTCCCCATCTATCAGGAAGCCCTGGAGATAACAGCCCCCTCAGTATCTTGGGTGTCTACCCACCTTGCCTAACATTGTGAAACAAGCCATTCCAGTCAAACTGACTGTCTCTGAGATGGCAATGTTCTGTGCAGCGGGCCAGCTTCTGGAATTCTGACGAATCAGACCAGAAGCACTTTTATCCAGTATTTACTCTCAAGGCCATTTTTTTTCCTCCCCCCAAGGTTTGTTGGTGTTTTGCTGTCTTCTTGCCAGGAGGCTCTGGGCAGGATGTGTTTGGTAAAACAAGCTTTAATATGAGCAGAGCGGAGAACCAAATGTTTGTGCAAGCTCTGATTGTTTATATATTGGATGTGGACAGGAGATTTTGTCTTGTGTTCATTGTGTCAACGAGGAAAGAATCACCCTTTGTGTCAGCTATTTGTGAAGACCAAATACTTCTTATTTCCATCATCTGGGATAATGCGGTGAGTTCCAGGTTTGGCAAAACAAAGAAAAAAAGGAATAATGTTCCATTCTTAAAATTCTTTCCAGTAACCCCTATTTAAAAGATCCAGTAATGGCTGCTTTTTCCATCTTCACCGTCTCTTGCACAGCGAGGAGATACATAAGTGTCTTCATTTCAAGCCATTTCTACCTTCTGAAAAGTATTGAATTCCAATTTCTGCTAAAATACACTAGTTCTTCATCTGCCACAGAAAAAGAACCCCCTTATGAAAACTTGAGAAATTAAACATGTTTTTAAAAACCAAGTCCTTCAGCTCCTGAGAGTTTGCCTATTTTTAAGTGATTCTTTCGCCGTTCATATGTACTTCCACCATTGGTATGTGTGTGTGTGCATGTTGACACACGCATACATATATTTTATCATTTTTCACCATATTTGTAACAATCCCCCTTTTTAAAAAGTTTGAACTTGAATGTACATATTTGTATTTGTTTGTGGGTAGGTTGATAAGCTTTATATAATTTTTAATGGAGGGAAGAAAGGGGCACTGATAGAATTTTTAAACAATACAATTTGACTGAAAATGGGAGAAATTCATAAAACGACAGCTTATTGCTGTAGATTTTTTCCACTCAAAACAATAATGGGCCATCCAGTAGCTTTTTTTTTCTTTCTTCCTTTTTAAAATGAAAAACCACTTGCTTGCATTTGAAACAAATGGCTTGGCATTGCGGTGATTTGTTTTAGTTTAGGCATTTTGGTCAAAGAAGAAAAATTACCAAATATGAAAATGTTATGTTTCTGTATGAATGTCTCCTGCAGCCAGGGCATAGCAGCCTCTTTAATTTAAATAAAAAAGGAAGTTGTTTTGCCTTTTAAGGCTCCCGCCAGTGTGGTTTGAAGCCTTATAGGCAGGAGAGCAGCCTTTTCATTTTTATTTTTTTTTACAAAACTGGAAACTCTAGACCAGGAATGTCAAACTTGCGGCGTCACAGCAGCATCATGTGACATATCGGGACTTTTTCCCCCTTCGCTAAACCAGAAAGGGGTGGGGCCAGCAAGTGACGCATCTGGCTCACGGGCTGCAAATTTGACACCCCTGCCCTAGACCATCTCTTTAGTGCAAGGGTGGATCTCTGAACTATGATGCTCCATTTTTCTTATCTTTCCCAGGGACCACTATGTTTTATTTGCCAAGGAATGGGATGCTCCATATGGAGTAGCTGCCTCATAACATCACAGTCCCCCTCTTCTCTTTTTATACTTTTTAAAAACTCTGCTAACCCTGTCATTTCCAGGAACCATTTCCTTAAGTTTTAGAGTATAAGTGTTAACAGCTGTCTCGCTGGTTAGGATATCATACCTGTCCCCAGTTCACCTGTGGCTTGCTTCTCAAATGACCCTTTCACACTGGGAGGGAGGGGTCAATTTGTTAGAGGCCAGGTTAGAGAGTTCTGGAAAACCCAGATGCTTGAACTACTTTCCTGTGTGGCTTCTACTGTTTTTCCTTTTTAAACTTTGAGCAGGTAAGCACTAAAGTCTTATCGCAGCCACTTTTTAACTCCAGTATCTTAATCTATTTTAATTGTGACGTACTGAAATCCTCTGCATTAGGATGACTTTGTTGAAGATTAAAGGGGAAGCTGCTGTCTAGAATCCCAGTTCAGTTTGCATTAATTGTTTTGTTGGTTAACTAGCTTTCAAGGTTTTATTTATTTATAGGGAAACAAAACCAAAAGTCCAGTAGATTCTATATAAACATACATCGTCACAGGATCTATGTTTTTTTTAATCCACTCAGGAGGTTTGTGTGAATGACAACAAACAATTCATTGATCCTGAATTCTCCAATGTTGAGAATAAACCCTGTTTGTTTCAGTAGCAGTTAATTAAGAAATTGGGCTTTGCAGTGGCTAGGATTTCTGCCTTTCTGAGTTCTTCATCAACTGCAAGCCATAGGGTGTTTTATAGAGTTAAATCAGTTTGAAAGTCTTCATTTTTATTTATTTTGGTAGCATATTTTTAAATGGTTACCTCTGTGAATTTTCATGGGGTTTTTTTTTAGTTTCTTACATCCACTCATGTTGTGTAGTTAGTCCAGTTTCCTCCTCCCAATTTACAACCCCACCCATCAATGCATTTCAGATATGTTTAGATATAATTCCATATTCATTGATTCTGGCTTTTGGTCCCATGTTTGCATAAAGCACATACCTTGTATTTCTCCCTTTTTTAGTTCACCTGTGATTTTTTAATTTATTTAAGTTTTGCAACATCTATAGATTTGTGTATTTTTAGCATTCCTTTTAACCTTTTTTTTGGCAAAGCTTGTTTTCATTCATTTAGATTCTATTTTGTTCATTTTAATAATGTATTTTGTATTCCCATTTTTGTGTGTTTGAACTATGTTTTCCCCCCCTCTATCTTCACATTTAAAAAAAACAATGTTAAATAATTTTTAATTTATTTCTCCCATTTCATGTGGGGGGGGGCATTCTTCTGTGGTTTATTTATTTCTCCCTTCCCTATTGTGGATGCATGTGAAATTTTGAAGGAAACAAAAATAAAAATTCTGCACCACAATTTACCACCTCTGTATTGTGAATTTTGAGTTTGATGTGATTTGATTTTTAGGAAAATAAGGCATTTAAGATTAAAAACAGCATATATCTATTTGCATGCACTCTGCCAAAAAACATCCTCAAGTGATGTACTTTTAGATTTCCAAAAGTAAAATTATTTGGAGGGTGTAAGTAGAGTCTGTTCTTCCACATTCCACTATTACCTTAATTCTTTGTACCTCTTTTTCTCTCCCTCTGACCTCTCAAATCTATGAGGCATTAATGAAGTAAATTAAAATAACATACACAGGAAAAAAAATGTATAATCTGGCCAGAGGTTCTCAACCTTTCTTATGCCGTGACCCCTTAATACAGTTCCTCATGTTGTGGTGACCTCCAACCATAAGTCTAGCACCAATTCTCCCAACAGAGCTTTAAGCTGATTGGCAGGAAGGTCAGAGGGATGCCCCCACTGTAAACGCCTGGTTGGTCAGATTGTAAAAATATGTTCCAAGGGGCCAGAATAGAAGCTTTAGGTGTTGTCTTTTCCCGTGGTCTTAGGCGATCCTTGTGAAATGGTCATTTGACCCCAAAGGGGTCCCAACCCCCAGGTTGAGAACCACTGATCTAGACATTCCCCCCCCCCACATCATTTGTAGTTTGGGGTCATTTTAAATGTTGTCCAAAGAGTGAAGAAAGATTGCAGCCATGAAAAGATTACTCTTGTAGCATAACTTATAGATAATTGAATGGGTTTTGATATAAGGGATGTCATCAGAAATGTAAGGAAATAAACATTTTGCTCATCAATATGAGCTTTGAAAGGGTGAATTAGACTCAGTCTAAATAAAAAGAAAATAGCATTTTCTTGATAGCACAAAAGTTCATATCCAAAGCTCACACCATAATTGGAAACATAGCTTGTAAAGGGGGGAAAACATGTAATTTGGACTAACCCCACTCCTTGCATCACATTTTGTGATAGGTGGATTCCTGCATCAATTTTTGCTCAGAATGATTTCCCTCCCTATGTGTTTTCCATGTGGCCAATTTTGCATGGATCATGGGGGCTGTAGTCCACATAATTAGAGTACACCAAATTGGGAAAACTGGTGTTAGCATTCTTCACAAATTATTTTAAATTAGTAGGCTGTTCTAATTCTCTACTGAATTGTTTGTAGAGACTTTTAGCCTGGCTGACAGAACAATATATCGTTAAAAGGCCTATCCCAAGGGGTAGGCAAAGTTGGCTCTTCTATTACTTCAACTCCCAGAATTCCTGAGCCAATCATACTAGCTCAGGAATTCTGGGGGTTGAAGTCCACATGTCATAGAAGACCCAACTTTGCCTAGCTAAGAACTGAACTTTCCCAAAATTTAAAAACCATTTATGATGTTTGTCCTGGGGTAACTTGCAGGTCCAATTTTGTCAAATGTATTATGTTTGTGTCCATCATAACATTTGTATAATGAAAGGGAACAGATAATTGCCATTATTGCAGACTCTTGTCTCTCAAAATCAGCTGAGTTTATTCTGTCAATGACTGAAAAACTGATATCTTGGGTTTTGCTAGGCAAAATGGGATGTCCATTTGACATCTTAATGTCAATTTGACATCTTAATGCTGAAATCTGCTCCACCATCTTTCCTTCCACTTCTCCAATATGTATTTTGAAAGGAATTTCAATAGTGTTTAGATTAGAAGAGAAAGCCTAAAAGGAATTTTTAAAGTGAGTGCAGGTGGATCGAGAGTTACCCCCAATAGAACTAAATCTTCAAAAGGTATTATGTGGATATATTACTGCCCTGAATATTATGGATCTGAGAATGAAGAATATTTTCTGTTGCAGAGTAGGATAGAGGATGAAGAGCCATCATCATCTCATTGGGCAATGGGTGTTGAGAATATCACCTACAATCTATATTTAGCACATGATGTGGAGCTGCAGTGATGTCAATTTTTTTATCCAGATTATGGTGATTGCACTGATTTCTTTCCACTTTAGCATTTTAGAAAAACTAACATGTAGTTGTCTTAAAGGTGCTTTTTCGAAAGGCAGCTGGAATATTTTTTCCTTGAGTAAGAAAAACAAAATGTTTGATTGTCACCCAAGAAACTTTATCTGTTGTGATGGCAATGGTGTGTGTGTGTGTGTGTCAGGGTTTGAAGGACAGGTATTGACAGTTGAGATTGAAGAGTAGGGCAAGGGAAGGATAGTTTCTCACTGGGGTTGGGGGGAATGGAAGGGTTGTATTTCTTTGCAGTCATCTGCTTATTAGTGCTCTCTGTGAGATATGCTGAGGGCAATTGTGGGTTTATCTTTGGCCTCGGGGTCACCTGAATCAGGGTGCAATTGTGGAATCTTCTTGGAACTGTTGCATTGTAGACTGGAGGTAGGTGAGGCACAACCAATGGCACTTTGCTTCAGGTGACCCTGAAGGCAAAGATAAACCCCCAAATGGCCTCAAGAGCTCTCAGGGGGAGTATTAATGACCAGATGACTTCAAAAAACTGCAGTCCTTTGATCACTGCCATCTGCTCAGAACCTATCCTTCCATACGCCTCTGTCCAGTCTCAACCATCAGTACTTATCCAACACCTATCTTTACTGAAAGAGTAGTAGATCCTTGGAACAAACTTCCAGCAGACGTGGTCGGTAAATCCACAGTAACTGAATTTAAACATGCCTGGGGTAAACATATATCCATCCTAAGATAAAATACAGGAAATAGCATAAGGGAAAACTAGATGGATCATGAGGTCTTTTTCTGCCGTCAATCTTCTATGTTTCTAACACCACCCCTGATATCAGAATTGATGACGTTTTTTGGATGAGAGACCAAATGTTGCCTTTTGAAAAAGCCCCATCAAGACTGCTGTGATCTGGATGAATCTCCGCAGACACCCAGTTGTGCAGTTGTTTAGCACACTCCAAAACGTGTGTGCAAAAGTTTCTGACATAGTTCAGAATCTGTCGTATCATTCATTTGTGCCTTTTATATTTAGGGTCATTGATAACTTCAGGAAAAAACAAACAAGTAAATATTTACTGAATGTTTGTCCAAGATTTAAACCTCTTAAGCAAGCAGACCCCTCGTAAATTTCTCTCCTGAAGCATCGTTGGCTGTCGCTTGGCCATCAGCCAAACACAGATAACCAGGAAATAGAATCAATGTGGAGAACTGGCTAGAACCCTTCAGCTGCTTCTCAGTTCATAATACAGGTAGTCCTTGACTTTCGACCACAATTGGAACCAGAACTTTCATTGTAAGCAAGGCATTTATTTTTGCCATGGTTGTAAAGCAAATCACTGCTGTTGTTAAGTGGATCACAAGTGGCAATCACATCACATTGTTGCCATCACTGTAAATAAATGCTGGCTTGGCAGGTGCTTGAATTTTGATCATTCATTCATTTATTTATTTATTTATTTATTTATTTATTTATTTATTATTTGGATTTGTATGCCGCCCCTCTCTGAAGACTCGGGGAATGTGACAGTCCTGATTGGTTGCAAGTCACTTTTTTTCAGAGCCGTTGTAACTTCAAATGGTCATTGAACGAGTGGTTGTAAGTCGAGGACTACCTGTAGAGAATTTCTAGCAGGTCTTCCTTTCGGTTCCCATTGTCCTAGTTGGAATATATGAAGCTTCTTTGTCAACTCATTCCATTGGTTTCTTTTTTACATTCCATGCAGCCTTGTGCCATTTATCCTTCATGGGGTCTTAGGTGAAAGGAAGACTGTCCTAGTCCCATTACTTGAAGCGACCTCATTTGCAATAGTTATAGTTTATTAGATTTGTATGCCTCTCCGAAGACAATGTCAGCTAATGCATTCTGCACTGTTCTTTCAGAGGCAAATCCCATTTCGAGGTATATCTAATTTAATTGGGTATGTCTAGTCTGGTGAAAAGAAGGACTAGGGATGATATGATAGCAGCATTCCAGTATTTGAGGGAGCTGCCCCCCCAAAAAAAGAGGGGGATCCATCTATTCTCCAAAGCAACAGAAGGAAACTCAGCAAGGAGAGAAGCAACCTAGAATTAAGGATAAATTTCCTGACAGTTAGGACAATTAATCAGTGGAACAAGTTGCCTCCAGAAGTTGTGAATGCTCCAACACTAGAGGTTTTTAAGAAGATGTTGGATAACCATTTGTCAGAAGTGGTATAAGGCTTCCTGCCTGACCAGGGGTGGGTTGGACTAGAAGATCTCCAAAGTCCCAACCTGTTCTGTTATGTTGTTATTTTTCATCAAGCTACGATCCAGGAAGCATCTTTGTTCCATTAAAGTTATTTGATTCAGCTGAAACTCTTCCATACTGGTGCTACTTTGATTTAAGTGGGAACATTAGAATGGTAAAATTATTGAGTAAAACTACATTTAGTTTATTCCCACCAAAACCCCCACTGGTGGGAATTGTTTGTCTAATACATGCTCCTGTCTCTCTCTCTCTCTTTCCCTCTCTCTCTCTCCTCTTCCTTTCACATTTGTTCTTTATTTGTCATTCTCCTTCTCCCTCCTCGGGTCACTGGCATTGTTCTGTTTTTGTCTTCTTGTCTCCTCCCCTTTTTTTCTCCTCTTCCTCCTCTTGCTCCCCTAGTCCAAAGAACTGCAAATTAAAAAGCAGTTTCAGGACACCTGTAAGATCCAGACGCGTCAATACAAGGCCCTTCGCAACCATCTCTTGGAGACCACCCCAAAGAGCGAGCACAAGGGGATTCTCAAGCGTTTGAAGGATGAACAGACCCGCAAGCTGGCCATCTTAGCCGAGCAGTACGACCACAGCATCAATGAAATGCTCTCCACCCAGGCCGTAGGTACCCCGCACTGCCCTCCCCTTGGGTGGGAGAGAGGGAGGAATCCAGAGAAGAGCGTTTTCCAACTATGCTTTGAATCCCAGGCTCCAACCAATTCTTTTTTATTTTATTTATTATTATTATTATTATTTCCACCTTCTACCTTCTTCCCCCACTTTTGGGCAGCAAAAGTTTAACATAAATAAAATGACCAATCCCATTGGATATGGGCTGACTACTTGTGGTAGAATTTATCTCCCTTGAATAAAGCCCCCGAGAGGATTGGTTTAATCCTTAAAGCGTCGCTTTGATTTTATACCAGTTTAATTGTCGTGCTTTTTCCCAAAAGAACAATGGAAGAGGAGATGCTGAGAGTAACACATTTTAGAGAGCCATAATTGCTTGCTCTCAAAACTGTAGTCCCCAAGGCTTCCTTCTTGGCAAGAGGCTAGCTGCAAAGTCACAATGAGTCCAATGGGGCCCTTGTTCACCCCTTCTGAGGTGGGTAACGAGTTTTAAAGTTCTGGGGCTGATAAGAATTCCCTTTGCCATAACTGCACAAGGAACATCAGCTTTGAACTCCTGACTCCATAAGCAACGTAAGTAGCACTTGCTTTCTAAACAGAATAGACAGAAACCCAAGAGGTACCCGTTGTCCTTGGTTGAGATGGGAGATGCTCAACTAAGTTGAAATTCTAGCCATTGTCAACTAGGGAGCTTTACCACAAAACAGGAATTTTAGCTATATAATCCTCTTGAGGTAGTGAGCCCTCTAGCAACAGTTTTGCATTGCATACAGCCTAAATCAGTGGTGGCGAACCTATGGCACGGGTGCTACAGGTGGCACATGGAGCCATATCTGCTACCATGTGAGCTGTTGCCCTAGCTCAGCTCCAAGGTGCATGTGTGTGCTGGCCAGCTGATTTTTGGCTCGCACAGAGGCTCTGGGAGGGTGTTTTTGGCTTCCTGTGGGCCTCTGGGGGCATGGGTGAGGGCGCTTTTACTGTCCTCCAGCTTCAGGGAAGTCTTTGGAGCCTGGGAGGGCGAAACACGAGCCTATTGGGCCCATCAGAAGTTGGGAAACAAGCTGTTTCCAGCCTCCAGGGGGGTTGGGGAAGCTGTTTTCGCCCTCCCCAGGTTTTCGCCCTTATGGCAATCGGCACCTGCACATGCGCGATAGTGCATGGGCACGCTCTTTCGTCCCCCAAGGGAAAAAAAGGTTCGCCATCACTGGCCTTTCTGCCTTTAGTCTTAGGCCAATGCCCATTCCAGAAGCATAGGGAAACTTGGATTATGAAGACAAAGCTTATCTGTCCCTTTAAGAGCCATGCTATCCTAAGGAGTGGGTTTTGCGGTGTAGGACTTAACTTCTCCCTCCTCCTCCTCCTCTCTCCCTAGCTGCGTTTGGATGAAACTCAAGAGGCAGAATACCAAGTCCTAAGGATGCAGCTCCAGCAGGAGCTTGAGCTGCTGAATGCTTATCAGAGCAAAATCAAGATCCACACCGAGGCCCAGCATGAGCGTGAGATCAAAGAGCTGGAGCAGCGGGTGTCTATCCGCAGGGCCCTCCTAGAGCAAAGAGTAAGTATTTCCCAATCTCCCTGCCTCTTCGGGACAATCTCTGAAGCTTGGGGGGGGGTCCAAATATATTGCAGCACCCACCCAGATTTGTATCCCCCTCGTCAATCCCGCTCGGGGCCTCCCAAATGTGGATTGTCCTCTTCCATGCAAATCTGAGCTATTTATTCTTAGTTCTAAACTCAGCACTAAAGATGAACGTATTTTTTCCATTGAATGCTGCAGTCCCTAGAAGAATCTGTGCAGACCATATATCAGAAATGGGTGGGGCTTCAGGGAGTTTTGGGCAAAGCCTGAACCACAAAGGTTTTCTGATACCCCTTATTGAGCTCACACTAACATTCCTGGTTTCTTTTTTTTTTTTGGCCTTTTGATATCACTGCCCCCACCCGGCAGGCAAAAACAGAACCTTGTTCCTTTTTTTTATTATTATTATTATTATTATTATTTTTTATTACTTAGATTTGTATGCCGCCCCTCTCCGAAGACTCGGGGCGGCTCACAACACGTGGAAACAAATCATAAATAATCTAACAAATTTAAAATTAAAAGATTTAAAAGACCCCATATACTAACAGACATACACACAAGCATACCATATATAAATTAAACATGCCCAGGGGAAGATGTTTCAGTTCCCCCATGCCTGACGGCAAAGGGGGGTTTTAAGGAGTTTACGGAAGGCAGGAAGAGTAGGGGCAGTTCTAATCTCCGGGGGGAGTTGGTTCCAGAGGGCCGGTGCCGCCACAGAGAAGGCTCTTCCCCTGGGGCCCGCCAACCGACATTGTTTAGTTGACGGGACCCGGAGGAGGCCCACTCTGTGGGACCTGATCGGTCGCTGGGATTCGTGCGGCAGGAGGCGGTCTCGGAGATATTCTGGTCCAATGCCATGAAGGGCTTTAAAGGTCATAACCAACACTTTGAATTGTGACCGGAAACTGATCGGCAACCAATGCAGACTGCGGAGTGATGGTGAAACATGGGCATACCTAGGTAAGCCCATGACTGCTCTCGCAGCTGCATTCTGCATTCCTTGAGTTCTGACATCAGACCATGTCTCTGGCAAGAAGTTATCCATGGCTAATCCATAATCACATGAAAGACCCTGTCTGAATCAGCAACCCTTAATTATTTCCATGTTGTAGTTTGGGGTGAGAGCTGTTCTGCTTGTTGTGGATGATATGTTCTCCTTGAGCTACATTCTGGAACAGAAAAATCACAGTGGTTGATGTTCATGTTGATCATAGTGTACAGATAACTCCTTTTGAAAAGTGGGGAAGGGATCATGGGTGTTTGATCAGTTTTCTCTAAAATCTATGCAAAAATCAATCACAAACAAAACCGCTCTTTTCTCTCCTTCCACAACTTCTTTGGTTTTTAAAGTGTTGCCTATTCATCGTCGTTTGGAGTTGAGCAGCTTCTAAATTTAATAAAAGAAGTAGAAAGCATAGGTTGGTAGCTCCAGATATCTAACAGTGGCCAACTATTCAGGGTGCTGAAGACTAATAGGGGGTAAAAAGTGTTTTATGAAGTTTGCTCCTGTTGGGTGTGAGGATGGTTTCTTCAGTGGGAATTCATGAAGAAGAAGAAGGTTTAAACAATATTCTGATGACATCATATCAGTAATAATTTAATTCAATTTAATTGACTTATATGCTGCCCAATCCCAGGGCGGATTCACAACAATGAAATAATACAAAACAATATTAGAAAAAGTCAAATATTAGATAGTAAAAACAGTAAAATCCCCATTAAACTAAATGATAAAACCCCCGGGCTAAACTATGCAGTCAGACAGACACACATACATACCAAGCGAATCACAGTTTGGCCGTGGCTAGGTGTTAACACTCATGGCCCCCAGGCCTGCCTGCAAAGCCAGGTCTTCATGGCCTTTCGAAAGGCTAGTAGGGTGGGAGCAGTACAGATGTCGGGGTAGTTGGTAACCAGGGTATCCATAAAGAAGACCCTCCCTCACAGGCGGGCAAACCTGCACTGTTTAGTAAATGGGACCTGGAGAAAGCCAAACCCTGTGGGATCTAATTGGTCTCTGGGAGGTTTGCAGCAGGAGACGGTCCTGTAAATTATTATTATTATTATTTATTAGATTTGTATGCCACCCCTCTCCGAAGACTCGGGGCGGCTCACAACAATAGTAAAAAACAATGTCAAAGAACAAATCTAATATTAAAAAGAAACACATATAAAACCCCTCATTTAAAACCAAACAACACATACATACCAATCATAAAATATAAAAGCCTAGGGAGGTGTCTCAGTTCCCCCATACCTGGTGATATAGGTGGGTCTTGAGTAATTTACGAAAGACGAGGGTGGGAGCAGTTCTGATCTCCGGGGGGGGGGGAGTTGATTCCAGAGGGCTGGGGCCACCACAGAGAAGGCTCTTCCCCTGGCGCCCGCCAGACGACATTGTTTTGTCGACGGGACCCGGAGAAGGCCAACTATGTGGGACCTTATCAGCCGCTGGGATTGGTGTGGTAGCAGGCGGTTCCGGAGATACTCTGGTCCAGTGCCATGTAGGGCTTTAAAGGTCATAACGAACACTTTGAATTGTGACCGGAAATTGATCGGCAGCCAGTGCAGGCCACGGAGTGTTGTAGAGTGGGCAAAAATAGTCTGGTCCTAAGCCACGTAGGGCTTTCTCGGTAATAACTAACACCTTTTGTTACTTGGCTTCCTGGAGGGATCTGATTGGTCACTTGAGAAAGGCTGCTGGATTCTCCTGAACTTTTAATCTGACTCAGCAGATCTTCAATTATGCTTTGAGCCACAAAGTGCCTCTGTGAAGTCACACAATGGCATTACTCCTTTCTCCTCTTTGCTTTCCATGGACAGTAGAGAGGGAATAACAATAATAAATAGGTAGTCCCTCCCGACCACAGTTTGAGGCCAATCAAGACCAGAATTTCCATTGCTAAGCAACAGTTTATTAAGCATATCACATGTGATTTTTTTTATAATCTTTTTTTTTTTTGCCAGGGTTGTGAAGCGAACCATTGCAGTTGTTAAAGAGAATCAGACCTATCCCCTCCCCCTCCCCCTGCAATCGACTAGAACCTCGGTGGTGCAGTGGTTAGAGTGCAGTAAAGCAAGCTACTTCTGCTGATCACCAGCTGCCAGCAGTTTGGCAGTTCAAATCTCACCGGGCTCAAGGTTGACTCAGCCCTCCATCCTTCCGAGGTGGTTAAAATGAGGACCCAGATTGTTGGGGGCAATAGGCTTACTCTGTAAATCGCTTAGAGAGGGCTGTACAGCACAGTGAAGCGGTATATAAGTCTAAATGCTATTGCTACTTAGCTTGTTGGAAGCCTGCTGGGAAGGTTGCAAAAAGCCTGTTGATCATGTGACTTTGGGATTCTGCAATCATCGTAAATTCATGCTGGTTGTTAAGCGCACAATTTTTATCACACGACCACGGGAATGCTGCAGTGCGAGTAGTCCTCAACCTGCGACCACAGTTGAGTCCCAAATTTTATGTGGGGCTAAGTGAGAAATTTGCTAATCGGTTTTTGCCGCATTTTATGATTTTTATCACCAGGTTTGTTAAATGAATCATTGCAGTTGTTAAATGAGTTAACATGGTTGTTAAATGAATCTGCTTTCCCGATTGACTTTGTTTGTCAGAAGGTGGCAGAAAGGGAGTATTTATTGGAGTATAAGACCCACCTTAGTTTTTGGGGAGGAAAATAAGAATCTGCCTACCAGGTATTCATCTCGTTTGCATCCTTTGGCACATTATTTTATCTCCTGGTTAAGGGCTTAAAAAATGTATTCTGAGAGAGTAACAATGAAAGAGCTTGCAAGCCATAAGAGCACATCATTAGCACCTGGAAAGAAACAGTCTGAGCAAGTAGAGCAATGGGGAAAAAAACCCTGCAAATGCTTGGAAAACATTCTTCTTTGCAGAGAGTTAACAATGAAAGAGCTTGCAAGCGGGTAAGAGCTGGGAACATCGTTAGCACCTGGTTAGGGCTGAAAGAAACTTACTCTGAGCAAGGTAGAATAAGGGGAAAAACTCTGCAAAGACTTAGGGCTTGGAAAACGTTATTCGCAGAGAGAAACAATGAAAGAGCCTGCAAGGTAAGAGATGGAAAGATCTTTAGCAGATAGTTAGGGCTGGCGGGGGGGGAACCACATTCAGAGTATAAGACGCACCCAAATTATCAGCCTCTTTTAGGGAGGAAAAGGGTGCGTCTTATACTCTGAAAAATACGGTAAATCCAGGATACAATATCCAAATTGTAGATCATGTGACCATGGGGAACGCGGCAATGGTCGTGTGTGAAAAATGGTCATTCGTCACTTTTTTCAGTGCCGTTGTAACTTTGAACGTTCACTAAATAACCTATTGTAAGTCGAAGAGTTCCTGTAGACATACGCAAGGACTGGTCCGAAGTGACATTTTCCAAGACTGTGTAACTTTCAAATAATCTCCAAACAAATGGTTGCAACTCGAGTACGGCCTGTATTAGTGCTTTGAGTAAGAAAAGCTTTGTGGAATTTTAGGGTTTTCTTCTTTCATTTTTTGTTCTTCAATTCAGTTTTAGTTTTATTACTTCTACAGCTATTTAGGTGAAATTACTTCTCTCCTTCTCCTCTCAACCATTTTCAATTTTTCTATTCTGGATTTAGAATCCAATAATCTTCCTCCTAAATGAATCTGAGGCATTCATGGTTCAGTTTTTGTGCGGTTCTGAATAACAGGAGACATTCATTTATCTATCTATCTAGTACAGTGATGGTGAACCTTTTTTCCCTCGGGTGGCAAAAGAGCATGGGCATGTGCTATCATGCATGCGCGAGTGCCCACACCCATAATTCAATGCCTGAGGAAGGCAAAAACAGCTTCCCCCACCCCACGGAAGCCCTCTGGAAGCTGGAAAAGCCCTGTTTCCTAATTTTGGTGGGCCCAGTAGGCTCGTGTTTCACCTTTCCCAGGCTCCAAAGGCTTCCCTGGAGCAGAGGGAAACCAAAAATTTCCTACCAAGAGCCTCTATGTGAGCCAAAAATCAACTGGCCGGCACACACGTGCACATTGGAGCTGAACTAGATCAATGGCTCATGTGCCAGAAAACATGGCTCTGCATGCACCTGTGGCACCCGTGCCATAGGTTCGCCATCATTGGTCTAGTATCTACCTACCTAGCTACCTATCTGTCTGTCTGTCTGCCTATCTATCTATCTATCTATCATCTATCTATCAATTATATCTATCTATCTATCTATCTATCTATTTATCTACAGGTAGTCCCCGGGTTACGTCGTCCCCGATGTATGACGTTTTGTCCTTATGACGATCCGGGGACAGCTTCGAAGCCACCGCTGGCACCGCCTCCATTCAGGCGAAGGGATCTCCACGGGGTCTCTGAAGCCGCCGCCCACCGTGGAGATCCCCTCACCCGAACGGAGGCGGCGGCGGCAGCCTCGGAGGCTGCAGCAACGCAGCGCCGAGAAGGACCGGCTGTTGGTTCCTTGAAGAAGTCACCGCTGTGTAAGTCGGAATATTCATGTAAATCGGAATATTCCGTTTTACACCAAATTCTGCTTACAACGGGCCGTGGGAACGGATCCCCATTGTAAGTCGGGGACTACCTGTATCTATCTAATAGATTAGATTCCTATGCCGGACTATTCCTCGGTCTCAGGGCGGCTCACAGCAAAAATAAATACATAACATGAAAAAAATCTAAGTCTAAAATCATACTAAAACCCGAGCAATTCTGTTTGGGCTTTACTTCTGTTCCCTACTAGCAGGAGTGAAGTGCTCCCAGTTTGCTCATGCCTTTGGTCGTCGGAAAGCCAATCGCGAAGGCAACGCAAGACTCCGCCCATCTGCCCAGACACCGCCATTTGTGTTATTTTACCCTCTGCGTGTGCGCAAAGCGTTGTGTACATGTGCAGAGGGTAAAAGAACCCAAATGGTGGCGGGTGGGCAGAACCTCATGCTTCCTTCACAACGACCGACAGCCGCGAGCGAACCGGGAGAATTTAACGCCTGCCTGCTAGGCAAGTTGATTTCAGCTGTAGTAGCAAAACTACTAAACCGTGCTTTCATAAAACACTGGATTCCCTTTTTTAACATAGAGAAATAGCTGGGAATAAGCAATATTCAAGGCGCTCCAATTATATGCTCCTCTTGTCTTTGTAAAGCACCCCTATGGGATCAGACTATGCATCTGAGACCCTAGCATGGCAAAAGCAATTATTTCACTTTTAATTCCTCAATTCCTGTGGAATTTGCATTCCTAAGAAACTTGCAAAATCTATTACAAACGGGATTGCTTTGTTCTAAAGTGGGTTTTTTTTTTAATATTCAGATTTTTGTTGTTTTTTAATTAATCTGAACCAAAAGTCCTATCTCCTTTTGTGGTTCTTTAGGATCAGCTATGAAGCTGCAGGCATCTAATTGAAACAGTGAGAATGGTACAAGTGGTACCTCTACTTACGAACTTAATTTGTTCTGTGACCAGGTTCTTAAGTAGAAACGTTTGTAAGAAGAAGCCATTTTTCCCATAAAAATCAATGTAAAAGCAAATAATGCATGTGATTGGGGAAACCACAGGGAGGGTGGAGGCCCTGTTTCCTCCCAGGAGATTCCTGGAGAGGCCCCACAGAGACTTCTCCCCGCCTTTTCTGGCCCTGTTTCCTCCCAGGAGATTCCTAGAGAGGCCCCACAGAGACTTCTCCCCGCCTTTTGTGGCCCTGTTTCCTCTCAGGAGATTCCTTGAGAGGCCCCATAGAGGCTTCTCCCTGCCTTTTCCGGTTACAGTTTTGGAGGCTGGGGCTTGTAAGTGGAAAATGATTCTTGAGAAGAGGCAAAAAAGTCTTGAACACCCAGTGCTGATCTAGAGAAATCTGTAAGTAGAGGCGTTTTTAGGTAGAGGTGCCATTGTATTCCTTATCCCGTGATAGCGAATCTGTGGCCTGCAGAGCCATATCAAAGGGCACATGAGGCATTGCCCTATGTCAGCTCCTGCACGCATCTGCATGCTAGCCAGCTGATTTTCAACTTTGGGGAAGGCCATTTTTGGCCTCCATAGGCTTCAGGAGGTTTCCCGGAAGCCTTGGAATGGCAAAAAATGACCCAATGGGCTAACCGGAAGTTCAGGAAAACAGACATTGATTAGTTGATTGATTGATTGATTGGACTTATATGCCGCCCATCTCCCAAGACTCAGGGAATCTCACAACATATAAAAATACAAAAACCAGTTCAGAAGTCCCAATATTTAAAACAATCTTAAAAACACCAAATTTAAAAACACCTCCTGAAGTCAGGGCATGGTGAAAAACGGCCAAACAGGCCGACCGGAAGTTCAGGAAAATGAATTGCTAGTTGGCCTGTTTTATGCCGTTGTGAGGCTTCAGGAGTCCGGATGCTTCAGTGAGACCTGTGTGCATGCACAGGGGGAGGGGGCAGCACAGTGTGTGTGTTGTGCGCATTTCTGGAAGGAAGCGCAGCGATTGTGTGAATGTTTGGGGGAGGGCATGGATATGGGCACGTGCGCTAGCACAGACACGCACCCTTTTGGCACACGAGCCAAAAAGGTTTGCCATCACCGCCCTATCCCATATGCCTCTTTTGGGGACAAGGAATCTCTGTTATCTCTAATTTAGAGCAGATGTGCTGAGTGTTACGTCTCGGTTCCTCATTTAAGCAATTCGCCCAACTTCATGCATATCTTAAAGAGGGTTGTCACGGAATCCAATTCTTAATCATCTTTGGCGTGGTTAGTTCTCGATTTACAATAACCGAGGCCAAAATTTTTGTTGCTAAGCGAAGCAGGTGTGAGTTTTGTTCCATTTTACAACCTCCACAGTTGTTAAGTGAATCTTTGCAGTGGTTAAGTGAATCATGCCGTCATATGAGACATTTTGGCTCAGTGGTTAGAGTGCAGTACTGCAGGTTACTCCTGCTGCCTGCCGGTTGCCTGAAGTTTGGCAGTTCAAATCTCACCAGGCTCAAGGTTGACTCAGCCTTCCATTCTTCCGAGGTGGGTAAAATGAGGACCCAGATTGTTGTGGGCTATAGGCTGACTCTATAGACTGCTTAGAGAGGGCTGTAAAGCAGTAGATAAGTAAGTAGCTTTGTTGGAAGCCATCTGGGAGGGTTACAAATGGTAATTATATGACCCCAGGACACTTGACAACGGTCATAAATACAAGCCAGTTGCCAAGTGTCCAGATTTTGATCACATGACCATGGAGACGCTGCAAAGGCCATTAAGTGTGAAAAACAGTCATAGGTCACTTTTTTCAAATCATCTGCAGTGGTCGCTAAATGAATTGTTGTCAATTGAAGACTATCTGCAGGGTATCTTTGTTGGGCCTGCCAAGCGAGGCGAAACGGCTGCTTCTCACCGCTGCTCTGTGTTTGTGGATTCTTTGCACTTGAAGTCACGGTGCATTTCCCCCCTCCTCCCTTTCCTTCTCCAGATCGAAGAGGAGATGTTGGCCTTGCAGAATGAACGCTCCGATCGCATCCGCAGCCTCTTGGAGCGCCAGGCCCGGGAGATCGAAGCCTTCGACTCTGAAAGTATGCGTCTGGGATTCAGCAATATGGCGCTCACAGGCATTCCAGCTGAAGCCTTCAACCAAGGCTACACGGCCCCTCCACAGCCCTGGCCCTCCCGCCCGGTTCCCCGCAGCGGCTCCCATTGGAGCCACGGGGTTCAGAATACGGCGGGTGCTCCTCACGCGTGGAGACAGCCCCCCATGCTTGCCCCGCCCCCTTCCGCCTGGCTTCACCCCCCTTCCTCGTCTCCCTCCTCCTCTTCCTCCTCCTCCTCGGCTCCTGGTGGCCGCTCCAATGTGGTAATGCTGAGAAACAGCCCCCAACCCTTGCGCCGCACAGCTTCGGGCGGCCAGTCGGACCAGGGCATCAGCCGTTCAGCCAGCGTCACTTCTCACATCCTCAACGGGTCACATTTTTCCTACTCGTGAAGCGATTGGTAGAGAACAGGGAGACTTGGCTGGAGGCAAATGGGGGATTGGCTGGTGCAAAAAAAAAGGGAGGGAGGCGGGGGCATGTTATCCGGGGGTCGATAAGTTTTTAAAAAAAAATCACAAAAATGGGAGAAGCTGTGAAACTGGACCACAGTGGAAGGCTCTCGGTCATCCTCAGTAGCCTTTTGAGTTGTCAATCACCAGGAGAAGGTTGGACTGTGAGATGGAAGGTTGAATTCTCGTCCTCTGGAGCGTAGCTGGTGCCTCCTCAGACCGTGGTTTCCTATCCCCCGCCAAATGGATAGAGACATTGAAGCTGCGAACATGATGTTGGCAGTCTACTCTTGCGTCCCTGAAGGCTGCCCAGTTGCTCCCCCAGCGTTGCCACAATCTGTAGATGAAGACAGACCAAGAATAGTGTTCCAGCAATGGAGATAAAAGTTATCTCTTCAGGGTGTGGCTGAACAATCTCTTCTCTTGAGAAGAGAGTGGGTTGGGGGGGGGGGAAGAAAAGGAAAAAAAACGCTCCCACAATACAACAAATCCAGAATTTTTTTAAAAAAATTGTGCGCTGTGGCTTGTTTGTGAGTGTAACTGGAGTTGCTGCAGCCAGAAACCCTGCTTCTTCCTCTCCAAGGCCGGGGGTCCCTTGAAGGCAGCTTGGCTAGTGAGGGGGACGGACAGGCCTTGGAATTGGAGAGAATCCTGGATTTGCATTGATGGTGGGGCTAATCTGCATGCTTAGAAATTTTCAGAGTGACAGTGAAGAACTTTGCATCCTGGGTGTAGACACGTGGCTTTTGTCCCTGCCCAAATCCACAGACAGGAGGAGATGACGGAGTTTAATCTGCTTTCTCTGTACCTTCCTTAACTTACTCTAGCCCAAGGACGGGAGAGGGAAATGTATAGGACAGGCTACTCTGGGTTCTAAAATCTGCATTGCCTTCTCTTTCTCAACCTACTCCAGCTCTAGAGACTGTCTTGGCCTCATGCTGGTCGCACGTGATGGGGAGAATAAATGGGTTTCCAACCCTTCTTCATCCCAATCATGATCCGAATGTAGATATTAATCAGTGCCCGCCATCCACCAACCCAGTGTCTGTTTTGAGATGTGGCCCTAAGCCCACCCTCCTCGGGGGATCATCTATTAACGGTCAACCCTTAAGCTTATAAACATTGTCTTTCTTCCCTCGCTCACCTCTCTCTTATGGGAGAAACACCCAACAATTATTGTAACAAGGGGCCGCACGTAGAGCACATTTAGTTTCCTGATCACAATCTAGATCTCCAGGAGAGGTTTAGCTTAGTGCTTATGCAACTAACCTTTATATGAAATTACCTCCTCCGGGTTGCTTTAGATGCATTTTGCCCACCTTATAATTTTCAATTCTTTTTTCTTTTTTAAATCTTTTCCATGTTTTGTCACCTATCACAGCCTTGGCACCTTCCGTTGCTCATGTTAACCTCTTCCAATCTGCAGCTCTGCAGACTTGGGTTCATATTTGCACATAAGAGACTAGGTTGCAGAGTTCTGGGAGCCAGCAGAGTAGAGCACTTTACTCGGTTGGCTCGGATTCTACACAGTGCCATTGTCAACTCATTCCTTCCTGCGTTCTTACATATTCTCCTTCTCAAGCCATAAACCCGTTCTGTAAATTACAGAATAACCCAGTATGATCAAACCTCAAAGCTGTCTATCTTTGGGACCACTTGACCTAATAAATTACGTTGAAGGCCAGCTATCTCTCTACTTCAGGCTTAAAAAACAGGGGCTCCCTTTACGCTGAGAGGCTAGCAGATCGATTAGCCCTGATAACAACCAGGATGAGACCATCCACTGATCGAAAGATTTTCAGAATCGTGCATCTTCCTTTTTTTGCGGATTTGCCTGAACTTCCTAAAATTAATGCCGTGAAAGGCTGTGCATTTGACAGGAATTAAAGAGATCTAAAACCTAGTTTCTTTCAAGAGAGCAAATTGATCTGGCAGTGAGGATGACTTGGGATCTATTCTCTCTCCCTGTCTCCTTCTTCCCCACTAAAATCTAGAAAAACTTTAGTGGGTTGGGGGTTTTTTTGGCAGTTCTTGCAAAATGAAGCGTGGGGAGTCATGTTCATTCACAATACTGAAAGTATTCAAATTTTAAAGAATAGTGTACAGTGGGCGATAGTGGTGTCCACCCCAGGAGAAAGTCCTTTTCTTCTAGCAGTTAATCCATCACAGGAGAATGTCAGGGTGCCATCCAGTAACAGCAGATGAGATGGGAAATCCGGTGGCGAATTCTCTTCTTTTAAATTGCCACGTGGGAGAATTCTGAGGAAATCAAAATGCCCATTATTGGAAAGCTAAATGTCAGATGGGTAGAACTTCCGAAGACACTTGTTTTGTATGCTTTACAATTAATGTCCCTGTTGGGGTTTGGGCATCTAAACTAGGCTGACTCTGACCAGTTATTAAAGTGAGGATTTCGCCAGTTCCCATCTGTAGTTTATGTAAATAAGGCTCAGATTAGTGAAGTCCAGGGGGAGGAAAAACTGCCCATTTCACAGAAAACCACTTTTTTAAAAGTTTCTCAACCTTTTGAAATGGGAGTGGAAGAGAAATAATGCTGGCAGCCTAGAGAGGGACCCTTGTCCTAATAAACAGGGAGGGTGTTTATTCAAATGTGAGCTTCTAAAAAAAAACCATTCGGAGCCGTTGGGGAGGGTTATTGCAAGGTATCCCATGTGCATGCAAAAAACCCCAAATCTGCCATGGTAGAATAGAAGGAGATTCTTGGAAGGACCCAATAGTCCGCCTCTTCCTCTTCTTAAAAAAAGTGTCGCACTCATGAGATTTTGCTGTTCTTGAACCTGAAATTTCCCCCTCCCCGTTTCCCCAGTGCAAGGCAGCCAAAGCACATCTCCCCTCTCTCCCTTTACCAAACATAACAATTCTCAAATCCCCCACCTTCTTCCCCCCCCCACCCACAAATCACAGATTCCCCCCAACCCAATCCTTAGGCCGAAAGTTTGCCTCCACTGTCCACTTGTCTGGTAGATTTTTCCCAGAACTCCTCTCCCAGATTTGGCAAGTCCATTTTCTACTTGAATCCAGGCCCCCTTTGTTTAAGAGGGGAGGGTGGGAGGGAGGAGGAGGAGGAGGGGATCTTTGATGACTTCAAGATGTTCATTTAGTGATTTCTTTTCTCCTGCCTGTCTGGGACTGAGAAATGGGGTTACAGGGAGGGATACGGCTGGAGGGGCTTGATGTATTATAATAATCCTTATGTTTCTTTAAAAAAATAATAATAATAATCTTTTTTTTTCTGTTTTTGGTGCCATAAATTTCCCCATGTACAGTTTTCCTGTTTTGTTTTTATTTTGGTTTTTGTTTGTTTGTTTGTGCTGCTCCGCCCACCCCCACCCCCCCTTTTTTTTTCTTTTCCTGTCTCCCTCTGTGTGGGTGATTAAAAACTAATGTGAGTGTGTGTATGTATGTCTTTTTTTATATATGAAGAAAAATGTTGCGGGGAAACTTAGACATATGTGTCCTATGGAATGTATTAGAAAATAAAACACTTTTTAAAAAACAAAAAGAGAACGGGGAGGGTGGGAAAGCTTGAATCTTGAATCACAGGAGAGCAAAGGATGGAAAGAGAGCACGAAGGTGGAGTTGGTTGCTCTCTAGAAGGCCACCAATGGGAGAGGCTTTGGGCAGGGTGAGAAATCTTTTAATAAAAATGTTGAATATTTAAAAAAAAAATAAGGGTGTCTTTGTCTTTTTTCTTTGGGGGGGGGGGGGAAGAACTCCAGACTTAAAGCAAGTTTCTTTGAGGATGAAACTCAGATTACACTGGGGAACAGCAATTTCGTTGTCTTAAATCTGTGATTTGCTTTCAACTAACTTTTGACCTCTGGATCCAAAAATAGCCACAGTTTTTATCTATCACGTCAACTATTTAAGCTACAAGATGTTCTGCTGGTGTGTCTCAACCGCCCGTAATTACAGGGTAATTAGTCCAGAAAGACACACACCACACAATAAAAGGAAAACCCAAAAGATTTTATAAACAGAAAAACAGAAACAGCTCCCTTTTTAAATGGCAACGGGATTTTCTGGTACACACAAGGCACGGGTTAAATGCAGTCCAATTGCTCACCCAATAACTGGGAAATTGAGTCCAATTCTAAAATCCAGAGTGTCCACACACACAATCCTGAACAGTAAAAACCACGATCTTGACGAAACAATGAATCAGATAAACTGCCATGAGGCTAAAACACCAGGCTGCACTTTTATCTGTAGCACTAATTACAGCAACTCCACCCAACCACAGGTGACCTCATTTTCTCTTGTAATAATCCTTCAGTTGTTGTCTCCTATGATCACTCTATGCATGCGTGGATGTGTCATTAATTCTTGTTCAGAATCCAGGGATGATACAGATGACTGATCTCCTCCTGGGCTGTCTGCCAAACTCCCCTCTTCCCTGTCACTCACGCTTCCTTGGTCAGAGGAGACTTCGTCGGCAGATTCTACTGGGAGCAAAACAGGCCTGCGGCATGTGGATGTCTCCCCCACATCCACCTCCACATTCCTTGGGGCAGGAGCTGGGCCAGAGCTAACCACAACACAAGATACCCTCAAAAGTCATGCAAATTGTGCATATAAAGGAAAGGAAAAACTTACCAAATATGTTGTTTACAAAGAATAATTTTATTCATACAAAGGCTATAATAGTTACTGCAAGTTAAATTGTGCTCACACAAATTTTATCAAATGATAATTATACATATTAAGGTAAAAAAATTTGCTTATAGCTTTTTCTAGAGTGTTTAATCTGTGGGCATTCTCGCTTGTACATCCTATCTACCTTGATACCGTGCCTCCAATTATCTTCAAATCTTGGTGGAATTGTTCACCCTGCTCATCACTGACTGCACCAGGGAAGTTAGCAAGATGGCTACGTAAAAAAATACCCTTTGATGCTCATGTTGCCCAATTAACTATGGTATTTATGGTATGTATGTCATGGGGTTTTTTTTTTGCTTAATTTGAAAATTAAGGCAAACTAGGATAGATCTATTTTGGCCTTATCAGTTAACCATACCCACTGGGACTTGAACCTGCAACCTTTGCCTTGTAAGGCAGAGAATTATCCTCGAGGCTATAGTATCCAATCCCTTCAGCTCTGCACCAGGGAAGGGTTATATATGTTTGTGTCGAATCACCTCACCCTGGTGAATGTATCTGAGTTGCTTGGTACTCTCTGAGCTTGGCTGTCTTCTTGCAGACCTCTCATCACCCAGCTAGATAACATGAATGCTAGAAGGGAGTGGGGCTTGCTCTCAAGCCCTTCTAGCACTGATGATATTACCTAGCTGGGTGATGAAACGGCTGGAAGTAAAATCCCAAATTCGGAGAGCTCCAAAGGAGCCAACCCACAGTTCATCCCTCAGCTACGAATACTGTATTCTCTACTACTGATACTCTTATTGTTTAACGGCAGCACATTTCAACTGTCCTTCCTTGTACAACTCAGAATCCTAAAAGGTTTCTGTCCCAGCTTGAAAGCATGAGTTCGTTCCTTTCTTCTTTTTTTATAAATAATCTTTATTAAATATACAATTTTTAAAAAGGAAGATAAGGGGAGGGAAAGAAAAATAATCATGACAAAATGGAAAAAGCAATAATAGTACAAACGGAATAAAAAAGAAGTATACAGCTTCCATAGTGGTGAATATTAATACATAATAAAAGTATGAAAAGAAAAAGGTACTTTAAGGCTTTTTTCATTATATTCATAGAGTTGATTATTAGTAATCAATTGTATCGATTTAAACTCTGTTTAAATCTTGTAAAATCAATATTCACATTTTTTGGTTCAGTCTTAAAAAGATATCACATTTTTAGTTTGTTCCTTTCTAAAGTACGTTTTCTGACTCACAGCCAGCAAATCGTAGAACTGCTGCTTCCCTGCAGATTTGTCCTGTGTGACAGTTTGCAAAAGTTCGGTTCTCTGGCTTTATAAGAAATTCCGTCACCTAGCAACAGGATTCTGGAAGCATTCCCATGGTAACAGCATCCTGGCAGTTTGGCAAGCAACAGGAGAAACAGCTTGGTTTCATTCCACCTCCCACACCGGGGCACCTGAAGAGGAAAGGGGTGATGGTTTGTGTTTGAGTGGGAAAGAGGGTTTGTGTCTTACATCCAAGATAGGTGACTTCACACATTTCCCAAACGCAGAGTCTTGCTCCTCCCTTTGTAGCCAAGCACTTGGGCATGGCCAAAGTCCAGGTTTTCTGTTCCGTTGGGTCCTTGAGAAAAATACCAGATGTTTGAAACCGCTGTATCTTACGTCATAATATTGTGGAGCAACAAGTTTGATTGGTGCCTGTAATCAGTCTTGGGAATCTGAATTTCAGTGTGTGTGTGTGTGGTTGTGTTCTGCCTGTCACTTCAAGATAAAGGTGGAGCAGCTACCTATCTTCCCCTCCTGGACAGCAGAAAATCACATCTCTCCAATTAATCCTCGAACTGGTATCCAAGCTGCAAAATTTCCAAAAGGTAAAGAAAACATAGAGTAAAGCCAGTTTTTGATCTTCTGTGGCAATAGTGCAAAGATATTTGTGTAGCAGCCAGGGTGTTGGGTGTGGTCAAAGTGTAAGGCACATTTAGTGGTGTGTGGTCAAAGTGCAAGGCACATTTTTAAAATAAATGGGAGTATTGGCCACATCACCATGCTGCCATGTTAACCTTTTTCTTCTATATTTTACAGAAGCTTCTATGAGGCTCTTTTACCCTCACCAGTTATTCTTATTCACATTTTCCTTTTATCTAAAAGCACCACAGAAGCAAGCAGACAATTTGCCATATAATGTTACTTATATGCAATCTGCAAATAATTATTTTCTTCTTCCATGGAACAAATAGTTATCCAAAGGTGGCCCCACTGATCGATTTTTAATTAATTTTTAGCAAACTACCTTGAGCCCTCTGAACCCAATTTCTAAGTTTTCTATAGGGTTGGCTTTTCCATTTATTAGTTTCAAGAATTTGTAGGGCCACCCATTTCAACAAAATTATTCTGAGTGGCTAGCGATACAGAAATCATAAAATGAAACAAAATAGATTGGAAGCAGGAGAACAGAATAGAGTAAAATCAAGAGCCCAAGATAAAATTCTCACAATAATAAAGCAGGCTTTGTTAACTTCCTGGCTCCATTGTTTGGGCATCTCAAAAGTTACCTGGTCCCATGAGGACTAGGAACTTGTTTTGGAAGTAGACCTGGAAGATTCGGCAAACTAGTTTTATAGTACTTCATTTCTTTCTGAGTAAGGTGCCGTGGATAAGCTATTTTACTTCTCACTTGAAAAATAGCAATACAGTGGTACCTCAAGATACGAACCCCTCGTCTTACGAACAACTCGTGATACGAACCCGGGGTTCAGAAAAATTTTGCCTCTTCTTACGAACTTTTTTCGAGTTACGAACCGGCGTTCGGAGACTGCTGGGAAGCCGCGCGGCTGTTTTAAAAGGTGACAGCCGGGCGGAGGGGCTTCCCAGAAGCCTCCCGAACGCTGGTTCGTAACTCGAACAAAGTTCGTAAGAAGAGGCAAAATTTTTCTGAACCCCGGGTTCGGTTCGGGAGGTTGCTGGGAAGCCCCCCAGCCCGGCTGTCACCTTTTAAAACAGCCGCGCCGCTTCCCAGCTGTCTCCCGAAGCCGAACGCGGAAGTTCGGCTTTAGCGTTCGGCTTCAGGAGACAGCTGGGAAGCGACGCGCCTGTTTTAAAAGGTCGCAGCCGGCCTGGGGGGCTTGCCAGCACCCCCCGAACCCCGAACCCGGGTTCGGGGGGGTGCTGGGAAGCCCCCCAGGCCGGCTGTCACCTTTTAAAACAGCCGTGCGGCTTCCCAGCAGTCGCCGAAAGCCCTTTTTTTGCTGGGGTTTTTTTGGTTGCATGGATTAATTGACTTTACATTGTTTCCTATGGGAAACAATGTTTCGTCTTACGAACCTTTCGTCTTACGAACCTCCTCCTTGCACCAATTAAGTTCGTATCATGAGGTATTACTGTATTTTAAAATATTGGGGGTAGGGCAGAGGGACAAAAAGCAAGCAACAAAATTATCAGTCAGAGAGAATTGGAAACATTTGCCAACGATTAGATAGCTACATTTTACAAGTTACCTAGTTTAAAAAAAATAAAAATCAAACCTTTTAAAAAATATATTTTTATTATTTACATATAAATATATCAAACACAGTGTGACTACCCTGGCATTTTATTCACCATAGAAACTAAAGTGAAAGACAACATATATGCAACTTACACAGTGTTATACAATTATTTTTATCCATCTCAGGTCTACTTAACCTAATTTTTTCATGTTCTGAGTCCCACCTCATGTTTCCAGCCACTGATAAAATCTATTCCATGTGACATGATATTCTCTGTCTCCTTTGTTTTTTAATTCTAACATTATCCATTTCTGCTCATGTTTGAATATAATAGAATTTATTGGCCAAATGTGATTGGACACACAAGGAATTTTTCATTGGTGCATATGCTCTCAGTGTACATAAAATATATATTTGTCAAGAATCATAAGATTCAACACTGAAACATAGTTTTAAAACAATTCTGTTAATATTAAACATTTTTGAAGTTGACAAAAACAGAATTGGGTTTAGCACCAGTAAAAAGCTCTGAGCAGAATTCAACCTTAATTCCTGCCATATAATGAACTAGCCAGGATCTCCTCAGTCCCTTCACTATTAAAAGATGAGGGAGAAACCTAGTTTCAGAAGTATGCTCATCTCCATTCAGTTTAAAGAGGCAAAATCAAATTATTCCTGCTGATGTTTCATTGCATGGCTCAATTTCTATGGCCAAACAGCTGTTCCATGATGCAGGATATAAGTTTGAAGCAGGAGAGCACAAAAACCCCAATGCTTATTCTTTGCAGGATGCAATTGAAGGAAATTTGAGTATAGTAAAAGAGTTTTAGCTTCTTTAGACTTCAGCGTGAATGGTGTTGGAGAGGAAGAGAGGCTTTTTCAAAGGGAATGCCTCTATGGTAGAACATTATAAGAGCTGTGGCAGCGCAGTGGTTAGAATGCAGTATTGCGGGCTAACTCTGCCAACTACCAGCAGTTCAATCCTCAGCCCTCCATCCTTCCAAGGTCCGTAAAATGAGGAGGCAGATTGTTGGGGACAATATGCTGACTCTGTAAATGGCTTCGAAAGGGCTACGAAGCAGTAAATTGAGTCTAAATGTTATTGCTATAGGGGACATGGCCGGTTCATTCATTCTCCTGAGAGTGGGCTTTGTTTTCGTCTCAAAAGTTCTCCTTTGACAGCCCCAGATTAAGCTTTCACCCAGCCTTCAAAATCCATCTCTTTATTTCTCTTCTCCCCTTCCTTCTCATCCCGCCCCACAATCTTTTTTCTTAAGGATCCAAAATGGAAAAGAACTCCAATTTTCCCCCTCAGTCTGATAAAAGTCTTCCGGGAGGTTTTGCTCCTAGAATCTCCGAAACCATGGCTGAGCTTCTCATCAACACCATGGCTGGCACTGCCCAAATGGTCCAGATCTCTGTGGAAGCCCAGAAATCTGCCCAGGTACTTCTAGTTGGAATTATTTCAGCCCATCCTTAAAGAGGGAGTCTGTGCAAGTGAGGAATTATCTCTCTTGTACAGGCAGTCTTTGACTTGTGACCACAAGTGAGCCCAAAATTTAAGTGAGAAGTTTGTTCAGTGAGTTCTGCTCCATTTTATGACTATTGTCACATTTGTTAAGTGGTTCGCTGCAGTTGTTAAATTAGTAATTCGGTTGTTAAGTGAATCTGGCTCCTCCGTTGACTTTGCTTGTCACAGGGTTTCAAAAACATGATCACTTGACCCAAAGACACTGCAACCGTCATAAATTTAAGTTAGCTGTCAAGCATCCAAATGTAAATCACATGACCATGGGAATGCTGCAATGGTCATAAGTGTGAAAAATGGTCATAAGTCACTTTTTTCAGTGACGTAACTTTCAACGGTCACTGTTTATTTATTTGTTTGTTTGTTTGTTTATTTGTTTGTTTGTTTGTTTGTTTATTTATTTATTTAATTAATTTATTTATTTATTTATTTATTCATTCATTCATTCATTCAATTCATTCATTCATTCATTCATTCATTCATTCATTCATTCATTTATTTATTTATTGGATTTGTATGCCGCCCCTCTCCGTAGACTCGGGGCGGCTAACAACAATAGTAGAAAACATCATGTAAATCCAATACTAAAAACTAATACTAAAACAATTAAAAAACCATTATTTGTAAAACCAAACATACATACAAACAAACATACCATGCATAAATTGTAGAAGCCTAGGGGTAAATAATATGTCAGTTCCCCCATGCCTGACGGCAGAGGTGGGTTTTAAGGAGCTTACGAAAGATGAGGAGGGTGGGGGCAATTCTAATCTCTGGTGGGAGTTGGTTCCAGAGGGCCAGGGCCGCCACAGAGAAGGCTCTTCCCCTGGGGCCCACCAAACGACATTGTTTTGTTGACGGGACTCGGAGAAGGCCAACTCTGTGGGACCTAACCGGTCGCTGGGATTCGTGTGGCAGAAGGCGGTCACGTAGATACCCTGGTCCGGTGCCATGAAGGGCTTTATAGGTGATGACCAACACTTTGAATTGTGACCGGAAATTGATCGGCAACCAATGCAGACTGCGGAGTGTTGGTGTTACATGGGCATTTTTGGGCAAGCCCATGATTGCTCTCGCACCTGCATTCTGCACGATCTGAAGTTTCCGAACACTTTTCAAAGGTAGCCCCATGTAGAGAGCATTACAGTAGTCGAGTCTCAAGGTGATGAGGGCATGAGTGACTGTGAGCAGTGATCCCCGGTCCAAATAGGGCCACAACTGGTGCACCAGGCAAACCTGGGCAAACGCCCCCCTCGCCACAGCTAAAAGATGTTTCTCTAATGTGAGCTGTGGATCGAGGAGGACGCCCAAGTTGTGGGCCCTCTTCGAGGGGGGTCAATAATTCCCCCCCCCCAGGGTGATGGACGGACAGAAATATTGCAATAATATTAATAATAATAATAATAAGCAAAATATTGTAAGTTGAGGACTACGTTTAATGAGAAACTATTCAGTTTTTTCGTTCAGTTGTGGCCCGTCATAAAACAAGTTTAAAACCATAATAGTTTAAAGATAGTATTTGACTTACGACTGTAGATTGAGCCCAAAATTTCTGTTGTTGAGACAAAAGTGAGTTTTGTCCCAATTTGCAACCTTTCTTGTCACATTTGTTAAGTGAATCACTGCAGTTGATAAGTGGATAACTCGGTTCTTAAGTGTATCTGTCTGCCCCATTAACTCTGCTTGTCCGGTCACAAAAGGAGGTCACATGACGCTGGGACACAGCAACGGTCGTAAGTATGAACCAGTTGTCTGAATTTTGATCCCATGATTATGGGGGTGCTGCAACCAGCATCAAATGTGTCATAAATCACATTTTTCAACTTTGAACGGTCACTAAGCAAACTGTTATAAGTCGAGGACTACCTGTACTACCCTTCCAATAGTAGCAGTTCAACTTGGGAGCTGGTGTGCAAAAGAAATAAAAGTCATTTATTTATAAGCCAAAGCTGTCCAATACTTATATCCTGAAACCTATTCATAAACTCAGAATTACTGAAATGAGAAAATAATTCTGTGCTACATAATAGACTAGGGTGCAGACAAGTCCTTGACTTACAACCCGTTGCTTAGCAACCATTCAAGGACACAATGAATGGACCAGAATATCTCCGGGACCGCCTTCTGTCGCACGAATCCCAGCGACCAGTTAGGTCCCACAGAGTTGGCCTTCTCCGGGTCCCGTCAACTAAACAATGTCGTTTGGCAGGACCCAAGGGAAGAGCCTTCTCTGTGGCGGCCCCGACCCTTTGGAACCAACTCCCCCCAGATATCAGAGTTGCCCCCACCCTCCTAGCCTTTCGTAAGCTCCTTAAAACCCACCTCTGTCGTCAGGCATGGGGGAATTGAAATTTTCCCTTCCCCCTAGGCTTATAAAATGTATGCATGGTACGCTAGTGTGTATGATTGGTTTTAATTTGTGGTGTTTTTTAAATTAACTTAAATATTAGATTTGTTTTACATTGTATTGTTATTGCTGTGAGCCGCCCCGAGTCTGCGGAGAGGGGCGGCATACAAATCTGATTAAACTTAAACTTAAACCTTAGAGCTATTTGCGACATGGATCTGAAGTTCCATGGACCCTTCAGGTTCCTGCACATGTTGTGGCCCGAAGCAGTCCCGCTCAGGAGCCACCAGCGGGAAGAAATCCCCCAGACAGGAGAGCTGCTCGTTGGGGAGACGATGCTCCCCCATCGCCCCCCATCGCCTGCTTGCCAGTCTCCCCAATAAACTGCTCTCCTTCCTGGAGGATTTCTTCCCACTGGTGGCTTCCAGCTGGGTCTGCTTTAGGCCACAGTGTTGGAGGTCAGGCCCAGCCAGGAGCCGCTAGCAGGAAGAAATCCTCCAGGAAGGAGAGCAGCTCATCAGGGAGACAATGATCCCCCGTTGCTCCCCAATCAACCCACCCCTTCAGTCACGTGACCAAAGTATGGTTGCTTGGCAACGCAGCCACATTTACAGTCCTTGGCAGAGGCCCAGGGTCACAATGGTCATAGCAAATTACTGGTTCTCATAACAACCATCATGTTTTGCTTAAAAAATGCTGCAGAAAATATCACTTAGTTGGGTCAGTCACGTGTCCGACTTGTGTTTATGGCCATTGTGATTTATGGTGTTTATGGCCATTGTGATTTATGACATTGATGGGCAGCAGGCGGAGGTTGCCATTTATTTATTTATTTATTTATTTATTTATTGGATTTGTATGCCGCCCCTCTCCGTAGACTCGGGGCGGCTAACAACAGTAATAAAAAACAGCAGTAAATCCAATACTAAAACAACTAAAAAACCCTTATTGTAAAACCAAACATACATACAAACAAACATACCATGCATAAATTGTAAAGGCCTAAGGGGAAAGAATATCTCAGTTCCCCCATGCCTGACGGCAGAGGTGGGTTTTAAGGAGCTTACGAAAGGCAAGAAGGGTGGGGGCTATTCTAATCTCCGGGGGGAAGTTGGTTCCAGAGGGCCGGGGCCGCCACAGAGAAGGCTCTTCCCCTGGGCCCCGCCAAACGACATTGTTTAGTTGACGGGACCCGGAGAAGGCCAACTCTGTGGGACCTAACAGGTCGCTGAGATTCGTGCAGCAGAAGGCGGTCCCTGAGATAATCTGGTCCG
The DNA here is from genome assembly GCF_031021105.1 of Erythrolamprus reginae. Classification (NCBI taxonomy): domain Eukaryota; kingdom Metazoa; phylum Chordata; class Lepidosauria; order Squamata; family Dipsadidae; genus Erythrolamprus; species Erythrolamprus reginae. The sequence continues at coordinate 135,190,959 of NC_091963.1, read as the reverse complement.
GTGCCATGAAGGGCTTTATAGGTCATAACCAACACTTTGAATTGTGACCGGAAACTGATCGGCAACTAATGCAGACTGCGGAGTGTTGGTGTAACATGGGCATATTTAGGAAAGCCCATGATAGCTCTCGCACCTGCATTCTGCACGATCTGAAGTTTCCGAACACTCTTCAAAGGTAGCCCCATGTAGAGAGCGTTACAGTAGTCGAGCCTCGAGGTGATGAGGGCATGAGTGACAGTGTTGAGGGGAATGGTCTTCCATGGGAAAGCATAGGGCGCCAAGCTGATTTGTCTCCCCACTTTTTTTCAGCTAGCTTGTTTCCATGCAGAGCATGCGCTGATCCAAGCCCGTCTGAGCTACATGGCAGCAAAGGGCCTGGCAGAGCGGCTTTTGGGATTCTTGAGCCCCCCTGATTTCCAGGGACTCTTCCAGATACTCTCACAGCCCCCCATGCCATACTCTGAATTTTGCACTATCATCCGACGGACAGAAAATGGTAAGCAGCTGCCCCCCCATTGCTACTTACACTGGAGGAGTACTACTCTACTCTCTACCTACTACTTAACAGCCACCACTTATTGTCAAGAAATTCAAATCCTTCTAAATCAGGGTTTCTCAGCTTTGGCAACTGTAAGGAGACTCCCAGAATTCCCCAGGCAGCCTCAGTGACTAGGGAATTCTAGGATTTGAAGTCTGTTCATCTTAAACGTTGCCAAGATTGAGGAACACAATTCTAAAGGGGTCTCCAACCTTGGCCACTTTAAGACTTGTGGACTTCTGGCTGGGGAATTCTGGGAGTTAAAGTCCACAAGTCTTAACGTGGCCAAGGTTGGAGAACCCCGTTCTAAATTTATTTTATTTATTTGTTTTATTTTATTATATTATTTAGATTTATATGCTGCCCCTCTCTGCAGACTCGGGGCAGTTTACAACCTATATAAGAGTCAGAGTGGCATAGTGGGTAGAGTGCAGTACTGCAGACCATTAAAGCTGACTGTTAGATCTGCAGGTCAGCAGTTCAAATCTCATCACCAGCTCAAGGTTGACTCAGCCTTCCATACTTCCGAGGTGGGTAAAATGAGGAGCCGGATTGTGGGGTCATTATGCTGGCTCTGTTAAAAAGTGCTATCGCTAAAATGTTGTAAGCCGCCCTGAGTCTAAGGAGAAGGGCAGCATTAAAAAGACAAACAAACAAAAAACAAATTAATAAATAATAGAAAACATCCTAAATCCAAATTTAAAAATTGAACTATCTAAACCCCCAATTCTTTAAAAAACCAATCACTCTCATTCAGATAGTTGAACATACGTTCATAGAATAGAATAGAATAGAATAGAATAGAATTTTATTGGCCAAGTGTGATTGGACACACAAGGAATTTGTCTTGGTGCATATGCTCTCAGCGTACATAAAATAAAATATACATTTGTCAAGAATCATGTAGTACAACACTTAATGATTGTCATAGGGGTCAAATAAGCAATGAAGAAGCAATATTAATAAAAATCTTAGGATATAAGCAACAAGTTACAGTCATGCAGTCAACATGGGAGGAAATGGGTGATAGGAATGATGAGAAAAACTAGTAGAATAGAAGTGCAGATTTAGTAGTAAGTCTGACTGTTGAGGGAATTATTTGTTTAGTAGAGTGATGGCGTTCGGGAAAAAACTGTTCTTGTGTCTAGTTGTCTTGGTGTGCAGTGCTCTGTAGCGACGTTCTGAGGGTAGGAGTTGAAACAATTTGTGTCCAGGATGTGAGGGGGTCAGTAAATATTTTCCCCGCCCTCTTTTTGACTCATAACATACAAATAAACATACATAAACACATCTCTCTTCTTGCCACCCAGCCCTCCTACACCCTGTTCTCAAATGCAAGCCGGGATTCCAGGTGCGACGGGAACCTAGTCCAGCTTCTCAACGCAGCTGCCAGTAAGTGACTTTATGGAAGGAGCTGGTCACTAGTGTCGCTTATGGAGACAAATCTCTGTCCTACCATTTCCAACCTGGTTCTCTTTTCCCAGACTAGACATTACAGATGATGGTCTTCAGAGAGAGTTTCCTGATCTCCAGTTCTTTAAACCCTGTTGTGCCAGCAAAGTGGTAAGTAAAACACATCCGTGCAGACTTGAAAACTTCTGTGGTCCAAGTTTCATTTTGTAGTATCTGAAGAGTAGGGTTTGGTTGCAAGTGGAGCCAATAGGATTGCTCTACAAAGGACCAATCAGATCACCAGCATCCAACCTTGGCAACTTTAAGACCTGTAGACTTCACCTTCCAGAATTCTCAATCCAGTCTGAGTAATTCTGGAAGTTGAAGCCCACAAGTCTGAAAGTTGCCAAGGTTGGATACTCTTCTAAGACATGCGTGATGCATAGGAGACAACAACTGAAGGATTATTACAAGAGAAAATGAGGCCACCTGTGGTTGGGTGGGGCTGCTGTAATTAGTGCTACAGATAAAAGTGCAGCCTGGTGTTTTAGCCTCATGGCAGTTTATCTGATTCATTGTTTCGTCAAGATCATGGTTTTTGCTCTTCAGGATTGTGTGTGTGGACTCTCTGGATTTTAGAATTGGACTCAATTTCCCAGTTATTGGGTGAGCAATTGGACTGCATTTAACCTGTGCCGTGTGTACCAGAAAATCCCTTTGACATTTAAAAAGGGAGCTGTTCCTGTTTTTCTGTTTGTAAAAACTTTTGGGTTTTCCTTTTATTGTGTGGTGTGTGTCTTTCTGGACTAATTACCCTCTAATTACAGGCGGTTGAGACACGCCGGCAGAACAGCATGTAAATCATCTGTGGCCTGAAAATCAGCTGAGCCAGAAAGAAGGAAATATAAGAGAGGAGAGGGCAGGGGTGGGTGCGCGGGGCCAGCTGATCATTGGAACTACTGGTTTGCCCAAACTGGTCCAAATCGGTAGCAGCCCACTACTGCAGATAAAGAATATTGACAGTATTTTGAGTAATAAAACGAGTCATTGCGATTACATGACATTTGGTGTTTCTATATTTATTCTATAATAAAACATCAATGAAGAAAATAATTGTGTAAATAAGTTGTCTTGAATGGGCTTTCTATTCTAATAGGAAGCTATTACAGTACTCTGAATAAAGTGAGGCTTCTGTGGTTGGAATATTTTCAGAAATTAATCAGCTGAACCCCAATAAAAGTTGATTCAGGAGTGGCTCAGATCCAAGGACCAAGAGGGATCATATTCTGTAGGTGATCCTCATCCCAATATTTCCTCTTTTTCCTCTCTCTCTTATCACAGAATGACGATGGGACAGATGAAGACGAGAATCAACCAGTGGAGATTCAGGACCGAAACCTCTCACACCACAAAAAAGTAGGGCTTCATTTTCATCTAGTTTCCTAAATTACAAAATGCAAAAACGTTAGCTTGAAACCTCTGGCTAAATAGCATTTGGGAAGCTGCCTGTGGAATAAAGATAGCACGCTAAAGCCTAAAGATATCTGACAGTGCAAACTTGAGAAAACTGGAATGTTATTTCCCAAATATATTAAATGTATTTCTAGTAGCAGGATCATATTTCCCTTTTTTTTGCAAGAAAGTTTTTTTCCTCCTCCATACATCAAATAATTACATCATCATAAACAAAACATAGTAAAATATCACAGAAAATACTTTGCTTTGGCTTCAATCTATATCATTACTGTCAGTTACGTTCATACTTCCTGTACTTCATCCATTTCTGATCCTGTTATTTATAGGAGCCTTACCATTTCTGTATAACTTGAGTACAGTGGTACCTCTACCTAAGAACGCCTCTACTTACGAACTTTTCTAGATAAGAACTGGGTGTTCAAGACTTTTTTTTGCCTCTTTTGCCATTTTCCACTTACAAACCCAAGCCTCTGAAACTGTAACCGGAAAAGGCAGGGAGAAGCCTGTGTATGGCCTCTCTAGGAATCTTCTGGGAGGAAACAGGGCCGGAAAAAGCGGGGAAAAGCCTCTGTGGGGCCTCTCTAGGAATCTCCTGGAAGGAAACAGGGCCTCCACCCTCCCTGTGGTTTCCCCAATCGCACGCATCATTTGCTTTTACATTGATTTCTATGGGAAAAATTGCTTCTTCTTAGAAACTTTTCTACTTAAGAACCTGGTCACAGAACGAATTAAGTTCGTAAGTAGAGGTACCACTGTATATCCGCCAATCTCCTTTGTAATTAATTTTTGTATAAATTAATTAATTAAAAAACAAACAAAACAAAAAACCCGATCCCTGGGTCTTTTCCTACTATCTACTACTACTTCTACATTGCTACGTCGAAGTGTCTCTTGGAGAAGTGGCAACTCTATTTATTTTATTTATTTATTTTATTTATTCGATTTGTAAGCCGTCCCTCTCCGTAGACTCGTGGCAGCTAACAACAATAATAATACAATATAAACAAATCTAATATTTAAGTTAATTTAAAAACCCTAATTTAAGAAACCAATCATACATACAGACAGACATACCATGCATAAATTATATAAGCCTAGGGGGAAGAGAAAGTCTCAATTCCCCCATGCCTGATGACAGAGGTGGATTTTAAGGAGTTTACGAAAGGCAAGGAGGGTGGGGGCAACTCTGATATCTGGGGGGAGTTGGTTCCAAAGGGTCGGGGCCACCACAGAGAAGGCTCTTCCCCTGGGTCCCGCCAAACGACATTGTTTTCTCCGGGATCCGGAGAAGGCCAACTCTGTGAGACCTGACTAGTCTGATCCACACTAAATCTCTGGTTTTCCCCACTGCTTATGATCAGGGCAATGAGACTGTCTGCCCAGAAGGAAATAAAAATAGGGGGGAGATGGCACTTAGGACTCTATATTGCTCTTCATTTCCTCCCCTTCCTATATTTCAGCTCCCAACCTTTTGTCTCTCACCAGGTGGAGTGCAGAAAGTTTCTGAGCAAAGGGATTCTTTGCAAGGCTGCCCCCCAGCCACAGAATTCGGACAACGACACGACCGACAACCAGCCAGGGACCACAGCTAAGGATACGGGATAAGGTGCCCAGCTGTAGGTTGTGTATGTTCTAGAACAATATGAAACTATCAGCTTGAAGTCCATTTCCATTCCTCCCTACAAAATCTAAAGGCAAATAAAGAGATGCCACTTTTAGTGGCCCAGCATTATTGCAAGAAAGATTAAGTAGGACAGAATTGCTATAAATCGTTTGTATTTTCTGCCCAAGAACCATTTTAGGTCAATTTTGACCAAAATCTAAGAAGAGATATGAAGAATCTCTCAAGGTTGTCACCTCTTCCCCTATCAAATAAATATAAATAAAATATAAATGAGACAAACCAAATTCTAGCTGTCACTCTTTTATTATATAGCCAGAATATTTATTTTAAACTATTTTGGTGATCAAGAGGCTTATTTTAGTATGAAAAAACAATGAAAATAAAGATTAGTAAAAGAGTTAAAATTGGGGGGGGGGGCAGGATAAGAAGGAAAAAAATGATTTTTGACTCTTTCCAGTGCAGGTGGTCCTTGACTTACAACCACAAATGAGCCCAACATTTCTGTGGCTAAGTGAGAGTTTAGTTAAGTGAGTTCTTCCTCATTTCACAATCTTTCTTACACCGTTGTTAAGTAAACCACTGCAGTTGCTAAGTTGGTAATATAGTTGTTAAGTGAATCTGCCTTCCCCATTGACTTAGTTTGTTACAAAAGGTGATCAAGTGACCCTGGGATATGACAACCATCATATATATGAGTCAGTTACCAAATTAAAGGTTTTGTAAACAAATATCTGACAACCATTTTGTCCTTTTTCAGCCATTTTTCAAGTTATATGTCCATTTTCTAGGTCATAATTTTTTTAAACATTCAGATAAATTTTCAAATCTCATGCTACCTGTATAATTTTTTAATTTTATGTTATCTATTATATTTACATTATCTGCTGCTTTTTTAATTTAAAAAAAGTAGCAGATAATATACGTATTTCTTTATACTCGGTATAAAGCAGGCAAAATATATGAAAGCACACATGATATCCAAGCCATTGCTAAGGCATTCCTTTGAAGTACCTTGCTCACAAACAGTCTGAAACATTTATGAGAATAATAAGTGGGTTGATGCCCTTAGTTTTTCTCAGTCATTACAGGAACCTTCAGAGACCCTGTATTTGAAACTCTTCCTTTTGCTTTTATGGATTCAGTTGGCCTGGAAAACAGGATTCATGAAGTAAAGCAATGTTTATCAACCTTAGCCATTTGGAAATTTGTCTGGATTGGTGTAGAGACTCCTGTTTGAGGTGTTGGTGTTGGACTAGATAACCTACAAGGCCCCTTCCAATTCTAATGATAAATAAAAATAAAAACTTCAACTTCCAGAACACCCCAGCCACTGCAAGCAGCTTCTACTGACTGCTGGTTGTAGTTCACCAGTTCAAATTTCACCAGCCTCAAAGTTAACTCAGCCTTCTGTCTTCCCAAGGTGGGTAAATTGAGGGCCCAGGTTGTCGGGGGGCGGGCGCTATGCTGATTCTGTAAACTGCTTAGAGAGCTGTAAAGCAGTAGACCAATCCTTGAATACAGCTCATCTGTCTGGAATCCACACAGTATTTTGGACATAAACACTCTAGAAAATGTCCAGGGATACTTCACTAGAAGAGCCCTCCACTCCTCCACGGGCAACAGAATACCCTACGCAACTACTTACAATCCTAGGTTTAGAAAGTTTAGAACTACATCGCCTTAAACACAACCTAAGCATGGCCCATAAAATCATCTGCTACAACATTCTTCCGGTCAATGACTACTTCAGCTTCAACCACAACAACACAACACACAACACACCAGATACAAACTGAAAGTAAATCACTCTAAACTCGACTGCAGGAAATACGACTTTAGCAACTGAGTAGTTGATGCATGGAACTCACTACAGATTCTGTAGTATCATCACCTAGCTCCCAAAACTTTACCCTTAGACTATCCGCTGTTGACCTCTCCCAATTCCTAAGAAGTCAGAAAGAGGTGTGCATAAGGGCACCAAATTGCCTTCTATCACCCGTCCTAATGTTTCTCTTTTACTAGTATAATGTATGTAAATATGCTTGGCTGCATAGCTAGAGGTATAACAAGCAGGAAGGGGGAGATTGTGATCCCCTTATATAGAGCACTGGTGAGACCACATTTGGAATACTGTGTTCAGCTCTGGAAACCTCACCTACAAAAAGATATTGATAAAATTGAACGGGTCCAAAGACGGGCTACAAAAATGGTGGAAGGCCTTAAGCATAAGAGCCCGGGTGGCGCAGCAGGTAGAGTGCTGTACTGCAGGCCACTGAAGCTGACTGTAGATCTGAAGATCAGCGGTTCAAATCTCCTCACCGGCTCAAGGTTGATGACTCAGCCTTCCATCCTTCCGAGGTGGGTAAAATGAGGAGCCGGATTGTGGGGGCAATAGGCTGGCTCTGTTCAAAAGTGCTATTGCTAACATGTTTTAAGCCGCCCTGAGTCTAAGGAGAAGGGCGGCATAAAAATCGAATAAATAAATAAAACCTATCAGGAAAGACTTAAATGAATTCAATCTGTATAGTCTGGAGGACAGAAGGGAAAGGGGGGGACATGCTTGAAGCATTTAAATATGTTAAATAAGTTAAATAAGGTACAGGAGGGAAGTGTTTTTAATAGGAAAGTGAACCCAAGAACAAGAGGGCACAATCTGAGGTTAGTTGGGAGAAAGATCAGAAGCAACGTGAGAAAATATTATTTTATGGAAAGAGTAGTAGATACTTGGAACAAACTTCCAGCAGACGTGGTTGGTAAATCCACAGGAACTGAATTTAAACATGCCTGGGATAAACATATACCCATCCTAAAATAAAATACAGGAAATAGTATAAGTGCAGACTAGGTGGGCCATGAGATCTTTTTCTGCCATCAATCTTCTATGTTTCTAATATTAATATATCTCTGTATAGCACCAATACGTACTTGACAAAACAAATACATAAACAAATAAATAAAATATGCTAAATGCTATTGCTATTCTGAGAGTTGAAGTCCACAGAACTTCTAAACAGCTAAAATTGGAAAACATTGCACTTAAGGGAACCATTAAAAATCTAGAGTGACCGATAAAAAGTGTCAGTCTTCTTTTAAAAACATCTTCTGATCTCATCCAATTTGCAAAAAAAACCCAACCCCAAACCCGGCATCCCAAACTTCCTTGCAGCGGATTAAGACCAACTAAGGAAACGAAAATCTCATCTCTTACATCTTTTCGAAACTTGGACTAAACCAACCCGAAATTCTGGGGGCACCCTAAGCACATTTACTGCAGGAACTGCTCCGAGGGAGGGACCGAAAGGAAGCAAACGGCGCCCAAATCAGCAATTCTGAAACCGAAGAACGAGACAGGAGCCTTAAGGAAGGAGGGATTAAGCCCCAGTCCGTGCCATGATTCGTTGTAATAAAACGCCTTCCCTCCCCCGGTTTACGAATGGCGCTTCCTGCTTCAAGAGACTCTGCAGACCAGGAAGCGGCGGTGTCAAGGGAAGGCGGGCAGCAAGGAGCCGATAGGGAGGCTGCTGGCAGCGGGAGGGGCTCGTGGGAGGGGCGCGATGAACTCAGCCTCGCCTTGCATTTGGGACTAGGCTGGTTTTGCAAGGCATTTCCGATCTGCGCAGAGCCCCCGCCGGCAGCAAAAGATGAAGCAAGAGAACATTTTCCTCTTCGTCCCCAACCTCATTGGTAAGTGATGGGACCGCCCCAAAATGCTGGACGTGGTGGTGGACCTGCTTATGTTTTAGCCTTCTAGCTCTGCTATCTCCCCCTTGGCCTGGCTTCTATTTTAATTCAGTATTTCCTTCCACCGTGGGTGACTTTAAAATGTCTGGACTTCCAAGTGGCTGGGGAATTCTGGGAGTGGAAGTCCAGGCATTTTGAAGTTACCCAAGGCTGAGAAAAACGCTTTAATTCACTTATTTATTTTATTGATTTGTCAAACATATATAGGATAGTAATTTGTATAAACATAACATAAATAAAAGGTAACAATAAAAGAGGACAGACTTCTTAGAAATGGGGAGAGGTCGACTGTAGAGAATCTAAGGTTAAAGTTTTGGGGGTTTGGGGAAGAAACCACAGAGTAGGGTACTTACTTCCATTGCTCTTGCAGTGATAAACCTGTCCGCCAACCCCAAGGCAAGCCACAATTTTGGGAAAACTCCACCAAGCAGGTCAACCACTTACCTGATGGTTGAATAGATTGTATTCCTCTCCCCAACCCACCAGAAAAGTCTCTAAAATATCTTCTGTGTGTATATGACAGAAAAGTCTATAGTATCATCCCCTAACCCCCAACATTTTACCCTTAGACTTTCCACGGTTGACCTCTCCAGATTCCTAAGAGGTCAGTAAGGGGCATACATAAGCGCACTAGAGTGCCTTCCATCCCCTGTCCTATAGTCTCTCCTATATCTCGTATTTCTTCTCTACTATATCCTCTATAATCTTCATTGTGTGTTATTGTGTATTGGACAAAATAAATAAATAAAAAATAAATAAAAAGTGACAAGCAAGGATTGGGGGAATCCTTCCAAGAAAGTGGGAAAGAGGATTGTGGGTGATTGCAGGGTGGATTTAGCTGAAATTTGGGGAGCTGGAGACTGCGGTCTCTGCGTGGGGTGCAGGATTGAAGGACAGTGACTGACCCTGTTTGTCTTTCTTTTGCAGGTTATGCACGCATAATCTTAGCTTGTTTTGCTTTTTATTATATACCAACCTCCCCCTCGCTGGCATCGTTCTTCTACCTTCTTAGTGGTTTCCTTGATGCCTTTGATGGCCATGCTGCCCGGGCTCTTAATCAAGGTAGGCCTGGGCTTCACGGGGTTGGAAGGAAGTGAAAGAAAGGGAGGGGGACTGGAAGAAGAGTGGAAGGGAAAGGGAGGGATGAAGAGAAAGGGAGGGAGGGAAGAAGGGAAAAAAGGAGAAGGGAGGAAGGGAAGAGATAGGGGGGCAGGGAGGGAAAAAGAGAGGAAGAGAAAGATGGAGAGAGGAAGAGCAAGAGAAGGAGGGAGGGAAGAAGAGAGGGAGGGGAGAAGGGGAAGAGAGTGGAAAAGAAAGAGGAGGTAACAGGGAGGGAGAAGGAAGATAGGAATCATAGATCTAGGACAAAGTCTTGCCAAACTTAATGTTTCTTGCTTTACCTTAGAGACCTTCACCAGCTCTCAACTGGGGGAACCTGATCTTTTTGAGCTGACTTTCATCTTTAAAATACGCAATCCACCATTAAAGTTCTTGACTCTTTCCAAAAAGAGAACTGACATATCATTGTGATTGGTTACAACAATGAAGCAATCTCAATACAGTATATATTTGAGTTAACTAGATCAGTGTTTCCCAACCTTGGAAACTTGAAGATATTTGGACTTCAACTCCCAGAATTCCCCAGCCAGCAAATGCTGGCTGGGGAATTCTGGGAGTTGAAGTCCAGATATCTTCAAGTTGCTAAGGTTGGGAAACACTGAACTAGATGATCATTCATGCTCTGCCCTGCCCTCTTCCCAAATTTGTTATTTAGGAAGGAAGATCCTGAACTACATCATAGTGTTGTTTGGTTGCTTTAGAAGGAATTATCTGGGAATTCTCTATAGCTGAGGAATATTTCGTATTTAGAAGCATTTAATTTATGCATGTATAAATCAAGACAGTGCAAATCTTACCTCGAGTATGTAAAGTGAGGATTTGGCCTCTAGTATTTATATCAAAATATGAATACTAGATTTTGCCAGCTTTTTTATATTAAGTTATATTTCTATAGATGATAGATTGATTAAATGTTTGATTTATTATTACATCTACCTATTGAGTTTTACTAAAAGACTCATAGCATATAAATATTTGTAGCAAATAAATTAAGAACTCCTGCAGTCTAAAAACTCCAATAAAACAGAATCTGTATAATTAATTGTAGATGTGAACATGAAAGACAAGATCCCTGTAAAAAAACAGTAATACCTTCCTTTCTTATGGCTTCTCTTTATTTCATCCCTAATTAAATAACCAAGTAATGGATTAATTAAACAATTAAACTTATTTAAGTTATCTTTCCATTTGTACCTTTGGATTTGTCATTCTGCTGTCCAAAAACCTAACTACCCTCTTGAAATTCTTTGGGGGGAAATGGTAAATTAACAGTTTTCTACAAATTAAATAATGTTTGTATCACATATCAAGAAATAACTTGTTCTGGCGTTCTGGCTTTTTTTTTTTTACTGAACTACCTGGAATAAATGACATGTTGATCCACCAAGTCAAAAGCAATTTGACAATCATTTGAAGAGAAACTAAATTAGCTAGAGAATTCTGGGAGTTTGGGCCCAAGACCTCAGTGCCAAGCTGAGAATGGTCATTTAAGATAATAAGATAATCCTCGGGTTATTATTGTAATAGAGCCTGCCAGTTACATTCGTAACCCCGAGGATTTGTGAATTGGATCATGTCAAATTAACATGATTCCCTCCCTCCTTTACCCAATGCATTCACTAATGCAGTGATGGCGAATCTGTGGAGCCATATTTGCTGGCATGTGAGCCATTGCTGTAGCTCAGCTCCAGTGCATATATGGGGGCTGGCCAGCTGATTTTTGGTTTGCACGGAGGTTCTGGGAAGGTATTTTCGGCTTGCGGAGGGCTCCTGGAGGGAAAGGGGAAGGCGTTTTTGCCCTCCCCTGGTTCCAGGGAAGCCTCCAGAGCAGTGATGGCGAACCTATTTTTCCTCGGGTGCCAAAAGAGCATGTACACACGCCCCGACCCTCAGGAACCAGCTCCCCCCAGAGATTAGGACTGCCCCCACCCTCCATGCCTTTCGTAAACTCCTTAAAACCCACCTCTGCCATCAGGCATGGGGGAACTGAGATATCTCCCCTTGCCTATGTAGTTTTATGTATGATATGTTTGTGTATATGCTTTTAAAATAATGGGTTTTTAGACTTTTAATATTAGAGTTGTTATTTTAGACTTTTAATATTAGATTTCTTACTGCATATTGTTTTATTGCTGCTGTGAGCCGCCCCGAGTCTGTGGAGAGGGGCGGCATACAAATGTAATAAATAATAATAATAATTATTATTATTATTATAATAAATAAAGGGAGCCCTCAAATAACCCATCCTAGATCTGAATGAATGAAATATTCTCATTGAATACTTTGTTCTGTACAAAGTTGAATGTGCACAACAGCATGTGAAATTGATTGTCAATCTGTGTTGCTTCCTAAGTGGACAGTTTGATTTCACAGAAGTTTGATTTATTTGGAGTTATATTGTGTTGTTTATGTGTTCCCTTTATTTTTTTGAGCAGTATGTGTTTCCCCCTCATTCTGTGTTCCCCCCCCCCGTTGCCTTTTACTTAATAAAAGTGTACTAAAAGGCACAAACGAGCAACAACACCAAACCCCCACCAAGCACTGTTACTCTGCTAACCTGTGGCCTTCCTCCTAGGCACCCGCTTTGGGGCCATGCTGGACATGCTGACTGACCGCTGTACCACCATGTGTCTGCTGGTGAACCTGGCTATGCTCTATCCAGAGTCTGCCCTCTGGTTCCAGCTGAGCATGAGCCTTGATGTGGCCTCCCATTGGCTACATCTCCACAGGTATCGGTGCTAGGGAAAATGCAGAGCTGAATGAGTTTATTTATTTATTTGTCTGTCCAATTTAGGTACCGATGAAGTCCTGGCTGGGGAATTCTGGGAGTTGAAGTCCGTATCTCTTTAAAGTAGCCAAGTTTGAAAAACACTGTTCTAAATAGCAGTGGGTAAAATGGCTCTCCTGAACTCAGATCCTTCTCCTCCAGTAATTGTTCAAATTGAAATCCATTTTAGTCTTGTCTTGAAAAGGAATGTAAAACAGTTCTCTTCACGTTCATCAGCCAGATTGGAAGAGCATATTGTTGTATTTCCTCCACATTTTTTTTTCTTGTTTCACATTTTCATTATTTTTATCAAAATATAAAATACAAAGAGAATTTTAAAAAAAAATCTAATAGGGAGGAGGGCGAGGGAAAAGATACGGTGTAAAGAGGAAAAAGGAAAAAAGACACCAACTTCCGACTCTCTCTAGCAAAGTAGATGTTAATAACATTACAACCTCAATTTTTTTACATCTGCACAACAGTATATACTACTAGCTATTTCAATAACAACAAACCTAATTAACCAAAACAAAATCAGACTTCCATTTTATTTTCATTACAAGCACAAAAGTTAGAATAGAATAGAATTTTTATTGGCCAAGTGTGATTGGACACACAAGGAATTTGTCTTGGTGCATATGCTCTCAGTGTACATAAAAGAAAAAGATACATTTGTCAAGAATCATGTGGTACTACACAATGATTGTCAGAGGGGTCAAATAAGCAATGAGAAGCAATATTAATAAAAATCTTAGGATATAAGCAACAAGTTACAGTCATACAGTCAACATGGGAGGAAGTTTGTATTGCCTTCACCTTTAAAAAAAAATCCTTTCCCCTTGTAAAGCAGGGAATCCCCAATTCCTGACAATAATCCACTATGGAATGTGACCCATTCAGAACTGGGCTGTGCGAGTGGTGGGTAAGCCACACACCTATAGTTTCACTTGCACGACTGGGGGCACTTGTAACCAGCAGCTACATGCGCCCGCCTCTTGCGCAAATAGAGCTTCATGCACTTGTTTGCACCTGCCGCGCCCACAGAACCATTCCCTCTCCCTCCCCTCGTCAGGCCAGAAAAGCTGGAGACTTATGACCATTTTTTCACACTAGCAACCATGGTCAAGTGATAAAATCTAGGCTCTTGGCAGTTGGCGCATACTTATGATGGTTGCAGTGTCCTTATATGATCATGCGATCCCCTTTGGTGACTTTCTGACTAGCAAAATCAGTGGAGAAGTGAGATTGACTTAACAATTGTGTTACTAACTTAACAACTGCGATGATTCGCTTAACAGCAGGGACAAAAAGTCACCCCGGTCTTGCTTGACAACAGAAACTTTGGGCTCAGTTGTGGTCGTAAGTCGAGGACTACCTGTAATCCTGTACATTTTTCTTGAGACAAAGCTTCATTCCACTGAGTCATGGGTACAGGTGTAGGATTGTATTCTAGATGGAGCTACAAACAGCTGTCTTTCACATTTCTCCTTTGCTCCCCAAAATTCTTTTGGTGGCCTTTGCTGAAGATCTCCGTCTATACTGTCCATCAGATTTATTTATTTGTTTTTACAAATAAAGTAGCGAACTTAACCAACATACCTCCCTCGTCCTTTTCCCCCACAACAACCACCCTGTGAGGTGGACGGGGCTGAGAGGTTGATTGGCCTAAAGTCTCTCAGGCGGTTTTCATGGTTACGGCAGGACCTGAACTCATAGCCTCCTGCTTTCTAGCTTGGTGCTTTACTTAACTGCTAAACCAAACTGATTCTCTTTTATGGAGATAATAAGCTAATGCATTGCTTTGATTTATTGTAAAGTGCCGTGAGAAAGCTTCTTTCCAAAGGACAGCATAAGATTTTTTAAAAAATTAATAAAATTAATAATTGCTTAAAGAGTTGGAAGAGATCTGATGCACACGAAGGACAGGCTTCTTAAGAAAACGAGGGTAAAGGAAATAGCATTGCAGTTTTGAGGCTGGGTTGATTTTTAACCATACACCAACCCAGAGAAACGTGAGGTAAAAGTTTTTTAAAAAAAAATATTTTTATTGATTTTTTTATAATATAAACACACACACAACATAAAACAAGTGCTTTGAATTGTGCCCACCACCAGACAAACATTCATACCCCACTACCAAATTGGGGTTGTTTCTTTTAACCCAAGAGCAAAGTATGTATTTACATATTATAAAGTGATTCCAATTTGTTTCTTGTAGCTTGGTCTTGGATTCTACTCGCTATATATTGTCTTAGTTGTCTCAAATCAGTTTCATTAACCAAATTCATCCTTTTATCCATAATCTCAAATTGAATGTGACTGAGGTAAAAGTTAGACTATGCTTCCACAGTGGCAGAGAAAGTCTTTCTGGAAGGATTTCATTTGGAAGAGATATACAAGCGCATGAGAGGAGGAACAAGGAGAAGGGAGTTGCGGTAGAACTGAATACTGTACTCTTAATTCCCGTTTTAATTTTCTGCCTCTGACTCCCTTAGCACTGTGGTGAAAGGTGGAGAAAGCCATAAGAGTATTGACTTGACAGGAAACCGGATCTTGAGAGTGTATTACAACTCACGGGTGAGTGTCACAAAAATGGTCTCTTTGAAGTCATCCCATCGGTTGCATTGCTAACTCCATCCCAACCTTCCTCTCCTTCTGTTTTCTCAAAACCTAAACTTCACTCCATGCCTTTTCTCACCAACTTTGTAATGAAATTCTCTCTTTGGTTTTCTCTTTTAATTCTAAATGTTTTGAAGAAACGGGGTCGTTTCTCATTTTTAATGAATAATACAATTGCGTTCACTAAATTTTCCCACTCCCATTGGCCTCCACAGTAAACTGTTTTTTTGCTAAAATGACTAAATGTGCATTGTGATACCGAACTGGAATCTCCATCTCTCATGTAATTGCCAGTGACGTGATAGAAAAAACCTGTCAATCTTTGAGGGCTGGATACACCCCATGCCCAGTCAACGAAGCGGTGGAAGTGATGTGCCGGTGCCTGGAGGCTGTTGGGGCCTGGATGGGTGTCAACAGACTCAAACTCAACCCGGATAAGACGGAGTGGCTGTGGGTTCTGCCTCCCAAGGACAATCCCATCTGTCCGTCCATTACCCTGGGGGGGGGGGGGAATTACTGACCCCGTCAGAGAGGGTCCGCAACTTGGGCGTCCTCCTCAATCCACAGCTCACATTAGAAAACCATCTCTCAGCTGTGGCGAGGGGGGCGTTTGCCCAGGTTCGCCTGGTGCACCAGTTGCGGCCCTATCTGGACCGGGACTCATTGCTCACAGTCACTCATGCCCTCATCACCTCGAGGTTCGACTACTGTAATGCTCTCTACATGGGGCTACCTTTGAAAAGTGTTCGGAAACTTCAGATCGTGCAGAATGCAGCTGCGAGAGCAGTCATGGGCTTACCCAGGTATGCCCATGTTTCACCATCACTCCGCAGTCTGCATTGGCTGCCGATCAGTTTCCGGTCACAATTCAAAGTGTTGGTTATGACCTTTAAAGCCCTTCATGGCATCGGACCAGAATATCTCCGAGACCGCCTTCTGCCGCACAAATCCCAGCGACCGATTAGGTCCCACAGAGTGGGCCTCCTCCGGGTCCCGTCAACTAAACAATGTCGGTTGGCGGGCCCCAGGGGGAGAGCCTTCTCTGTGGCGGCACCGACTCTCTGGAACCAACTCCCCCCGGAGATCAGAACTGCCCCTACTCTTCCTGCCTTCCGTAAACTCCTCAAAACCCACCTTTGCCGTCAGGCACGGGGGAACTAAACATCTCCCCCTGGGCACATTTAATTTATACATGGTATGCCTGTGTGTGTGTGTGTCTGTTAGTATATGGGGTTTTTTAAATCTTTAAATATTTTAATTAATTGAATTATTTATGATTTGTTTTACACTTGTTGTGAGCCGCCCCGAGTCTTCGGAGAGGGGCGGCATACAAATCCAAATAATAAATAAATAAATAAATAAATAAATAAATAAATAAATAAATAAATAAATAAATAAATAAATAAATAAATAAATAAATACAGCATCTTAGTTCCCCTCTGAGTGTGTGTGTGTGTAGACAAGATGGATGCTTCCTGCAGCACCCTGCCAGCCAAAATGGAGCACTGCAGAGTGCCACAGGAAGTCATCCAGACCGAAAATGGGGTGTGGGAGGGCCACATGTGCTGCCCCTGTGTTTTCACAAGCAGAGGCACTGTGGGCTGGTCCTTTTCTATTTCCAGGCTGGGCCCACAGGCCTAATTTAAGCACCACATAGACCGGACCAATCTGGCAGGCCTTGAATTTGATATTTCTCTGATAGAAGTACAGAGTCTTCGGAGAGGGGCGGCATACAAATCTAAGTAATTAATAAATAAATAAATACATAAATAAATACATAAATAAATACATAAATAAATACATAAATAAATAAATAAAAAATGGAAGGATTTTGCAGTGTGACACATCTTTTACTATTCAGCCCGTTCCACTCCACTCAGGGATGGGTTCTCACTTACCTCACTGCCAGTTCGCTTCCTGACACGCTAAATGTGTGTGTGTGGGTGCTATGCAAGCGCGTGCACCCCCCCACGCACACTCACATACAGTGCTAAAAAACCCCAGCAGAAGCAAAAAACAAGATGGCGCCGCCTAGGGCACCATTGAGAGAGACAGTTCAGGGACATGAAACACTGCTGGTTCGGCAAGTGAGGGGGGGGGATTCCCGCTACCGGTTCTATAGAAACGGTCCAAACCGACAGGAACCTCTGATCCCACTCCCCCAATAACCAAGGTTTGCTCTAGGAAGAGGCATTTCTAGCCGAATCAGTCACTGTTCTGACATGTTCATTTTCCTTCGGATCGGAGGGAAAGTGGCAATTTAGGAGACTTCCAGTGAGGCTAATTTAAGATGTTGACCTTGACTATCAAAGGACTTAAAACCTATGTAAACCTATCTGTCTCATGGGTTGAGCGATGCCTCCTTCCCATTTGATGTGAGGCCAGGCCCTTGTTTGGGATGGCTCCAGTGTTATAGGATCCCTTGCTAATCAATTTGCTCTTGTAGGGTCCTTGGTGCTGTCTGAGCTTGCTTGTTTCCTTGCAAATGTTTCGTCATTACCCAGCTAGGTAACCCATCAGTGGTAGAAGCACTATTTAGCACTGATGTCTAGCACTATGTAGTGTCGATAGTCTTATGTAATTGGTTAATGAAATGTCTGCAAGAAAACAAGCAAGCTCAGAGATCACCATGGGCCCCACAGTTCAACCATGGGCCACAATTATCCTCTTCTGTTGGTCCAATTTGTTTTTTTTCTTCCATGTTTGATCAGGTGGCAATCGAAGCCATCTCTTTCCGGAAAAAGTCCTATTTTTATGATTTTTTGTGCATTGTGAGATTTCTTTTATCATACATTCTACCAGTGTTTCCCAACCTTGGCAACTTGAAAATATCTGGACTTCAACTCCCAGAATTCCCCAGCCAGCATTCGCTGGCTGGGGAATTCTGAGAGTTGAAGTCCAAATATCTTAGCCGCCCCGAGTCTGCGGAGAGGGGCGGCATACAAATCTAAATAATAAATAAATAAATAATAAATTATACAATATATTATTTTCTAATAAGAAAATGACAAGAAGAATCGAAATATAATAAAATTTGGTATAAGTTTTATGATTGGTTGAACAAAAGAATACTTATGTAATAGTATATTTCTATATCAGATGGTATAAAATCAAGCAAATTCTGTAAATAGTAGTTCAGTATTATATATAGTTGACATTTTCCCCTTTATTTACCTTTTTCTCTCTTAATACTTGTAAGAATCCACGTGACTTCTGAAAAGAATGGAGCGGTTTTGGCTCCTTTTTTATGTTCTGTGTTTTGTTTGTGTTTTGGTTTTGTCTCGAAATCAAAAATCAATAAAATATTTTTTTAAAAAAATATTATTTTCTAATACAGATATTTTATATAGAAATACGTTTCCATGAAGTCGTCATGATTTGTTATGAACTATCAGGCAGTGGCCTCATAAACACCATCTGATTTTAAACTGTCTTCTTTTGGCTGCCATTTCTTGTTTTGTTTATCTGATGTAGTTTCTCCTTCCTTCTCCTTTCAGCCCGTTCTGTTCATTATGTGTGCCGGTAATGAACTCTTCTACTGCATGTTGTACTTGTTGTGTTTCGGTGAAGGTCCAGAAAGTGAGTACAAAAAGCTGAGGGGATTGAGGGAAGGGGAGGCTTTAAGACTAAAGAAGATGTTGGGCATTTTTCCACCTTACTCATTTTTGTTCTTCTGCTTTCCAGTTCTGTCAGGATACGCCGGACTCTATCGCTTGGTTCTATGGGTTTGTACCCCCATTGCTATCACTAAGAGTTTCATTAGTTTAATTCACTTGGTCTCGGCCTCGTGCAATATGGCTGCCTTAGATGCTGCTGAGCGGGCAAAGAAGATGTAGGATTTCAAGGTTGTGGGAAGGGAAGACTGAGGGAAGTCTTCCAGAGTGATCAGCTCCCAGTCTTCACGATGAATGGATGAAGATTTTGCCTCAGATCAATCACTCCAGTTGTTCAGTTTTTCTTTTGATGTGGTCACTTCATCTTTCCATGACGGCTTTTGTGATATCTATGTGGGATGATAGCTCCTGCTCCTCCTAGCTGCTTCTTGTTTTATTCCCATAATAATATGAACAGTTGAGTTAAAAATTGACTCTTGAGGAGGATCCTGATCCCCCATTTTGAAGAGCAGCTTAAGAGCTTGTCATTTTAGAATTGAAAGCCTTTTACCTCACACTTTTGGGGTATCTTTGGGAAGAATGAAATACAGGACTGCACATCTTATACTTGATATTATTTGGTATAATAAACTAAACTAGGATGTTGTTGTCTAAAAATCAAGAAGATCACATCTAAATACCTTTTGAAATCTGGACTAGTTTTTTTGTTTTTGTTCTAAAACTATATAGGAACAGAGCTCTGAGGAAAATAATGTTTTAATCCCTTGCATTCTACAAATTTATCTAATAAGATATGGAGCAACCATTTGGAAGTCATTTATTTTGGACAATAATACTACACAGCTTTAAAAGGATACAGTATTGGTAGGCTATTTATTGACCCTGGAGGTCTTAAGGTGATAAATTGCATTATTTCTTTGGAATTATCTCTGAATGTTCAGTTTAACTTTTGTACTTTAGCTCATGACCCATATTATCTGCTCTTTTCTGTTGTAAATATTTTATTAGAAATAAATATAACAAAGGTGGCAAATTACTTCATTCCTCAAGCAACTCTGATTGACTGTAGCTGAAGGCTGTGCTTTCCTCTTCTTCAATCATATCATTGTGCTGTGCAATACTGGAGTGAAATAAGGACAACTTTTAACAACAGTTTTGCCCTTCTTGAGTTTTGCCCTCTCTGTCTTCACCATGATTCTGACATTTACTGATGGCAGAGATGTATTTACCTATTTATTTTCTCCAAGATTCTGAACATTCAGTACTTTCCTGATGTGTAGTTAGCAACTCATTTATATAGACAATCATTTATCTTCCTTCCTCAATGGTTTCTGTATTAGCACATTAGCAAGCTTTCCTTTCAGCAAGCAGTTTGCATTAGCATGGTAACTATTTCTCCCCTTTTCATGCTTGTATTAGGCCCCAGAGGTCAAGGGAAATAAAGGATGGATATGATGGAGGTAGGGTTTTTAACTTATTAAACAAATTTATATGGCCACCCAATTCACACGTGGTGACTCTGGGTGGATTACAGAATTAGAAATCTGTAACATAACCACCCCATGTTTCTGGCCATAATAGAAGAGAAAGACCTAAGGCTTAGGCATAGTTTAATCATGGTGGCTGTATTGAAGGAACCAAATGTGAAGGCTATCACGCAAAACACTTTACTGAGCCAAATTAGAACACCAATATCATGTAGTTTCTTTTGCTTAAACATCAAGGAGACCCCTGAAACTGCAGTGGTTATTTTTGGTCCTTCCTTATAATGTTGCCCCAAAGTCATCCAGGTCATGGTTATCCAAAAAGGTGCTTCTTCAAGAAGCAACTGGACTGTCTGGTTTTTCTTTGAAGATGTTTCTTTTCAGAAGAAGATGCTTACTGAATAAGAAGTGAAATGTTTTCAAAAGAAAACCAGAAAGTCGAGTTGGTCTCTTGAAAAAGCACCTTTGGGGTAACCCATGACCTCGATGACTGAGAATCTCCTTGTAATGTTCTCACTCTGTCTCCTTCAAGGAGAGGCTGATGTTGACAATTCTCCTAAACCCCACAGTGGTGTTGCTGCACATGTCCAACCCAAGTGTCTGTATATTATATATAGATTTTTAAAGTGTAAAACTTGTCTGATTAAAAAACCCACCTCTTTCTCAGTCAACCAAATAGAGGTTATGGTAATAAAGTCTGTATACCTAATCATCTGATTGAGTGTCTTAATTTGGTAGTCTCTGATTATTATTAGAACGCAGCCGCGAGAGCCATCGTGGGGCTTTCAAGATTCACCCACGTTTCCTCAACACTCTGTGGCTTGCATTGGCTGCCAATCAGTTTCCGGTCACAATTCAAAGTGTTGGTCATGACCTTTAAACCCCTACATGGCATTGGACCAGATTACCTCTGGAACCGCCTGCTACCGCACGAATCCCAGCGACCGATAAGGTCCCACAGAGTTGGCCTTCTCCGGGTCCCGTCGACTAAACAATGTCGTTTGGCGGGCCCCAGGGGAAGAGCCTTCTCTGTGGTGGCCCCAGCCCTCTGGAACCAACTCCCCCTGGAGATTAGAATTGCCCCCACCCTCCCTGTCTTTCGTAAACTACTCAAGACTCATTTATACCGCCAGGCATGGGGGAGTTGAGATATTCCTTCCCCCTAGCCCATTACAAGTTATGCATGGTATGTTTGTATGTTTGGTTTTATAAGGGTTTTAGTTGTTTTATTATTGGATTGTCACATACTGTTTTTATTATTGTTAGCTGCCCCAAGTCTATTGAGAGGGGCGGCATACAAATCCAATAAATTATTATTATTATTATGTCAGTACAACACAACAACGAGATCACTAGGCTGGATTTCATATTTTATTATTATTTACGGAAAGATCTGGATGAATAGCCAAGGTAAATATGGCCAATATTCCTAGCTCAGTATTTAACGGTCTTCTGGAGACCGAGGAAATTGGCCACCTGATCAAGGGAGTAGAATAAATGTGTTCAATATAGGAGAAGCCAACATTCATGAATCAGAGGAGCCATAAAATAAGCTGATGTCTGCAGATTAAGCCTCTTTGTCAACAAGGCCTAAGGGAGGAAGTAGAATGAAGATAAAAGAGGCAGTCTCTTATTCTGCCAAGACCCAAATCTTGCCAAGACACCTCTCCGGTTCCCAAGAGGCTGCAGAAATTAAAGTCAAATTGTTACATGCTGTTTTGTTTTCCTAACGTGAAAGGGCCATCAAAGAATCACATTTGAAGAGATAAAGGCCTTGCTAGCTCATTCGCTAACTTTTATATAAAATATTTAGAACACTTTGCTGCAATTTCTCTCCCCTCCCCCCTGTAATGTCACAGATGCCCCAAAATATAAAAGAAATGACTAAATGTCTCTTGAAATTTTGATGATCTAAATTTTTTAACACAGTAATCATTTGAGGATCTGTGAACATTGAAGCTCACACCAATACACAGAACCCGTACAAGCCTGCATTGAGGATGAATTCCTCTCTTATAGGATAATGTTCTGTATAGGCACTGCATTTACTGAGATGCACTTAAAAGTACATTAAAGCTCAATAATGTAGGATGGGTGTCAAACTAAATTTCGTTGAGGCTGCATCAGGGTTGTGTTTCACCTCGAGAGGGCTGGGGGAGGCGTGGCCAGCTCATTGTCACTCGTGCCGGGGGGTGGCCTGAATGCTCTGCCAATGAGAATAGTGTCCCAAACTCTTGTTTTTGCCTGCGACTGCCTCCTGCAACCCTGTACCGCCAAAAATGGGCTCCCGAACTCAATTTTTGCTTGCGATGGCCTCCTGAAACCTTCTGCCAGGGAAAACGGGCTCCCAAAGTCTATTTTCAATGCCAGAGGCACCATGGGCCAGTCTGTCACTGTTTCCAGGGCAGTCCCACAGATCAGATCTAAGCACCCCTGATCTAAGGTGTGTATACAAACACAATGTCATCATGTCTAATGCTAAGTTGGGCTGAGCGATGTGATAATTGGTCAATAGACGTGTGCCAGATCAGCTCCCTTAAGATCCATCAACTCCTCGCCTTGCTCAACTTTTTAGAAAACACTTTTAATGTTCTTTTAAAAAATAGGATGCTACAAAAGACTAAATTTTTGTGTGTGTAAATTTATATGAACTACATATAGAACTACATACATACACACACACTGCACAAAAATAAGGGAGCCCTCAAATAACACACCCTAGATCTGAATGAATGAAATATTCTCATTGAATACTATGTTCTGTACAAAGTTGAATGTGCACAACAGTATGTGAAATTGATTGTCAATCAGTGTTGCTTCCTAAGTGGACAGTTTGATTTCACAGAAGTTTGATTTACTTGGAGTTATATTCTGTTGTTTAAGTTGTTTATTTTTTCAAGCAAGGTATGTACATACATAAGGGTCACCCAGATACTAATGCACCACATTTTTTCTCTCTGCCTACAATCATGGTACAAAAGCGAAACTTTAGATATACATTATTTGAATTGTCAGGAGTGCGTGTGTACATTTTGCACTTCTTCAGACAGATAGCGTAGCTGCAGCAGTGTTTCGAAATGGCGTCAGTAAGTGATGTACGTTACAAGCAGCGTGCTGTCATTGAATTTCTCGCTGCGGAGAAAGAAACTTGGGAATATTCACAAACGCTTGTGTACAGTTTATGGAGAATCTGTAGTCAACAGAAGTACGGTTAGTCGCTGGGCACAGGGTGAGGCCATTAGAAGACGGCTCGGCAGATCTCCAAGATTTGCAGCATTCCCAAGGAATGGTACCGACGGCATATACGCCCTTGTGTCTCGCTGGAAGAAGGCCATAGAACGGGATGGAGATTACTGTACGTTTAAAAATAGGGAGTGTAGAAGAAACATCTTTTTTTTCTTGTGTGTTTCATTGTGTTCAATAAATGTTGAAAAAAATGTGGTGCATTACTTTCTGGGTGACCCTCATATATGTAGTTCTGCCATTGAAATCTCACCAATGTGCTTAATTTATCCTCTGCTAAATTATTGGTTTGTGACTATTGTGTCCATTTTCTTAATTCAGCTGGCACAGTTTTCAATTTCCAAAATTCTACAGCAGACTTCTGGCTTTTGTTCCAAATGTTGTTTTGTGCTTTGTGTTTGTTTGCAGTGTGAGTTTAGCTCGTGAGGACACTGTTTTCTGAATCTTGGCTGCATCTGTTAGTTGCATTATAATTGCTGAGGGCTGCATGCTTCTCCTGGGGTCTTATTTAAAGTTTCTGCTCCAGTAATTCCAGCCATCCATCTGAAAATATGTGGGTGATGCAGAAGCCAAAATTGTCAATACCCGAGGCTATGTAATTGCTAACTATGACTCATAGAAACAACACTGTGAGAAATAAACATCTGCTTGAACAAGAATTTTTCATTCTTTTTCATTTTCATTGTGGATTTTAAAAGGCTGTGAATTTACACAGTCTGGTGACCTCACATGTCTTGGACATCCCCCAATTTTCTCAGAAGAATCACTTGACACCACTTCATGCATCTGAGTTTATTTACTCGATTCATGCGTTGATACAAAAAAAGTCTGTAGCCGTTTATAATTTGATCATGTCCACTCTCCCTCCCACCCACCCACCCACTTCCTTTATACAAAGTGGTACTAAGATTTTTAATATTTTGTGAGCCCACCCAACTCTCAAAAGGAACAGAATTCTGAATCTCACCAAGAGGGTTGATTGGCCTCCATCCCTTCCTTGTTTTGATTGGGATCCTTTTAATTTATGAGAACAGATGATGCCAAAAAGAACCAAATGAAACATATTAAGGAAATAAACAACAACATCTTTTACAAAATCATAATTAAACCAATTGGTCAGGTTTTAGCTCATAACTATATTTAATGAGCAGCTTAGAGCTCAGTTTTCTCTAACTTGATGACATCCAAATGTGTTGGGCATTTACTTCTCAAGTCTCTTGTCTTGGGTTGATGAGACATCTAGTTGAGCACCTCTATGAGATACCAGTTTGGGAAGAGTGGATTTAAATAACAAACTGGACTGTGTTTCAGAATAGTGGCACAATTTGATTCTCATAGGCAGGAAACCCATTATCCACATATCCCCAGGAAGAGAGAGGATAAGGTATTCTGCTTTGGCCCCTCGGCTTTGCAGCATCAGAAGCACAACAAATACGCCACAAAGCAGGAAATTAATTTACATCTTACACTTTGGTGGTGGGAGGGAGAGGAAAGAATAAAAATAAAGTCTCCCCTGTTTTTCCCCCATTAAAAAATCCCTAATTTTCCTCCCCAAACAGTATATTAAAGCAAAGTTTTATCGGTTAGCATCCAAAACATTGCCCACCCCAATATGAAAACATCTATCAAGCAGCATGTCAAAGATATAGGTTATGTGATTTTCATTCAATAACTTATATGTGTAAACATAAAACCCCTGACAAACTAGCCTTTTCTTGTCTAAGTCCTATTTTTCTTCCACCTTTTCCCTTGGTTCTCTAAGCATCTCTTTTTTTACCTCTTGCCCCAAATTCTACTATTTCAATAATCCACATTTTCTTTCTACTGTCCTGTTTAGCAGTTTAAATGGATACGATCAGGAGCCACTTTTCTTTTAACAGAGAGATGGGAGGACAAATAGTTAGCAACCAAAGTCGCCCATGTCCCAAAGGTGTTTTTTTCAAGACTAGAAATTCTGGTTTATTTCTTTGGAGACGTTTCACTTCTCATCCAGGAATTTTCTTCAGCTCTGAATGGATGGGGTGGTGAATGGGAAATCCAATGAGAGTTGAAAAATCTCGAATGAAAAGCGAAACGATTTCAAAGAAAAACCAGAAAGTCCAGTTGCCTTTTGCAGAAAGCACTTTTGGGACAACCATTGACACAGATGATTGAAAATCTCCGTAGACAAAGTCATTCAAAAAATATTTTGGTCTCATATCTTCAGATTTAAGATTAAATATTTGCTTGATTTAAATCAACAAGCAAGTCCCCTTAGGTAAGAGATCTAGGATCTGAGGACTTTCTGATCCAGATGAGGAATTGGTTATTCCATTCCCCTTCTTGGCAACCAGAAGTTGAAATAAGTTCTCTTTAGTTGACAGGATCTGGCTCATGAAAGCCCAGTTTACTGGCAGCTGTTGGTTCTCAAATTCTTCCATTGAGGTTGTTCTGTTCTGAACTTGAAACTGTCCTATATCTGTGAAATTTATATCCATGTTTTTGTGAAATATAAATTTGCTGAATACATCCGGTCCTTCCCCTACCCATCCTCACTACTGGTACCCGCAGCCCCATCCCCATCAGATAAACCTGTTTCCATTCTGAGTGACTCCGGATCACCTACCAGCTTCATCAATTGCTGGTTCCCCAAATTGATCCATATTTGAACACTACGATGTTGTCTTAAATCTCACTCCCTGTTTCTGAGGCCTGGCCACTTTAAGATAGATGGACTTTAACTCCCAGAATTCCCCAGCCAGATAAGCTGTCTGGGGAATTCTGGGAATTGAAGTCCACATATCTTAAAGTGTCCAGGCTTGAGCAATGTACTGCACTAACATCTCTCTCTCTCTCATTCCCCCCTTCCAAGATCCCGATTTCCCTCCCTGCCCCAAATATAAGCATATAAAAAACATGCAGACAGAATACTTGCATTTCAACATCAAAATACAACAACCCTGGGTGCCACCCTGCCAGCCTCCTGCCTCCTAGAGATTAACGGTCTCCAGGGCTGACTGGAAAGGTTCCCTCTACCAAAACTGCCCTCCCAGCTGCTGCGTCATGCATCCATTGAGAAACGGGGCTGTTTTGGTTGGACTTGATTTGATCAGGCAGGATGGTTGGCACAGGGCCAGAGGCTCGTACATCGTGCAGATGGGATTATAATAGTGGAAGGAGTTTCAGGCCCTCCTCCCCCTTAAATAATGCCCCATGCTCTCTCCCAAGTATAAATTGCAAAGGAGGCTGCCATGAGGCTGCCGGTGTCCCCACCCCACCCCTCCCCCATCCCCACTTTTTTGTGTAACAGTCTGCAGGAAAACCAAAGCCAAACAGAAAAATAAATAAATAAAAAAAATAAAAATCACATTGTGCTGGGTGTACATTTAGTGTCTGCTACACACACAACTTCTTTGCTGGTGTCCTTCCCTCTCCCTGTTCTTCCCACAGCCATCCCCATCCTGCCCCCCCACCCCCACCCCCAAATAGATTCTGTCCAATCACATACTGTGATTGTCTATCTAATAAGCCTTTTCAAGATGCCTGTCTTTCTGGCTTGCACGGAGCATATGGCTGCTCAAGAATGCATTTCTCAGTGATGCATCGTCCATTCAACCCTTCTCAACCTGTGTTGCTGTGTCACATCTAGTGCATTGGCTGGGCAGATGGGTTTCCCTCTCTGGCTTTTTGTAATCTTCTCTCCATCCAAAACAGTGGGGTCTGTAATGCATCAGCCCAGCTTCCTTTCCTTCTCCAAGGATAGCCGTATTCCCTTCCCCCCCCTCCGCCTTCGTGGCTTTTAAATCTTATGCAAACTTCCATCTGTTCCTGGGTTGTGTTTTTTTCCCCTTTCCCCTCCTTTGGAGAATATCTTGTTTCTTTGCTTGTTAATAACTAGATGGTGCTACCCTATTCCTTCTCGCCTTGACTCTTACACCATGGATAATGTTGACTAAGATCTATACACTCCCAATAATGGGGATGCCCCTGTTTGGTTTTTAATAGCACAGACTGCAGATTTAAGTTATAAGCTTCCTTTGTCCAACAGAGAATTAATAATGCAATATATATACAGGTTGGAAACATATTCCTCTCTATGACATTGTCGCTCCTGCAGATACAGGCTCATTGCTTCATTGCAAGGTTTTCACATACCTCCCCGCTTCAGTTCTGATCCTCACAATACTGATGTTTTTTCACTCTTTGTAGTGAGGTTGGAGATTGGCGATATTCGGTAGAATTGCTCCTCTGTTGTGTGTGAGAAAATATGTGCATACTCTCTCTGCCTTTTTTGCTTTCAAAGCCAACTGAGCAAAGAAATTCACAATCTCTTATCAGATCCAAAGGAGAGGATTGAAAACAGGAAGACATGATGAACTTCAGTTTCCTCAACGGGACTCCTCCAGTTGTTTTTGACCACAACTCCCATAATGCCCAACCAGTGTGGACCAGGACCGGGTGGGAATTGTGGTGGGTCTTGGCTTGGATATGTGAAAGGTGTCTTGTTAGCAACCCTTCACAGAGAAGACTTAATTTTTATAATGCTTTTTGATGATAGATGCTTTATAAGGATTTTCGGGTGTAACAGTCACTGTACATATGCTGGAAAGCCAAACTGTGAATGCTATGCAGTTGCTCTGTCCTCTTTAAGTTGCTTTTCCATCCTTAAGTACAATGGGATATGTAAATCTGTCTTTGCACCATAAAGATATAGTATTTAATCTTTTGTTTCAGGTAGCATAATAACTTGGAACTGTCTTTCCCCACAATTTCTTGGCACGTTCCTCATCTCAACTTACAGCCATCCTGAATTCCTGCCACGTTCTTGCCCCAGCTGTCTTCTCATGTTTGCTAAATACTTGGGGTTTTTCTAAATAGTGTTTGGCCAGGATTCATCAGCTCCCACAGCCCATCACTGAGTCGAATAGATTGATCCACCAATTAAAATACGCTGCCCACATTCATGCTTTGCAATCGTGTTTTTCTGCCTGCAGCTGGTTTTTTTATAAAGAAGAAAGGTTGTTTCATGCTTTCATCTTCAGAATAGGATGTCGGCTAACATACACACACCGTCCTTACTTCTGCTACAACTTCCCCCCCCCCCCCCAATTCATTCCAACATTCTCATTTTCAGTGTTGCAATCTCAGTTTCTTCTTTAGGGTTCCCAAAACAGGTATTTCATGTCCTCCAGTAGCTCTGTTGCCATCCTTCCAACTTCTTTTGGTGCCATTTAATTGTGGTTTGTTGGACCTTGTAACATTTTCCTCCATAGAGCTCGTTCTGCCAATCACCTCCTTCTTTTGCATGTGGACTTTGTGGGATCCCCCCCCCCATTTTTTCCCCATCTTCATCTTTCACAATCGTTTTCACCATACATTTCTTACCTTCTTGTGATTCATGCTGCTAATTCTCTGTTTATTTAATTCATTCCTTCAGCTACCTTCACCCATTCCATTGTCACTTCTTTTCCAGTTGATTGGCAGGATGGTATGTTTGGTTATACAAGCCTTTCCGGATGTCTTGTGGGTGTGCAACCACACCTGTTTGAGCTATACTCCACCTCTACCTAGATAACACAATCTTGGAGTCATGGTAAGTTGCTCTTATTACATCCCTGCCAATTTCTAAACCAATTCATGGCTTTCAGCCCTCTCCTTCTCACTTCTGTCCATTGTCTTTTGTAAACAGAGGAGAGATCAAATTTTCCAAGGCTGGTTCTTTTGCTCCCAGCAAAAATGTGTAAACATGCTCCTCCCACTATCTTCGTAGGATTGTGGGGCGGAGCGGGAAGGGAAGAGCCTTTTTCTCCAGCAGAGAACATTGTAAACATGGAAGATTGAAAGAGTTTTATTTGCTGTTGAAATTTGGCAGTTGATGGAAGATGGGCAAACAGGCCACTAGTTGAAGAGATGGATGGATGGATGAAAAGAAAACGAGAGAGAAAGAGAGAGACTGTGGGAGAGAACATGTGAATCCTGCTCCTCCTTTTTCCTTCTTTCTCCATCGGATGGAAAAGGGCGGTTGGTTCCAGTTTCTTAGAGGGAATTGAACTCCCTACAGGGAGAGAGGAAGTGTTTAACCACAACTGCAAGCTGTTTCTTCTGTTTTCTTTCATTTGTGTTCTTTTGTCTTCTCTTTCTCCCTCTCCCTCTCTCTCTCTCTCAAACTTTCTATGGTTTCCATCCTTGTGCTCTTGCTTTGTATGGTTCTGGGATGCAGGGGGACAGGTGAGATGAGAAAGGATGGGTGGACTGTAGTCATATTGGTCCCCCGCTCCAAAGATGGAAATTTTGGGGCTAGGGGTGCAGCGGCAGCCAACAGCCACCTTCACTGAAACACTGGGAAGGAGAAAGGGGACACAAGGGCACAGGAATCAAGGGGGGGGGGGGGAGAAAACAAACACAGGAAAAGAGAGCAAAATTAGGGATTTGTTTGCTATTTGTTAAGAAGCACGAGGGATTAGCATCTCAGGTGTGCTCAATTCAAACTCCCCACCCCTGGCATTAATTGGAACCTGAAGCATGCAGGAACAGTCCCGTTAGGAAAAGCAAGGGGGAGGTTCATGACCTTACATCAAGGGAAGGTATGAGATTCAGGGGTGTACAAGGGTCAAAAAAGTCAAAATGGCAGTTGTGACCATGTGATCAAAGCCCCACCTTCTTTTTACATACAATACACAGGTGCTTTCAAACTCACATCATCACGTGATGTATCATGACTTTTTCCCCCTTGTTTAACCCTGCTGTTCTGTTCGGGTCTGTGAGACCCGAAATCAAGGTTTGAGACCCTGTAAAAAATTTTCCCTGCATATCTGAAACTTGAAATTTCATGACTTTTCATCATTTCAGGGGTTCTCTCTATGAGAATTTTTTTGGGGGGGTGGGAGGTTTCTTTCTTGCTGAAAAAAAAAAACTCCCTAATGTTATGTTCCCGGGTCACCCTGACCCGGACCGAAAACTCTTCATTTGCAGTGCTTATGTTTGGTCTTTTTGAAAGCTTTTTTCACTTGGAAAGTAGTCTGAACATTTCTTCACACAATGGAATGAAAATTGAACTGAAAAAATTAATCCTTATTGGTTTATTTTGCCCATAAATGTGCCTCCCCCCCCCGTTTTTGTGAAAGTTTTTTCAATTTATGGATAGTTTTGCTTGCAAAATGCAGTCTATTTTACTGGAGTTGGTGTGGGAATGGTACCTTGAACATTTCTGAATATAAGAAAAATATAAAGGAACTGAAAAAAATGATTCTTACTGTTTTTTTAACATCAGAAATAAGGCCTCCCCCCCCCCGGCTGCTTGCAACAATTTTCACTTTTTATTTTTTTATGCTCCAAATCCGAAATATTCTTTAAAATCTTACGCATTCATTTACTCAATTTAACAATGCTGATCATCAAAAAAATATTTGTGGGGGTGGGGGAAAAAAATTTTTCTTGGCAAAAAAAAAGTCACATTTACTCTGTTCGGGTCATATAGACCCGGATCAAAATGATTTTTTTTAGGTACTTGAATTTGGTCTTTTTGAAAACTTTTTCCACTGGAAAACTAGTTTGAACATTTATGAACATAATGATATGAAAATTGAACTGGAAAAATTGAGACTTATATTTTTATTTTGATCAAAAAGCCCCTCCCCCCATCCTTTTTGAATTTCCTGTCAATTTATATTTTTTAAGGCTACAAATCCCTAAGGAATTTCCCCCCAAAAGGTTTGATATACTAAATTGAACAATCCTGAACATAAGAAAAATATAAATGAACTGAAAAAAATGACTCTTATTGGTTTATTGTTTTATACTCGAGTATAAGCCTACTCGAGTATAAGCCTATTTGAGTATAAGCATGGGGGCCCATTTATGAGCAAAATAAACCAATAAGGATCATTTTTTCAGTTTAATTTTCATATCATTATGTTCAGAAAGGTTCAAGCTACCAATCCCACACCAAAATAGAATAGTAAAATAGAATGCATTTTGCAGGCAAAATTATCAATAAACTCAAAAGTTTTGATATACTAAATTGAACAATCCTAAACATAAGAAAAATAGAAATGAACTGAAAAAAAATGATTCTTATTGGTTTATTTTTGAATATAAGACCATATCATTTTATACTCGAGTATAAGCCTACTCGAGTATAAGCCTATTTGAGTATAAGCATGGGGGCCCATTTATGAGCAAAATAAACCAATAAGGATTAATTTTCTCAGTTCAATTTTCATATCATTGTGTGCAGAAATGTTCAAGCTACCAATCCCACACCAACTTTAGTAAAATAGAATGGATTTTGCAAGCAAAACTATCCATAAATTGAAAAAACTTTCACAAAAACGGGGGGGGAGGCACATTTATGTGCAAAATAAACCAATAAGGATTAATTTTTTCAGTTCAATTTTCATTCCATTGTGTGCAGAAATGTTCAAACATGTTTCCAGGTGAAAAAAGCTTTCAAAAAGACCAAACATAAGCACTGCAAATGAAGAGTTTTCGGTCCGGGTCAGGGTGACCCGGGAACATAACATTAGGAACTTTTTTCGAACAGAACAGCAGGGTTAAACCGGGGGTGGTGTGTGATGCATCCAGCCTGTGGGTCAGGAGTTTGACACCCCTGGTCTAGTGATTAAATCACCAGGCTAGAAACCAAGAGACAGTGAGTTCTAATCCTCCCTTAGCCGGATGGGTTATCTGTAGCCAATCACTCTCTCTTAGCCCAACACACCTCACAAGATTGTTATTGTAGGGAAATTGGAGAAGAAAGAATATTGTGTGTGCTTACCATCTTAAGTTATGTACAGTTTTCCCCATGGGAATCAATGTAAAAGCAAATAATGCGTGCAATTGGGGAAACCACAGGGAGAGTAGGGTGGAGGCCCTGTTTCCTCCCAGGAGATTCCTAGAGAGGCCCCACCGAGGTTTCTCTCTGCTTTTTCCAATTACAGTATTGGAGGCCTGGGTTTAAAAGTGGAAAATGGTTCTTGAGGAGAAGCAAAAAAATCTTGAACACCCGGTTCTTATCTACAAAGGTTCGTAAGTAGAGGCGTTCTTAGGTAGAGGTAGCACTGTATAAAAGTAATAAAGGTGGGAAATAAATAAATAGAATAGGTGTGGCTTTGATCCCCTGACTGCGGTTTTGACTTTTTTTCACTATCACCAGTGGTAAAAGCTCTTAGGCTGGGTCTTTACCTATTATAATTAATATTGATAATTATACCTTATCTGGTTACTTCACACAGTGCTCTGGTTGGCTTAGAGGCCTACTCACAAAAAAAGCCTGACACCCCCCACCTCCCAAACGAGCTGTTTTGAAGCAGCTGCAGGTTTTAATAAGAATGCTGATTTCCATGACACAGGCTTTCTAGATCTTTCCGGTCATAATTATGTAACCTTGCCACAACAAAACTCTTTAATGTATTTAAGATGATGATGATGATTACAGCAGTTTATTTCTCTGGGGGCAACATTAGCAGCCATTAATGGTTGCAGCGCAATCAACACAGGCTTTGTCCTCCCCAGTGGGGTCTACTCCACAGAGAATCCAACATAAACTCCATTTTAAGGAAGGAAATTCCTTATTCTGAAATACCATCTTCTGAAGTCATCCAAAAACAGAGTTCCTCAACCAAGAAGGGTGGACTTCAACTCCCAGAATTCCCAAGGCAGGACGCTGTCTGGAGGATTCTGGGAGTTGAAGTCCACACATCTTAAAACCTCTGTGATTGGGAATCACTGGTCTAGAATTGAAACACCACGACTCTCTAGAGCAGGGGTAGGCAAAGTTGGCTCTTCTATGACTTGTGGACTTCAACTCCCAGAATTCCTGAGCCAATTATGCTAGCTGAGGAATTCTGGGAGTTGAAGTCCACATGTCATAGAAGAGCCAACTTTGGCTACCTCTGCTCTAGAGAAATCTTCCCATCAAGCAGTGCTTTCCTGGCTACTCACCTCCAAAATTGATGGCGCAAGAGGCCACGATGATAAGCAAGCCCCCCACCAGGGCTACGACACTCAGCAGCTTTGCTACCCGCCCCAAGCGCCGAGCTCCATCGATGTCTCCCTGTTGGAAGCTATTACGGGACTGAAGAGGGAGGCAAAAAGAAAATGGATGTTAAAAGTTATTCTAGATTCTTAAGAGCTTGCCTGAATAAAAAGCCTATAGACCAGGGGTTCCTCATGTTGTGGTGACCCCCAACCATAAGTCTAGTGCCAATTCTCCCAACAGGGCCTTAAGCTGATTGGCAGGAAGGTCAGAGGGACACCCCCATTGTAAACGCTTGATTGGTCAGATTGTAAAAATATGTTCCAAGGGGCCAGAATAGAAGCATTAGTTCCTGTTTGTTTTTGTTTTGTTTTCACAAATATGCATATAAATTAGATAACCGGAATTAATTCTTTTAAAAAATACCATCATCTATAATAGCCGTAAAAATGACCAAGTAGATGTTGTGTTTAATAGATATGTACAATTTAATTGAATTGATTCTTTTTCTTTTTTTCTTTGTGTGTGTACATACAATTGTTTGTCCTAATTGTTTATATGTTTTGTTTTTAATGTATATAATTCAATTAAAAAAATTTTTTAAAGAAAAAGAACCTTTAGTTCCTAACACCATGGGAAATTTGTCTTTTCCCCATAGTCTTAGGCGACCCCTGTGAAATGATCACTCGACACTCAAAGGGATCCCAACCCCCAGGTTGAGAACTACTGATCTAGAGATTCCCAGTCATCCAGATCATGGCTGCCCCTAAGGTGCTTCTACAGGAGGCAAATGGGTTTCCTTCCATTCCACACCACCCTGTCAGAGCTGAAGAAACTTCTTGGGTGAGAAGCGAAATGTCTTCAACATTTTATTCTATTTTTTATTCTATTTTTTATTCTATTTTTAAATTTACCTATTCTGATTTTATGTATGGTGGGACTGGTCTCTGGGTGTCACACGACTTTCGTTGCCAATGACAATTCGTTGTTTTGACAATGACAAAAAAATTATTATTATTATTATTATTATTATTATTATTATTATTATTATTATTATTCAAAAAAACAAAACAAAAAAAGTCCAGTCGCCTTTTGAAAACACACCTTTGGGACAACCATGACCTGGATGACTGAGAATCGCTACAGATTTTTAGCTATTCAATTTGGGTTGAACCTCTTTGGAATGGTGTGAGAGTAGGAATGGATTTCCAGAGTAAAAATTGCAGACTACAGGAAATCAGGAACACTACTCAGGGAACGTTCTGGACACAGATTCTTTAATCACCCTTTAACACAGTGGTTCTCAACCTTTCTAATGCCGCAATCCCTTAATACAGTTCCTCACGTTGTGGTGAGGAGGTCACTTTTTTCAATGCCTTTGTAACTTTGAATAATAACTAAACAAATGGTTGTAGGTTATTATTGTTGTTGTTGTTGTTGTTGTTATTATTATTATTATTATTATTATTATTATTATTATTATTATTCTTTATTAGATTTGTATGCCGCCCCTCTCCGCAGACTTGGGGAGGCTCACAGCAGTGATAAAACAATATACAGTAACAAATCTAATATTAAAAGTCTAAAAGCCCCATTATTTAAAAATCATACATACAAACATAACATACATAAAGCAGGTTGAGGACTACCTGCATTGGAGATGGCAGGGGAAGGCGGGGCATATTTTGTTCCTGCCCCACCTGATCGTTCTAATCGAAAGCCTTTTTTTTCAAGCACCGATTGAAAGATTGCAAAGGCCACGTTTCCTTACCCAACTAGGTAACATCATCAGTGTGAGGGAGAGTGGAGTTTGCTTGCCCTGCCTGTTCTGTCCCTGCCTGGCTAAGCGTACTGTTCTTCTTTTGACTCGTGCACTTACCATGACTGAGTACACGAAGGCCACAATGTTGATCGGCCAGATGGGGCAGAAACAGGACAGAGCAGCCAAAAATATGTAGTCTCTGGGTTTCGCTCCAGCCTCCCCAGCTGCCGATCCGGTTGCTGAGGCCTGCCGACTCAGACTGGCCCGCGGAGACGCTGCTCTGCCCGCGAGATGCACCTGAGAGCCAGACAAACTTCCCCTCACAACCGCCCGCGGGCCTCCATTGACGCTGTTCTGGGGCTTCAGGTCGTTCAGCGATGCCGACTTGGAGCGTGCCGGGGGGCTGCCAGGAGGGGCCGGGGTGGTGGCTCCTAATTCCTCAGCTGAGCCGATCCTCATTGCCAAGGGATCCCCGTTCAGTTGTGGCCCCCCACCAGTCTCCTCTTCAATGGTGACGGTCACCAGCATGGATGACGGAGGGGCCTCTGGCGCTGGAGGGCTACGAAGTGGGGATTCCAGCTTTGGTTGTTGCTCTTGCTTTGGCTCCGGCTCGGCTTTGGGCTCCGGCTCTGGCTCTTGCTTCTCTCCTTCATCTTGTTTGGCCTCTGGCTCTGGAGGAGCCTCTTTCTTCTCGACATCGTCTGACATGGCAGGCAAGGATCTGAGTTGGGGAGAATTAGAGGCGGCTTGAATTCAATATTTATTTATCAAATTTATATGCCACCCCCAGGGATGGGCTGCCAAACTTTTTACTGCCACATTGTGGGTGAGGCTTGCTTTATGGGTGTGGCTTGGTGGTCATGTGACCTGGTAGGAGTGGCTTGCCAGCCATGTGACCAGGTGGGAGTGGCTTGCCAGCCATGTGACCGGGAGTGGCTTAAAGGTCATGTGACTGGGTGGGAGTGGTTTACTGACCAAGATAAGTTTTCAAATAGGTGCTTGGACTCTTTTTCAGTTGATTAAGTCACATTATTTGAATAGCCACAAAAAAGGACAAAGGGTAGACAGCATTATTTGCTGAGAACACAGTAACATTTTAAGGTTTTGTACTGTACCCACAAGGTTCAGTATGATAACAGATTAGGCAAGTAGCTCAATTTTCTTTAATTGCGATAAAAGTTCAGTTCTAGATAATGATTAAAATGATTAAGGCATTTTATGGGTAAAAACATACTATGTAACTGTTTCCTATTTTAAAAGTAATTAAGGGTCATATTAAGGTATTAGAGAAGGAAGGACAATAAAAAAATTATTAAGTATTCAATAAATAGTGCATGAACTTACTATCCCCCACTGCACGCCCCCCCCCTCCGTGGGGGCAGCAGCCCATTACTGGCTGCCCCTCTCCTGACGGAATCAGGATGGCGTAACATTGAACAAGGTGGTACCTTGGATTGCATCAGCCCCAGAGCCTTCCTCTCTACACCAGCGGTCCCCAAACTACAGCCCGGGGACCACATGCGGCCCGCTGAGGCCATTTATCCGGCCCACCAGTGATTGACAGGAGCACAGGGAAAAGAGAGCAAGAAAGAAAGAAAAGGGAAAGAGAGGGAGGGAAAGAGAAGTGGAGAGGAATGAAAGAGGGAAGGAAGGAAGGAAGGAAGGAAGGAAGGAAGGAAGGAAGGAAGGAAGGAAGGAAGGAAGGAGAAATGGAGGGACAGAGGAAGGAAGGACTGTTTTGGGGGGTGTAATTTTTTTATTTTTTCTCTTAACATACATTCAAACAATACCATGTACCATCTAATTTTCCATGAATAAAATGCAGTATTTTGTTAGTAACTAATATCAATCATCAAAAAAGTTGCAAAAGTTTTTTTTTCTAATTTTGTCATCCAGTTACATTCATTTTTTAAATTAAATTCCCTCCTTAATGTTCCTTCAAAAAGTACAACACCAATTATTTTTCTAACTTATTAACCATTATGCCAAAGTGCTTCCTTCTTTCTTTATACCTTTTTCTATAAGCCAAGAAAACCTTGTATAGCCAATCAGATGTCAACAAAAGAAAATTAAAAACAAAACATAAACATATATGAATTTCAGACTTCTCCCCCCCCCCTAAATAGTACATTCCCATTTTGTTTTTTACTTTAAGATAAAGTATGTGCAGTGTGCATAGGGATTTTTTCATAGGTTTTTTTTAATAATCCGGCCCTCCAACAGCCGAGGGACAGTGAACTGGCCCCCTGTGTAAAAGGTTTGGGGACCCCTGCTCTACACCTTTGAATTGCCGTGAAGAAAAAAGGAAACAATAGAGACACTCTTCCCATGTCTCTCAAGCCCAGGCTCTGAAAGAAGATCTAAAAATGACACTTTGGAGATCTTGGATATAGGCGAATGGCTGCAAAAGTCGATGGGAGTTAGCAGAGATGGCCCAATCAGCTGCTTTACTTAAAGAAAAGAACACAAAGAATTTTGTTTCTGTTTGGAAACCACTTCTGGACTTTGTGCTTGAGGTGGGAAAAAAGTGAAACTTTGATTCTGGGTTTGGCTGATGATGTAGATTTATA
Organism: Erythrolamprus reginae; assembly: GCF_031021105.1. Lineage (NCBI taxonomy): Eukaryota > Metazoa > Chordata > Lepidosauria > Squamata > Dipsadidae > Erythrolamprus > Erythrolamprus reginae. The sequence goes on along the minus strand of NC_091963.1, from coordinate 135,153,055 downwards.
AAAACGGCTACTCGATAGTATTATATAAAAGTAAAAAAATCAAGGTTTTGTCTTATTACCTTACTCTGATGTGCCAAAAAGTAATTGGAGCTCAACCCTTCCCCCCACTCCTTTACCCAACACTTTTTTTCTTTCCCCTTTTCATCCCCTATTTTCACATTACTGTATTCTCATTTTCTTTGTATTTTCGTATTTTATGTTTTGATTAAAATTTGCAATCCCTTTGATCTCTTCATACTGCCAGGAAGGAATATTGCCTCCTATATATATGTGATTGGTTTTCGAGGGCAGAAGTGAGGGTAAATTAAGACCCGCCAGTGAAAGTTAACTTGAGCGTTTGACATCTGTTTTCAGAAATAATAACAAAAAGATATTTATAGCTGCAATATTATTACATGCTGCAATAAAGAAGGATCTGGGGTTTATTAAGTTCCAGTACTCAAAATGACATTTATGGCTTCCAAATTTCCATCTAGTGCTGGTATTCACTTATTTATTATTTATTTATTATTCGGATTTGTATGCCGCCCAACTCCCAAGAGACTCTGGGTGGCTCACAACCAAAGAACAAAACACACAATATAACATTAAACAATTTTAAACCAACAATTAAAAACAATTAAAACAGTTAAAAACCATACATGTTCTTAATGGTTGGATCCTGATGGCACATTATCAGATCAATGGTCCCAGGCCTGTCGGAATAGCTTTTCGGAAGGCCAATAGGGTACACACTAACACACCAATACACAAATTTGCAGAAGTTGTAAGTCTGCAGAACAATATGATTAAGGTTTCATATTAGATACATTTTGGATGGAAATTTGCATTTTAGAAATATTGTTAATATTAATATTATTATTATTATTATTATTACTATTACTATTATTATTATTACTATTACTATTATTATTATTATTATTATTATTATTATTATTATTATTATGTCAGTACAACACAGCAAACGAGATCACTATACTGGATTTCGTATTTCATCACCAGTCGGGCGCTTCCCAAGCACCTAGGACTGCGTGATGTAGCGGCGAATTATGTTTGCCGATCCCAGTAAAGCGGCCTTTTGCAATTGACAGATGGAGATTTTGTCAATTCCGATGGTTTTCAAATGTCCGCTGAGATCCTTTGGCACTGCGCCCAGTGTGCCAAGTACCTCTGGGACCACTTTCACGGGCTTATGCCAGAGTCGTTGCAGCTCGATTTTTAGATCTTCGTATTTCACGAATTTCTCTAGCTGCTTCTCCTCAATTCTGCTGTCTCCTGGGATTGTGATGTCGATGATCCATACTTTCTTTTTCTCCACGATCACTTATTATTATTATTATTATTATTATTATTATTATTATTATTATTATTTATTAGATTTATATGCCGCCCCTTTCCGAGGACTCGGGGTGGCTCACAACAACAATAACAATATAGTACAAATCTAATAGTTAAAACTAAAATTAAAACCCCACCATCATTAAAAAACAATCAATACTACACAATCATACCATACTCAAGTCTTACTATTCAGAAGGAGGCGCATTACTCTCCCCATGCCTGGTGAGATAAATGGGTCTTCAGAGTCTTGTAGAAGGCGAGGAGGGTGGAGGCAGTCCTTATCTTTGGGGGGAGTTGATTCCAGAGGGCTGGGGCCACCACAGAGAAGGCTCTTTCCCTAGGTCCTGCCAGACAACATTGTTTAGTTGACGGGACCCGGAGAAGACCAACTCTGTGGGACCCAATCAGCCGCTAAATGCCTTTTATTATGTTTAGAATAATAAACCCAGAATTGGTGTTACATCTTACTTGTTTTTCAAAATTGTCTATCATTGTTTTATTAGGACTTAACATTTGGAGAGGGGGAAAAAATCATCCAATTGATCAGATATTGGCATACTGACATTTTCTATATGCATATTAAATGTAAATTCATTTGGATTTCTATAAGACACAGATGATAAATAAATAATGAATGTTTAGTAGGGCATGGATTGCATACATATTCATTTGAGCTTCTGCAGAATATCCTTTGCACAAGGCTTTCTTACACTTTGGGTTGATCCCCCCCCCCCCCAAATAACAGCTAAACTGGAGAGTTGTAGCTAACAATACCTCGGAACATCTTGTCTCCAGATGTTGTGAATGCTCCAACACTGGAAGTTTTAAAAAAGAGATTAGAGAACCATTTGCCTGAAATGGTATTGAGTTTCCTGCGAGAGAAGAGTTTATATGCCAAGTTGGAGAAATGTCAGTTTTTTCAGACCACCATTGAATTTCTGGGGCATGTCATATCTCCAGGGGGCGTAGCCATGGACCCGGCAAGATGTCGGCTCTCAAAACCTGGCAACCCCCGCAGAGAGTGAAGGACGTGCAGAGATTGTTGGGGTTTGCGAATTATTATTGCACATTCATCCCATGTTTTGCCACCCTGACTGTGCCCCTCACCCACCTGTTGCAGAAACATGTGCCATTTCAATGGGGTGAGGTTGAGCAACAGGCATTACAAACTATCCTGCCCGCGGAAGCTTTGGCTGCCACCCATGACCCCGTCGATTTGCGGAGGCGTATTTGAGAGATGCAGCAGGGGGGGGATGATTTTGTGGCACAGCGGGTGCGGGAGATGGTGCCCAAATCTCCCTGGACATTTGCGGATGGACTGCTCTGGTACTGGGGGTAGTTGTATGTGCCAGCAGGGCCGCTTAGCAGTTTAATCATGTCCCAATGTCACAACAATCGCGCTGCTGGTCATTTTGGATTGTTCAAGATGTTGGACTTAGTGTCCCAAACATTCTGGTGGCTGCGGCTCCATGATGATGTACAATCCTATGTCAACACTTGTGAACGTTGTTGTGCGGCTGAGTCCAGGGGTGGGCAGCAGGCAGGACGGGGTGGAATGCAGTTCCACTGCTGGAAATGAAGCTGCATGCACAGCTCCAGCTGACTTGCGGCAGTAACTTCCTGGATTACCGGTCTCCTTTTTTCCCTGCTGCTGCTGCTGTGTGCTCCTCGCTTTTTTCCTCTTTCCTACTTCCTGGCCTCGGACGAGCTTCCCTCTCTCCTGCCCGGCTCCCCTCCAGCCTCACACGGCCACCTCTCAAGGCCAGGGGAGCCACGCCACGCCGAAGCAGTCTGGGCTGTGGTTTTTTCCCCTCGCAAAGCCCTCACTCGGGCCACAGCTGAGATGAAAAGGCATTGTGCAGCAATAACAGTTCACTTGAACGATGATGATCGTTCAAGCCACTCCCACCTAGTCACATGACCATCAAGCCACACCCACAAAATAACCCACACCCACAGTGTGGCAGTAAAATGTTTGGCTGCCCATTACTGCTAGTAACCGATATTATTGATCACACTATGATACGCTTGCTTATCCTGCTTTTCTGGAAAGGTATAAGAATCCAAACTAAACTGTTAATGTTTGTTCAGATTGTTCTTGTCTTATTTCTGAACTTTGCATGCAATAACCTGGGTTACTTCACCTCCACGTGGTCTCTATTTCCTTGAACTGGTAAGCCTGTTTGTCCCGCAACAATATGGCATCTGTCTGTGAGTGGTTGCAAGTAGCTGCAGAAGAAATTAGGCAGTGGCACAACAGGTATTGAGATTATTATTATTATTATTACTATTTATTAGATTTGTATGCCGCCCTTCTCCGAAGACTCGGGGTGGGGTGTGGGAGGCCTGGTTGCAGTGACCGTAAGGTAAGCAGGTAAACACATTCTCCAAAAATATGACCTGCTGCTTACTTTGGGGCTCAAAATAAAATAAGACTGGGTCTTATTTTCGGGACAATACAGTAGTTTAAAATAAATAATCTCGGGAGTGAGTTGCTGCTGTTTTTCTCCCAGAAACAAATTTTGTAGGGCAGCACGATGGCTCAGTGGTTAAGATGCTGAAATTGTTGGCTGGAAGGCAGACAGCCTGGCTTCCACACCCAAGCGCTGCGCACAAGATGAGTGCTCATCTTCACTTAGTTCCTGCTCACCTAGAAATTTGAAAGCATGTAAACGTGAGTAGATTTAAATAGTGGGGGTGGGCTGCTGCCCGGACGAGGGGGAACGTAGTGGGGTAGCGAAAATGGAGCTCCAACCCAGAGCACCCAATTTGCACAGAAAGATGTTGAAAGAAAATGCAGACCGTCCTGCATAAGCCACGCCCACAGCGGGGTAGTAAAAATTTTGGTAGCCCTTCACTGATAAATAGGTACCACTTTGGCAGGGAGAAAACAGTGACATCATGTTGGCCACAGAAACATCTTTGAACAGGGTTGGCTCACAGCCTTGAAAAAGAGCTGAGTGCCGTCGCCTTTAGTCAGCAATGATTAGCGGAATAAAAGCTATAAGAACTTCTTTCTTTTCCATCTGCTCTACAGCCGCCATTCTTAATAATCCCCCATTCAAATATTACTATTATTATTATTATTATTATTATTATTATTATTATTATTATCATCATTTAGATTTGTATGCCGCCCTTCTCCGGAGACTCGGGGCAGCTCACAAGATACAATATAAACAGTGCAACAACAAAGTGTTTGGAAACTTCAGATGGTGCAGAATGCAGCTGTGAGAGCTATCATGGGCTTTCCTAAATATGCCCATGTTACACCAACACTCCGCAGTCTGCATTGGTTGCTGATCAGTTTCCAGTCACAATTCAAAGTGTTGGCTATGACCTATAAAGCCCTTCATGGCATCGGACCAGAATATCTCCGGGACCGCCTTCTGCCGCACGAATTCCAGCAACCAGGTCTCACAGAGTTGGCCTTGTCTGGGTCCCGTCAACTAAACAATGTCGTTTGGCGGGACCCAGGGGAAGAGCCTTCTCTGTGGCGGCTCTGACCCTTTGGAACCAACTCCCCCCAGATATCAGAGTTGCCCCCACCCTCCTTGCCTTAAAACCCACCTCTGTCGTCAGGCATGGGGGAACTGAGACTTTCCCTCCCCATGGCTTATAAAATTTATGCATGGTATGTCTGTAGGTATGATTGGTTTCTTAAATTAGGGTTTTTAAATTAACTTAAATTATTGGATTTGTTTATATTGTTTTATTGTTGTTGTTAGCCGCCCCGAGTCTACGGACAGGGGCGGCATACAAATCTGATAAACAAACAAACAAACAAACAAATAAATAAACAAACAAACAAATAAATAAATAAATCTAATGAATTAAAAATTACAACTTAAAAAATTAAAAATTATATTAACTAATGTTGTGCTTGCTTTTAAGGATCAACAGGAAGGCTGAAATTCAGCCACTTCTATCTGTCTCATGCGACGGCATGAGGCTCCGCCCACTTGTGCAGATGTCATGGCGACCTTTTTCTTGCAATGATTTTCAAGCTCTGTGCATGCGTGGAATGCTTTGAGAATGCACAGAAATAGCACGTACAAGTGAAGCATGCACATTTGCGAACCGGTTGGGAAGGTAAGTGAATTTCATTCCTGATCAGCAGGACTTCAAAATATCTACAGGCCAACGTTTAAAATTAACGTTTGAATACTAGCAAACATAAAGCCCTCCATCTTTACAATATGTTTAGCCATATGCAAAATAAAGGAAAACTGTTAAGAAATACAAATATTATATCTGTGTGTGTGTGTGTGTGTGAGTGTGTATAAAATTACATAATTCCTCCTCATCTCAGTCAACGAAGCAGTGGAAGCGAAGTGCTGGTGCCTGGAAGCTGTTGGGGTCTGGATGGGTGTCAACAAGCTCAAACTCAACCCAGACAAGACAGAGTGGCTGTGGGTTTTGCCTCCCAAAGACTATTCCATCTGTCCATCTATTACCCTGGGGTGGGGGGAATTATTGACCCCCTCAGAGAGGGTTCGCAACTTGGGCGTCCTCCTCGATCCACAGCTAACATAGGAACACCATCTTTCGGCTGTGGCGAGGAGGGCGTTTGCCCAGGTTCGCCTGGTGCACCAGTTGCGGCCCTATTTGGACAGGGAGTCATTACTCACAGTCGCTCATGCCCTCATCACCTCGAGGTTCGATTACTGCAACGCTCTCTACATGGGGCTACCTTTGAAAAGTGTTCGGAAACTTCAGATCGTGCAGAATGCAGCTGCAAGAGCTATCGTGGGGCTTCCCAGATTCGCCCACGTTTCTACAACACTCCGTGGCCTGCACTGGCTGCCAATCAGTTTCCGTTCACAATTCAAAGTGTTGGTAATGACCTTTAAAGCCCTACATGGCATTGGACCAGAATACCTCCGGAACCGCATTCTACCACACAAATCCCAGCGGCCGATAAGGTCCCACAGAGTTGGCCTTCTCCAGGTCCTGTCGACCAAACAATGTCGTCTGGCGGGCCCCAGGGGAAGAGCCTTCTCTGTGGTGGCCCCAGCCCTCTGGAATCAACTCCCCCTGGAGATTAGAACAGCCCCCTCCCTCCTTGTCTTTCGCAAATTACTCAAGACCCACCTATATCGCCAGGCATGGGGGAACTGAGACACCTCCCCCAGGCTTTTATATTTTCTGTTTGGTATGTGTGTGTTGTATGGTTTTTTAATTGTTAGGGTTTTATATATCTTTTTCTTTTAATATTAGATTTGTCTTACTGTTATATTGTCTTTTACTATTGTTGTGAGCTGCCCCGAATCTTCGGAGAGGGGCAGCATACAAATCTAATAAATTATTATTATTATTATCTCTGACATCCTGATATTTGGGCTTATAGTTTCTACCATTGTCAGCCAACATGAGCTTTGGCCAAGACCAGGCTGGGAAGAAACTATTAGTAATAATTTATAGTTCACAGAAACTTTTGCGGTTGCACTGCCACTCACCAAAGATCAATAGTCAGACAATCTACACACATACACGTGCACACACACTCCTACATTTTTATTTTGGAATGCGGACTTACACTTACAGCAGCAGATGTTCTGTGGCATCAAAGGTGATTCTTAACTGATTTTTATCTTACACGAGGGGGTAAAAAAGTTGTGGTCACTCATGGAGAGGCGGGATGCCCCAACTGTGTTATATTCTTAATGCCCCCCATTCCTACTGCTTCCTTTCCAGGTTCAAGACTTTTGCATCCCCCTTTTCTGTGCACACAAACACAACTGGGAAGAGGGAGCTGATGTGCAGCTTCCCATCAGGTTTGATGTCCTGGGATTCATCTTCAGATCCAACTCCCGGATCAGTGGCCATTCCTGATACATATTTAAAAACAGGTCTGAGGCATTCCTGTGTGCCCTTCTTGGGTATGGATTAAAGAAGCAATTTGTTTCTTAAACTGGCTTTGCACTACCTGCCTTGCCTTGGTTGGTGTGAAGAAAGCTTGACTGATGCTCAACTGCCAGGCAGACTGCTGTAATCCCTGCATCCGTGTTTTCCAGATTTGAGGGCTGTAATGCACTCTTTATGGAGCTTCTGCTAAAGGCAGTTCAGGAACTTCATCTAGGGTAGAGCGTGGCAGGCTAATGGAAACCATTTAATGGTCTTGCTCATCATCCATTTGAGAAGTCTGCATAAACTGCCGATTAGTTTCTCAGCTCAGTTCAATACTGGATCCTCTCTCTTAACTCCCTAATTGCTGCACTTCAAATGATCCATGGAAAAAAATTCCTTCTGCAAGAAAATAATTTCTCCTCCCACACCAGTCTGCTTCTTCAGATCCTATAAAGTGATTCACTTCCAGCAGAAGTAAATATTTTTTTTTTCATTGGAAGAAACTCTTTAGATAGCACAACCAGATTTTCTCCCAAATTGCTTTTCAAAAGTGAGTTAAGACTTTGCCCAAAAGATATTCATTATGGATTCTTTATTTTTGTTAGCCTTATGCTTGACACACGATTGGCAGTTTTCTATCTTTATACCTATCTGTTATTTCATTATTGACATGTACATTTTGTTTTTAAAATAGTAAAACCATCTGAAGTTTTATAAACACTTTTAGGCAGCTGTTATTAAATAAATAAATATAAACAAGATGTAATTGGTGGAATATTTCTTAAATGAACTGCTGGACATCAAGCAAAACATCAAAACTGATTCTTGATTCTGCTTCTTCTGATTCTAATAAAAAAATATTATTAGAACTGAAATCACTTGAGGGAAGGTTAAGAGGGAGAGAGAGGAAGTAGTTGGAGAAAGGTAGAGGTTGGGTGGAGAGAGGAAGGAAGCATGGAGAGAAGGGAAGGAAAGTAGATGGGAGAGATGTAGAGAGTAGGAGGGGAGTGAGAAAGAGAAACATGAATACAGACTGATGACCTATTAATATGATAGAGGTATTGACATGAAAATAAAAGAGGTCAGCTAAAATTATATAACTGTATGTTATGGATATGTTTTTAGGGTATATGGATTGACACATGTATGAATATGGAGTTAAAAAATAAAAAAAACTATTTTGAAAAAGACTAGGAGTTATAATTTATTAGACTTGTATGCCGCCCCTCTCCAAAGACTCGGAGCAACTCACAACAAATTATTAATTGTTCATAAATTGTTTCTTCATTCAGTCATTCAAGATAATACTCACCCCAACTCTGAGCATATTCGGTCTAAGGTACAAATGAGACATCACTTTTGGTGCAAATTGACTTTCAAATCAAAAAGAAAAACTTAGTTGTTTGTAAAAAAAAATCGCCATTGTACAGTTTTAAGGATTATGTCAAAAGGTAAAAATAATAAAGAAAAATATATGGTGCAAGAAAAGGATTCTTTAAAAAAAGGCAAGATTCTGTTCAAAAAAGTGCACCTTAGGGGGAGAAAGTCTATGCCTCTTCAGGTTTTTTCCTAAGTTCAAAGTGGTGTAGACATGGGACACAAATAAAGAACTGAAAATGAGAATCAAACAGGAATAAAAATTGATGGATTTAGCCATCCCTCCAAGTTTACTTAGCTCAAATACTGTATAGTTATTGCCTTGTAAATGTATTGCAGAACAGATTAATTATAAAGAGGGGAACTCACTGAGTCAAATGAAAAACATTTGGAATCTGGTACATTTTTTCCTTACTGAAAATTGTCTCGAAGGGTGTAAGCTTCATCCAAAACTTAGATTTTTTTTTAAAAAAATCCCATTTTACTATTCTTTCTTATAAATAACTCAAGGTGGTGAACATACCTAATACTCCTTCCTCCTCTTCTTTTCTCCATAACAACCCAGGGGTGGAATCAGTGAAGGGCTACCAAAATTTCTACTACCACACTGTGGGGGCATGGCTTATGCAGGACACACTGCATTTTCTTTCAACATCTTTCAGTGCAAATTACGTGCTCTGAGGTGGAGCTCCATTATCACTACCCCACTGCCTTTCCCCCCGTCCGGGCAGTAGTAGACCCCTGGGTGAAATGCTCCTGGTTTTCTAGTGCCCGTTGATCATTGGAGAGCTGGTTGTGAAGTGAGTGTGGGAGGGCTCCGCCCACCCATCCAGGTGGCGCCATTTGGGTTATTTTACCTTTTGTGCATGCGCAGAGTGTAAAAGAACCCAAACGGTAGCGTCCAGGCAGGTGGGCGGAGCCTCACACTCCCTTCGCGACCAGCTCTCCATGACTGACAGACACTAGTGAAACGGGATAATTTCACCCCTGCAACAACCCTATGAAGTGGGTAAGGCTGCAAAAGAGTGACTGGACCAAAGTCACCCAGCTGGCTTTGATGCCTAAAACAGGACTAGAATTCTCAATCTCTAGTGATTGGCCCAATGTCATCCAGTCGGCGTTTTTAAATTTTTATTTATTTATTTGGTTGGATTTCTATGCTGCCCTTCTCCACAGAAACAGACTTTTGTGCATAAGGTAAGAGTAGAACTTATTATCTCCCATTTTTTACCAGGTGTCTTAACCGCTAGAACAGGAATGTCAAACTCATGGCCTGCGGCCCAGATGTGTCATGCGCTGGCCACGCCCACCTATTTTAGCAAAGAGAGAAGTCGCGGATACGTCATGTGACAACAACATGACGCTGTGAGTTCGACACCCCTGCACTAGAGCAAACAGGCTCTTTTATTATTTATTTATTCAACCTTTTAATATGCTTGTTAATTGAAAAGGGTACTACCTGGATTCCAATTTTTTAATCACCACAACTCTTCCCTCAAGATCCATAACAGCCATTTTAGCAAAGATTGCCTCAGATAATCAGGAATTATAAAGGGAAGTTTACATCTAATAAAAAAGAGAGACCAGGCACCGTTTTACAGAGCCACGACTCAGCAAGAGATGGGCAGCACAAAATCAGATGTTGATCTAATACGGAATACATGATCCGCAAGTTAACAATGTATTCTGGAGTAGGCAGAAGGGTGAGGTTGTTTCATGTCATCCTTAAACCATCTTAAATTCAGAATCTAGTTAGTATACTAGAATGAAGTAGGTTTGGTTAACCATGGCATATTACATTGGGCTAAGTAGTTACAAATAGTACCTTGCAAATAACAATTGCTCATTAGCAATATATTCCATAAAATAAAGCCTTCTAAGGGTTTAATGCAGCATGTGCATTAAATGATGTTTAAGCTAATGTGAGATAGTTTCTAACATATCCTGTTCAATCCTTCCTGGTGTCAAAAAAATCCCACCTGGAAATTCTGAATGGTGCAGCCTGAACACATCTAGAGGATGCCAAGATAAAGAAAGAACTGTATACACATCTACCTTTCCTACAGGACCCAGCCAGGCTTATTTCTGAATTCAACATCAGAAAAAATAATCTTGCCAATGAGAATGTGATGCTTACAATGTGGCATTTTATACATCTCTGTATGCATACATACGCACCCTTTTATAAACAGGCTTTAAAAAATAACCACTATTGCTACAAGAAGTAATTATATAGTGCATGTCTCCAGATGGCAGACTCTAGCTTTTTTCTGACACACTATATAATTAACATACAATCACCAACTTCTGATGCTGGCACATGAATGCCCTAACTGATTCTCTGATTGACACAATTCTCCTTTAGAGAAAACCTTCAGATAGGGAAATCCCCTGTGCATAAAAAGGCATACCGACATACTGGTCATCTTATTAGCAGTGTCGGCAGCACACACAAAACAACTGCTAACCCATTATTTATTTTGTATTAATTAGTTGGCACACATTAGTGACACATGGCCCAGTAGTACAACTGTCCCTTTTCATTACTTATACACATTCACATAAATATCTGACTTGTCCCTCCAAACTTCAAATGGCAAAAAGGTAATCCCAAAGGATGCCTCCATCTTTCTCTAGCAACACTGACTGGGAATTCCAGTAGTTGAAATCCACATATCTTAAGTTGCTGAGGTTGGGAAGCACTACAGGATAAAGGCATGCCCAGCCCAATCTTGGTATCTTCTCTCCTTTAATCAGATGCAGTTCTATATATTTTGAATTCACCTGTTTTATTCTCTGAGGCTGCCCTAACTCAAGCTTGCAAAGGGATTCCTAATAATAAAGCCACATTATTTCATAGAAAGGGTAAAAATTTGATGGCATTTCAGCAGGTCCCTCTCGCACAAGGAATAGAAAATGTCTGAGTATTAAGTTATGCAAGTTTTCTAAAACGTGATTAATTTTTATCATTTGGGATGGAGAACAGGTCCCAGAGTCATTTAACATAGAAGAAGCACAATTGTACATTGGAACTGTTTCTCCTTATTAGGAAAAGAAAACAAAAAACAACAACGCCTGACACAAAGGTGGGATTTGTGATCCTCAACATCCTCCCCCCCCTCCCATTCTCTCTTTTGGCTGGGTTGGTTGGAGCTGGTGTGAGTCCAACCTCTGTACATGCTTTCCATCCTAAGCAGATGCCTGTTTCTCTACTCCCCCAGTGACTGGAGTAAAAGATTGAATGGCTTGTATTGATTCCCTTTCCTTTATGGATATATTCCCCATAGCCACATGGATTTTCTCTTTCCTCTGTCCTGACCTCTGCCTTTTCTCCAAACCAGCCCCCTAACCATTGCCTGGGCATGGTACATATCTCAGATCCCTCAATATCAATATCCAAGCTCCCGAATCTCTTGAACCGGCTGTCTCCCTTCTCCCACACACTCCCCCTTTTCTCTTGAGGGTGAACTCACTTCCACAAACCCTTTGCTTTGACGCCTTTCTTCTCCGTCGTTCAACCCTCTCCCAGACGATCTGGCTTCTACCATGGACAGCTCCTTAGGAGCCCCTCTTACTTTCCGCCGCCGCCCAGCTCCCTCTTCTCTCTGCTTTACCTCGTGGCTACTGCTCTCTCTCTCCACCAAGTTGATTTCTTGCTCCCTCCTCCGGTCTACATGCTTATTCGCTATCCTCCCCACTTTGCTACCTTCAGGAAAGCCCTGATGTCACCCTATCCCTCTCTGCTCTACACACGCGGCTCGCTGCATAGGATCCTTGCCTTACTCCGCGTCCCAACCTTCGCTTTCTCCCTTTTCAAGACAGGACGCGTTATCTGGAACGCCCCTAACTCGCTCAAAATCCTTCATTGCCGAGCTCCATCTGCTCACAACTTCCTCGCACACCCTCTTCCCGCATCCCCAGTTCACACCCATCTTGGAGCAGAGGTACTGTACAACCCTGTTCTACCTCCTCTCCCCCAGCCATTTCGTCGGGCAGCGGCGGCGCGCGCCCGCACACAAACATGCACACAAACACGCACACACATGCAGCCGAATCGACTCCCGTCCGCCGATGTCTCCCCGCCTCTACCAACCCGCCACTTTCCTCTTTCAGCTCCTTCCTCCCACGCACACCCCATCCCACCCCGCCCTTATACCTGCTGCTCAGTCTTCCCGGTCTCCAGAGGGAACCTCAGCCAAGGATGGCATCCACACCCACCCAGCATTCCTGACTGCCCCAGCTCTCATTTCGCACCTTGACATATTCACAGTCTGATATCCCCAAGGACACCCCTCCATCTACCACCGAGAGCCGGACTCCTCCAGCCCACACCCAGCCCACTTCGGTCTTCTTTGAACTCCCCCGCCCGCTTGCCGCAGCAACAACCGACCTCCTGTTTTAAGGAGAGGTTTTAAGACTGGACCCAAGCAAGCTCTCCCGTTCTCCTACCTGTGCTTCTGGCTATGTCCGGTTAGTAGGTGTTGAGGTGGGGTGGACAGAGAGCTGGAAGGATGGATGCCCCCCCCCTTACTCACACATCACACCCCTCCCTCTCGCTGCTGTAACCCTCCTTTTTCCCTTCCATGAACAGAAGGCTACTGTAGATGGGAAAAAATGCAGCCTCCGCCCCCTTCCCTCCCCCCCTTACTTGCTCACTCAGCTTTGTCTGCAAGGACGCCCCTTCCCCTCCCTTTGCACTGGTGCGCGTCAAATGGTCTCATCGACCCTGCTTCTTCAATGCAAGTTGGGGGGGTGTGAGTAGTTGTGGTTTGAGTTTTATGAAGAATCAGCTGATCTGGCAGGGGCAAAAGATTAGCGGAGATGGTGCTGTTGCTGGAAAGTCCCATATATTCCCGGATTTCCCCCCCCCACCTGTCTTTCGTTGCCAATGATAAAAACTTTACATTGACAAGCTACAAGTGCAGAGAGCATCAAAGAACTAGAGAGTCCCAGAACAATTGATACCATTTCCTCTGGGATTGCTCAGTACAAATCAAAACCTGGCCAAATTAGAAAGAACGGAAAGCCCCATCAAGGGTACAAAACTGCGATACCTAAGAAAGATGGGAGAAAGAGATACTAATTATGTTTTGGGTCCAAATAAGATCAGCAAATTGATGCGGGATTTTGATGCAGAAAATGTTTTGGGGGAATCCTGCTTCCTCAGGAGAAAATTATATAAAATCTCTCGGTTCCAGTTTTTCATCAATTATTTATAAGCTGCCCAAGATGCAGCAGGAGGGAGGATGGAAAGAGCCCACAAATTAACTCTAACCACAGCAGAGCTCCAGTGCAGCATTTAATGGTTGTGCCAGGGCACAGCAACTGCATCACACCATGATTTTTGGCTCCAAAACATCCAGAATTGTTCTTTTTCCTATAAAGAAGGCTATACCCATCAAACCATGACCCAGAAAGCAGTCCCATGAGTAATTGGAAGAAACAAGGAAGTGGTTTAGGAACTCACTTAGAATGGAAATATGCAACCTGATGTTTGATCCATTACACATTTTAAATAGATATGAAAGGTCCCAAGATAATATGATGATAAAGGGAGCCAGAAACCAGGATCCCCCCCCCCCCCAAAGTGGTACCAAAATAATCTGACAATAAATAGACACAAGTGTGGATTTTTCCCTTCAATTGTTTTACTAAAATCTTTTGCTGCTGAGACACAAATCCAGAAAGGGCTCACAGAAAGGAAAGGGGGGGGGAGGGGAGGGGCTTACGAGAGAAGGAACAGGGAGAGTAGATATAGATGGACACAGCTTCATTACATTTGTGTTAACAACAAAAGAAAAACCACAAAGGAGGGTTATTTTAAATGTCAGGGGATTTTTTTTAATATATATAATACAAAAAAGCAAGAGACTCTAATCCCGAACTGTGAGGGATGCATGCAACAAGGGAGGTGTTCAGCAGGTGGGGCATCAATGCTTGGTGCGAAGGGCTGATGCGCTTGGAACACGAATCACGAGAGAAGCTGAGGAAATGGAGCATTAAAAGACACTACGGAAGAATGAGCCACTGGGCAAGGAAGGGAATTCAGAGCAGATTCTCAGCACGGAAATGGAGAACACTCCACACTGAAGCCATGGAGAAAGAAATACAGACCTTCTCCATCTCATCTCATTGCAGGCCCAACAATCCCAGCCATGAGCACCAGGCACCCAATGACGCCGCAAAATCCCAACCTGTACCCACTTCTAACTTCTCTGTAGGTTCCTCAAGTTTAGCCAACCTCTCAACCAATTCATTATTTCTAACTCTGTACTCCTTCTCCTGCAACGCTGCTTATACTACGTCCCACAATTATTCCAGTCTTTGATCCCCCTTGGTCTGTGAGCTGAGCTTACTAAGTCGTCCTGTCTCATGATCTCACTCTTTTAGTGAAGATCATTTGGGGGCAACAGGGGGCACTGCTGGAATAAGCAAGATCTACTGTGATAAAATATTATCATTATTTGGCTTAGACCATGGACTACAGAAATGAATGTATTTCCAGGACTGTTCTGAGGGCCACAGGTTAATAGTAAGGGAGTCAATAAAATGAGGGTGCTTTCAAAATGCACAAAGTCTTTTCATGGCCATCTGAACAGGAGTTGCTTCATTGGCTGAGCAGATGCTTTCCCAGCTCCACTATTTTATGAGCACAGGCAGGGGGAGAGAATGAATGAAACTGCCATTAGATTAGAAACCCATATATGGCCACTGAATATCCATTTGGGCTTGAAGGCTCCAGCTGCCAGTGAGGGAGAGGGATGGGATTGGGAGGATTGGCTTCTGTCTCCCCACTCCCAGAAATCACCAGGGCTGTGTGGGGAGGGCTTGGCTCACAACCGAAGCTCCCTCCATGGGCAGCACCGTGACGGCGGCTGGAGGTGGAGCTGAGACGGCTGCAGCGAGGGGGCAGACCTCACCCGTACCTGTGGAGGAAGAAAAATGGAAAGTTATTGTTAGCCCAAGCTTTCAACTGGCTTCCTTCATCATCTTATTACCTTATACTAGTTCCGGTTTAATAATCTGGTTTAATAAGGTAAAAAAGAGTTGCAGCTATCCCTTCTCCAAAATACCCTATTTATCCACAGCCTGGTAGAATTTCTTTTTAAAAGGCTGAACAGATTAAGTCTGCAAATGCTAATTAAATAAAGTCAGGCTGGCACTAACTGTTAATCCTCCTCCTGAAGTCAATATGGAAACTCAGTTTATCACTTAAATGCCTGGATTAGGAAATTGTAGAGTACAATGTAAAATAAAATGGATCTGTCCAGAATGCATAATGCAAGAAACCATATGTAAAGGCAAAAAAAAAAAAAAAAGCTAAAACACTTACCAATGGATTTGTATCTGTTGATAACATAAAGGTATTTGTTGATATCCCCAACCCTCCTGGTTTTAATATTAAAAAAACACGATAATCCCGCAGAAAAATATTCAGATAAATACACACTGAATGGATTGTGTATGTCTTTTTTAAAATTACAGCTCAAATCCTGAAGATGAACCTGCAGGAAGATCAGTCAAATTACACTATCAGATACTGCTATATGCAGCACTTTAAACTGGTAAAAAGATTCTAAGTTAGGATGCAGCTGCCCCAGGGAACTGGGATTCTCCCTTTTCTCACTGAAAATATAAGGATGCCTAAACAACCCTAGGGGGAAAATGGGCCTCCCCTCCCCTTTCCCAGGACAGAAGGAAGTGGCTCTTGCCTGGTGGCCCGGCCAGTGTTTCACCACAGCGGTTGGCCCTCAGTGGCCGCGGCCCCTTCTCCTGCGTGCGTCTGCAGATGCCCGTTGAGCTGAGCTGGGGTCTTGCAGTGCACGCCACACAGCTTGCAAAGGAAACGCTCCAGCCGCGGGGCGGCTAGTCCATGGTCCTTGACCGCGTGGACCCTGAGGTAGGCCGCTGTGGTGAACCCTACGGGAGGGGGAGAAGGACAAAAACCAGCCAGGTCAGTGTCCGGCCTAATGAAAGCGTTAACCCGGTGTTCTGCAATGCTTGGCTGTGCTTCATCTTAGAGGTGGCTAGTGAAGGATCTATTACAACAAGCTTCCCTAATCTCAGAGACAACTTCTCAACCCAAAGACAGCTGTTTCTTGCCATCAAGCAAGTTATCACTGTACAAACAGCACATCCCACCCTAAGGGCAGCTGCATCTTGCTACTAAGGAAATCAATGTAGTACAAATAGCCTAAATAAAATACCAAACCTTCAACAGAAACATTTTGGTAAGAGAATGCCAGTAGAATCCTCCTACAAGAAATTCATAAATGTTGCATTTCTATTATTTAATTCACTACAAATTTCAGACCCAAAATTGAACAATAATAATAATAAACTGCTCTTTTATGTTTCTGAGATTCTATATATATAATTAATATATGGATATTACACATTAATAAAAAATATAATCTAGGAAAAATATTAAAAATACTGTTAAAATATCAAAATTCCATCACAATTTTTAATTTGCATATTGTCTAATAATTTTAATTCATGTATAAAGGCTGCTGCATTGTCAAGATCATGTGGGATACTGAGCTATTAGAAGGATAGGTTGGAACAGACGTATCCAGTGCAGATAAATAAGGAATTGCCTTTCCACCATTCTTAAAATTATTTATTGTACACGTTTATCAATTCATTGGACTATATCCATAGAAATAAAAAAGCATTATTTTTCACTATACAGTACTGCAGTGTTTTTCAACCAGTGTGCCGTGGCACACTAGTGTGCCGCGAGACATGGTCAGGTGTGCCGCGAAGCTCAGCAAGAGAGAGAAAGAGAGAGAAAAAGAAAGCAAGAGAGAGAGAAAGAGAGTGAGAAAGAGAGATAGAGAGAGAAAGCAAGAGAGAAAGAGAGAGAAAGAAAGAGAAAGAGAGGCAGAGAAGGAGGGAGAGATAGAAAGAGAGCAAAAAAGAGAGGAAGGAAGGAAGGAAGGAAGGAAGGAAGAGGGATGGACAGAGAGGGGAAGGAAGGAAGAGAGAGAAAGAGGGAGAGAAATAGAGCGAAAGGGAGGAAGAGAGATATATAATTTTTTCATCCAAACTTTTTTTAGACCCCCCCAGCCCCCAGCCCCCCCGCTTAATGTGCCCCATAATTTTGTATATGTAAAAAATGTGCCGCAGCTCAAAAAAGGTTGAAAATCACTGCAGTACTGCATAATATAAATCTCTCCATTATCTTACAAAATGAAACCAAGGAAATGTTTTGACTATAAATGGGAGAAATATATATTGGGAACTATTTGTATTGCCAACAGTTTGCTTATTGTAAACAAATATAAATTGGCAGCCTGATTAACACTTGCGTATTAAGACACTTCAGTTTCAGCAATTCACACTGTATTTCCAAGATATATTATGGATAATCTTAACAGGCCTCATATGCATTTTTGCAGAATTACTCATGGACAGCAAATCTGGTTTCATGTTTAAAGGTTTAACTGTATTTAAATCCATCTTTTTTCCAAACAGCATTTGCCAGAATTCACCCTTTCCACAAGGCCTTAGTCATTATACAAGGCTATTTAGCTGAATTCTAATTGATGGAAATTATGCAGCTTATTCTCATTTTTATGGAAAAGTAGTAATATTCAAACAGAAAAACTAATTCTAGTACTGCATTAGGTTATGAAGTCAATGAAGTGACCTAGGGCGGCCATTCTCCCTCGGCTCTAGGAAGAAAGCAATGTCAACCCACTAATTTGTTCAAGCAGTTGCTAGAGTTTGAAACTGACTTGAAGATAACCCCATCCAAAAAAGGGAAAGTAATATCTACAACATATATTAAATTGGGAGTGGGGGCTAAGGCTGGGAATAGTACCTAGAAACCAAGTTGAACTTAACTTTACCTTCAAACAGATGAGTCAAGAATTAAGAGATTTATTACTGAGAGATTCCTGAAGGAAAGAGCGTAAGGGAAAAACTTGAAAAACTAAATTAACTTACTGGAATTAAATTCCAGTGAAACTGAAAGAAACCTAAGAAAATCTGCACACATTTGCATACAGGGCTTCTTAACACATTTTAAAAGCAAGTGTTATATTTATATTTACAGTTAAGTTCAAATGTTACCCGTCTTGAGCCCTATTATCTTACCTTTGTTGCACAATTCACAGACATGATTCGGCCCTTGGCTGTGTACTTTCATGTGGTCTGTGATATAGGCAGCACTCAGCATCTTTCCACACACGTGACATGGCACCTTTTCCTCATGACGGACTGTGTGAGCACGTAGTCGATCCTTAGTGGCAAAAGCTGCTTCACAAGTCTGCAAAAATAGGGTGAAAAGAATCATAAAAATCAATGTTATATCTATTGGTCCACTGCCTAATGCAAGACTTAAGTGTGCGTAAGATTCCCTTAAAGTATAGATCATCTTTGTTCCCTCTTGTATCAGGAAAGACTGCCCAGAACACTTGAGCATAAATAAGTACAATATTATCTATGGGGAAAAAATACCTCACATTTGAAGGGTCTCTCTGTTGAGTGGACTTGTCGAACATGGCTGTTCAAATGGTCTGGCCTGTGGAAGGAAAGAAAAAAAGATGAAATATGATTTTATTCTCTAAACAGGGTTGGGGTGATTCTACTTATCCACCAAAAAAACCTTACATTGAGGAATCTTACTTCTTAAATTTGGGGGAAGACTGGAATAACAATGGCAAATTTCTTTTGTAGGATTATTTTTTTTAAAAACTGGGAAGAATTATGTATACTTAATAGCTGCAAAAGCAGCAGATATATAATAGGAACAGCCTTCAAAACTTTAGTTCCATTCTGGAAATTCTCATATGCACAGTACATACTATTAGTGATGGAAAATATGACACTTTAAAAAAATAAGTAATGAGAATTTAGATTATTATATGTTGAACAATTCTTAAGGAATTAAGTCACTAAATGATTGATTAATCTGTAATGGATATGTAGCAAATAGATATTAAATATATCTCATAAAACAGAGCAGAATAAATCTGTTGGATTTATGGAGGACCCATATGGAGCAAATTAAATCTGAAAATTATAATCCTGAAAGTGAGGGACATAATAGTTTTCATGTCTCAGAATGTTTATATTAAAAATGAGACTGTTTAACTACACCAAAATTAAATTTGTACTAATTTCTATAAGGAGATTTTGCTTTTAGCATTCATAATGGGAAAAAATTGTAAATTGATTCAAGTGATGTCTTATATGTATGAAATAAAAATCCATTGCAATGGAACATCCTCTAAGTCTTATGCAATTCTTTTTGCTTCAGACTATATTTTGAATTCCATGACTGTCTTATTTAGTGACCATTTGCAATTATCACAATAATGGAAAAGTACTTTTGCAACTAGTTCTCACATTTATAGCCTTCACGGGTTTGTGAAAGAAAGATAAATTAAAATCAGATTATAGGCAGTTGCTGTCTTACTTTTTGATCCCTTCCCTAAAGTAACAAATGTCCTTGGGGAGAGGCGGCATATAAATCCAATAAATAAATAATAAGACATTTTTCTAATATTTTTAATTATTATAAATTGAACGTTTAAAAATAGTGAATATCTCTTGTATTTTTGAATCTAGAAGAACCAATTCCTTTTGTAAAACAAACAATAGGTAGGTTAATTGTTCTTTTATAAAAAGAACAATTAACATAACTATTGTTTGTTTTACAAAAGGAATTGGTTCTTCTAGATTCAAAAATACAAGAGATATTGCAAAATTACAAATGCTTTGGAACATAAATATACTGCAAACATTAAAATATCTTTAAAAAGTGAGGAGATACCTTCCACAGTGAGTTGGGGAGATAGGATAGAAAATTAAATAATAAGCGTTTTCTGACTACCTGCAACCTTAGATTGCTATTACCCATTTTTCCCTTGCCTTCCAACATAACAAGGTGCAATTTTTATTCAGAAGTCTTTTTTTCCAATACATCTGGAGAAATTTAATATACCTATTATGCAAATAAAAGCAAGATAATTCTTAATTTTATTTGCTAGTATTTGTATAACATGAACAATTTTTCCTGTGTATTTTTAATTCAACTAGGAATGTCTCAAAAACAGCAAACTGGTTAAGATTTTTGCATTTCTAAACAAATTCCTTATTCTTTGGGACTTTAGGGCAAGTATATTACAAAGTGAAGTTTATGAGATATATTCATCTCATCAGTATTGTTTGGTGGCCTTCAGAGTATGCAGGATGATAACTGACTTCACTGGTATATTTTGGAGTGATTTTACCAAATACTTTAGAAGCAAAATCTTAGATCTATTCAAAATCCCAATTTCCCTTGCCCCGCTTGTTTTTTGAATCCTGAGTCTTCCCTGCTTTTTCGTTTCAAATTTTGAACTGAAGAAATGGTGATTCTAGCTTTAACTACTATTTGAGATTTCTCACTTCTGTTCATGCCCGTGTTAAAATATTTTTTCTTATAATCTATGTCCTAAATTAAGCAGTTTCAGTATTTTAGTCCAAGGTATTCCAGACTCTTGCTATTTTATGGTTCTATTTCTTCTGTGTAGGTATTTGTTGAAATATCACGGAGTGCCAAAGTGTTTTGCAGTAATTAAAACTTTTAACCATAGTACACTGACAAAATTTATAAGCTAGTTGCCAAAACAGTACCACAATGTCATTACATGATATACTTGCAAGGCTTTAGTTATGAACATGTGTTTTCTGTTCCCACAAGCTGACTTTATGGTTGCTGCTTGACCCAAGAATATTTTCTAATATGTAAAAATCACAGCCCAGAATCTTTTCAGACTCTCATTTTGAAGAAAATGTAAGGCATTCCATGTTAACATGGAATTCAGAGTTCAAAACAAAAGTCTCTCCAAATGTAGTGTGCTAGCATTGATAAATTTTAAATGTCCGTCCCCCATTTCACATGATATAATCTTAGTATAGGCTTCTTTATATATAGACATTCCAAGTCTACTACTACTACTTAAAAGAATATCTTTTTAAAAGTTTATTTGAAGAGTTGTTTCAAACTATCAATCTGATGAGGTAATTTTAATATAAAAATGAGTGTGCATTGCAATGAGTTTAAAATGGTTTTCCCATTTCTTTTTAAATTCAACATATTTTTTGTTTTTGTTTTCTAAGGTTCCAAACTTAATTCTTAGTCTGCTAAGATATCTCAATTCACTTTTGGTGCCTTGTGCACGCAATAATCAGAAAACTGTCTTAGATTCTTTTATTTTAGAATCCACTGGAACTATGGCAATAATTGGGAAGCTTCCAAGATTGCACAATGATAGCCACACCAAGGAGAAAAGTGTTCTCAGATTTGTTCACTAATCTTCTGTCATAATTTATGTAGAATGAGGAAATTGTTGCTATGGTTAATGATGAAAAGAAATCATAGATTTCCTAAGGAGTTGACTATTATGGGGACCCACAGAACTGTCTACCAGTGTCTATATCAATGTATTGGAGAAATCTGGGGAAGTTAATAGAGGAAGGCTTGATCTAGCCCACAAACTGATTTGGGAACTTGCAGTTTTATATTATTATGCCTTCCTAAGTCAGTTTGGCATGTTGTATGTGTATCTTAGTCTTTACCAAAAGGGGAAAATATTTTTCTCAAATTTCTCATACAAGCACTTCAAAAATTCCCGTATGAAATGCATCCTCCCTGAACCCAGCTCCCTCATACCGAGAGAAACTCTTCCCACAGTGGCTGCAGATATACGGCTTGTGCACAGCACCGTCATGTGAACGGACATGATAGCTCATGCGGTCCTTCCGCTTGAACCGTTGCTGGCAGACAGGACATTGGTAGGGCTTCTCATCTGAATGTGACAACTTATGCCGATTGAGATGGTACACATCCCGGAAGGCTTTCCCACACATCTCACAAGCATGGTTTTTCCGGATACGTTTGCCTGATGCTGTTGTGGTCACTAGGCCTGCACCTGACCCTGCAGTGTTTCCAGTACCGTCAGCAGGGGCAGGTGTTGATGGGGCTGCACCACCGATGGCAGAAACACTAAGCAAGCTGAGGGGAACCATAGTGGGCATCTTCATGGTTGTGGGTCCAGCGCGAGAAGCTTTTGCTCCTGTGTGTATAGCTTCATGGCGCCGCAGGTTGTAGCCATTCTTGAATTCTTTAGCACATAGAGAACATATGTAGGGCCCTTTACTCTTCGGTTTCTTCTGGGCATCAGCTGCCTGGGGGTTGGCAGGAGCTGCTTGTGGGGTAGGGGCTTGTGTGGTCTGAGTGGAGGGTACTACGTGCCCACTCCCACTTTCAGAGGCAGAGGGCTGCTGCTGTTTCAAGGCAGCTGTATCTACTGTGGAAGCAGCTGGTGCAGAAGCAGTGGCAGCAGCAACCACAGCAGCTGCAGCAGCTGTTTCTTGTGCTGCAGCCAAAACAGGCAGGAGATCCACTTGGAGGGACTCAGCAGGGGTAGTTGTCTGTTGGGGAGGAGCAGTTGTGGTGGCAGTCTGAAGAAAGAGAAATTGTATCATTGAGTAACATAGTGATGAACAATCAAAACTGAAACCCTACAATAATCTAGCAACTTAAATACAAAGATAAGTAAATTCTTACTTGAAAAACAAAAATAGCTTTTACTAGCAGAAAAAGCTGGATTAATCAATATGCAGCATATGCTAATAAAGAGAACAAAAGCAAATTCTTGGTTTTTAATATACTAATATTTGAGGGTTCCACTATGTGAAGAATTTCCCTTTTCTGCTCTCAGAATGTATTATATTGCCCCACTATTGAGGCTAAAATAATTTTCTTATTGTATAACAGGTAAGTAACATGGTATGTGCATTTAAAATTGATTTTTTTATAAATAAAAGCTCGGAATTTGGGTGGGAGGAAGAGGAGGACAGTCACTGCCCAGAGCGAAGGGAGCGTTTCTTTTCTCTGGGCCCTGGCAGAGGTTTATTCCCTCTCCAAGCGCCCAGAGAAAGGGAAATGCTTCTTTCGCTCTGGACTGCTAAAGCCTCCTTAAGCGTCACCGAAAGGCTCCTCTGGCAGCCCAAAAAAGCCCGAGATGGCCGGGATTAAAGGGGGAATGGCAGGAAACTGGCTGGGGCTTCATGCCGCTCTCATATTTCCTGGGAAAGTTTTCCAGGCTCGGGTTCTTAAGTAGAAAATGGTTCTTAAGAAGAGGCAAAAAAAATCTTGGATACCCGGTTCTTATCTAGAAAAGTTCTTAAGTAGAGACGTTCTTAAGTAGAGGTACCATTGTACAAGGAGCAAAATCAGCACGTGTGCAATATCCCTGGAATAAGAGTGGAAGAAAAGTAGCTGGCTTTTGTCTATGACAGCACAGAAGAGGGAGTAATTCCATCTGGTTTGTTTTACCAAGAATGTCTTTCTATACACTGAACTGAGGCAATCAGTTTTAATATGCACACAAACAGGAAATAAGTAGGAAAATTGTCTCTACATTATTGATTCTGCTCAAGGTTCAGCTAAAATTTTATCCATATATGGCACAAGGCGTTTAGACTTAAGGGCATGTATGTGCAGATAGTGCATTTACGCTTTAATACTTGTGCAAGGCAAAACAATCCTATTTTTCTTGATTTTCTCCACCTGGAAGAGAGATTCAGTACTAAGCATTAGAGATTAAGTTCATGTAGTAATACTCTCTAGATAATTAATGCTTTTTGACTAGGTTGAATTTACCTATTTTGCTTTTACCAAATTTCTATGTATTGTACTGCACTGCAAAGTGAAAATGCAGGCATTCTGAATTATGAAAAAAACTAGTTTATAATTATTTTTCTATTTAAATAATGCCTACAACTAGTTTTAGCTTCCCGAAAAAACACTTTGAATTGTACCTCGATGTTCTCAGTGCTGCAGAAACATTCATTTACACTGATAGGGAGCTTATTATGAGAGCCGGGGTGGCACAGTGATTAGAGTGCAGTACTGCAGGCTACTTCAGCTAACAGCTAGCTGTAGTTCAGCAGTTCAAATCTCACCACTGGCTCAAGGTTGACTCAGCCTTCTATCCTTCGGAGGTTGGTAAATGAGGACCCAGATTGTTGGGGGCAACATGCTGCTTCTGTAAACCACTTAGAGAGGGCTGTAAAAGCACTATGAAGCAGTATGTAAGTTTAAATGCTATTTGCTGTTATTTGCAATCTTGTAAGAAAGACCTGCTTACAATTTATCCTGAAGAATTATAGTAATAAAAATTTAACTTAAAAGTATTTAATTTTTAAATGATACTCAATAGAAAGTGATCTCTCTTACAGCATATGATAAAATTTTCTTAGTATAAAACTAATTATACTCTTTCAAGTCTATGCTGTTGCTGTTAAATAAGTTTTTGATTCAATTTCAAAAACTATTTTAAAATTAAATCAACCCTGAAACTGCTTCCATAAAAATGACTACGTTGTTTTCCAAACATGCTCGCTCTATTTCAGGCAATTTACAGGCAAAATGAGTGAGGGAAAGCCAACCTTCAGAGTATTAGATAATCAGCTATTACAAGGTAGATTTGTAGAACCCATCTAGAAAAAAATTAATTGCATTTTAAAACATATGGTTATCCTGAGCCGTGTTTCAATAAGTCTATCTAATTTTTCCGTGATTGCCCAGAGCATGGAGTTCTGAGATTATAGCAATGCTAAAATTAAACCAGTATGTATATGAGTTCTAGGTTTCAAAAATCAATCAATTATAACAAAAACATGTAGAATTTTACTGGTCATCATATTTAGGCATTTTATTTTGCCTTTATCGTCCCCCCTCCCCCCCATTGCTCACAGTTTGATTGGGTTGACCAACTCTTGGAAGAGTCCAGGTTGTGCCAAACTTCCTTATTTCAGAATTATGGAGGCCATAGTGCTAGGAAACTTCAATGTAGCAGAAATTTTACTTCACAGATCTATGCCTTGCAATAATCATGTCTCTGAGTTCTGCAGGCAGTTCCTTTGACCTTGTGGCTTTTGTTCTGCTATACTGTATTATGCATTGTCAGTTGTGAGGCCTTCTATACAGAAGTGTGTGTCTTTCCAAAGCATGTCCAATCAATTTAATTTACCAGAGGTGGACTCCAATTAAGGAGTAGAAAAATGTCAGCAATTATCAAGAGAAATGGGAAGCATTGGCAGCTAAATTTCAAGCACTGTTTCAAAGGGTCTGAATACTTATGCCAGTGTGATATTTCAGTTTTTTTTTCTTTTTAATAACTTCACAGAAATTTCTAAAACTCTGTTTTTACTTTTTCATGAGGTACTGAGTGTAGATTAATGAGAAAAAAATGAATTTCAACAAGTTTAGAATCTGGCGGCAGCATAACAAAATTGACGACAAAACAGATCTGAATACTTTCTGAATGGGGTTCTACCAGATTCACTCGTCCACAGTTCGGCAGAGTCTCTTGCCGTGGCCTGGAACAAGGCTGCAATGGACACTAGACCCCGGAGAGCGCCTTTGTTTACCAAGGAACTCTGGGAGTTGAAACGCCAGAAGAGACATCTAGAGAAGCGATGGAAGAAGAGTAAATCCAAATCCGACCGAACACTTGTAAGAGCTCACATTAAGACTTACAAAGTGGCGCTCAAGGCGGCAAGATGCACGTATCATGCCGCCTTGATTGCATCAGCGGAATCGTGCCCGGCCGCTCTGTTTAAGGGGACCCGCTCCCTTCTGAACCAGGGGGGAGTTGCGGAGCCCTTGCAGGGAAGTGCCGAGGAGTTTAACTTGTTTTTCGCTGATAAAATTGCTCGGATCCGGGCGGACCTTGACTCCGATTGGCCAGCCGTGTCGGCTGACGTGTCAGTCGTGATGACTAAGGCCCATCCTTGTCCACCTGTCTGGGTTTGACTTGGCGACACCTGATGAAGTGGACAAGGCCATTGGAGCTGTGAGTTCCGCCACCTGCCTAATGGATCCGTGTCCCTCTTGGTTGGTTTTGGCCAACCGAGAGGTGACACGGAGCTGGGTCCAGGAGATTGTCAACGCTTCTTTGGGGAGGGGGTCCTTCCCGGCTCCCTACAAGGAGGCACTTGTGCACCCCCTCCTCAAGAAGCCCTCTCTGGACCCAGCCATGCTTAATAACTACCGTCCAGTCTCCAACCTTCCCTTTATGGGAAAGGTTGTTGAGAAGGTGGTGGTGCTCCAACTCCAGCGGTCCTTGGAAGAAGCCGATTATCTAGGCCCTCAACAGTCAGGGTTCAGGCCCGGCTACAGCATGGAAACTGCTTTGGTCGCGCTAATGGATGATCTCTGAGGGACCCAGGACAGGGGCATGTCCTCTGTCCTGGTGCTTCTTGACGTCTCAGCGGCTTTCGATAACATCGACCATGGTATCCTTCTGCGCCGGCTGGAGGGGTTGGGAGTGGGAGGCACTGTTCTCCAATGGTTCTCCTCCTACCTCTCCGGTCGGTCGCAGTCAGTGTTAGTGGGGGGTCAGAGGTCGACCTTTAGGCTTCTCCCTTGTGGGGTGCCTCGGGGTCCGTCCTCTCCCCCCTGCTATTTAATATCTACACGAAACCGCTGGGTGAGATCATCCAAGGGCATGGGGTGAGGTATCATCAGTATGTTGATGATACCCTGCTGTACATCTCCACCCCATGTCCAGTCAGTGAAGTGGTGGAAGTGATGTGTTGGTGCCTGGAGGCGGATGGGGTCTGGATGGGTGTCAACAAGCGCAAACTCAACCCGGACAAGACGGAGTGGCTGTGGGTTTTGCCTCCCAAGGACAATTCCATCTGTCCATCCATTACCGGGGGGGAGGGATTACTGCCCCCCTCGGAGAGGGTCTACAACTTGGGCGTTCTCCTCGATCCACAGCTGACATTGGAACACCATCTTTCAGCTGTGGCGAGGAGGGCGTCTGCCCAGGTTCGCCTGGTACACCAGTTGCGGCCCTATTTGGACAGGGAGTCATTGCTCACAGTCGCTCATGCCTTCATCACCTCGAGGTTCGATTACTGCAACGCTCTCTACATGGGGCTACCTTTGAAGAGTGTTCGGAAACTTCAAATCGTGCAGAATGCGGCCACGAGAGCCATTGTGGGATTACCCAGGTTCGCCCACGTCTCTCCAACACTCCGTGGCTTGCATTGGCTGCCGATCAGTTTCCGATCATAATTCAAAGTGTTGGTAATGACCTATAAAGCCCTACATCGCATTGGACCAGAATATCTCCGGAATCGTCTTCTGCCGCATGAATCCCAGCGGCCGATAAGGTCCCACAGAGTTGGCCTTCTCCGGGTCCCGTTGACTAAACAATGTCATCTTGCGGGCCCCAGGGGAAGAGCCTTCCCTTTGGCAGCCCCGGCCCTCTGGAATCCTCCCAGAGATTAAAACTACCCCCACCCTCCTTGCCTTTCGTAATTTGCTCAAGACCCACCTATATCGCCAGGCATGGGGGAATTGAGACACCTCCCCCAGGCTTATATAGTTTATGTATGGTATGCTTGTGTTGTATGATTTTTAAATGATGGTTTTTAGATACAGTGGAACCTCAAGATACGAACTTAATTGGTTCCAGGGAAAGGTTCGTAACACGAAAGGTTCGTAAGACGAAACATTGTTTCCCATAGGAAACAATGTAAAGTCAATTAATCCGTGCAACAAAAAAAAAACAACCGCAAAAAAACGCTGCCGCCCGGCTGTCACCTTTAAAAACAGCCGGGCGGCTTCCCTCTCTCTCTCTCTCCTTCCTCCCTCCTCCTCCTCTTCCTCCTCCTCCCGTATTCCACCTCCCTCCCAGCCCGCTAGGCAGGCCAGTGGTCCCCGTCACGGCGGCCCGATTGAGGGGCCGGCGGTCTCCGCCAGGGAGAGCTTCCTGGCTTTCGTTCTTGTTGGATTCGTGCGTTTTCATGCCCAGGAAGCTCTCCGAAGTGAGGAGAACCGCCGCTGTCGCCGCTCGGCCGCGCCTCCTCGCCCGCCGCCCGCCCGCCTGCCCAGGATGCAGACCTGCTGCCTCGCCCTGCGCCTGCTGCCGGCCCGATCCTGCGTCTATTGCTTCTGGGCTGGTTCCATTCTGTTCCCTACCGGCCCGATTGAGGGGCCGGCGGGAGGAAAGCGAATGCCTCTCTTCGTTGCGCTGCCTGGCTGGCAGCGGAAGATGTAAACGAGCCCACGGGGCCGGTCTCCGTGGCCGACAGGGAACGGAGCCTTCCATGGCGGCTGCCTGCTGGGCTGGTAAGAGGGGGAGCCGAGCCCAGCCCCGTGAGCTCGGTTACATCTTCCGCTGCCAGCCAGGCCATGCTGGTGGAAGCGCAACAAAGAAAGGCACAATCTTTGGGGTTTTCGCTGGGGGGGGAGGAAGTTAGGAAGGTCCTACCTCTCCCCCCAGCGAAAACCCCAAAGATTGTTTGCTGCCATACGATTTAGCAGCAAAGTGACGTGGATGGATGGAAAGCTGAAACAGCCCGGTTTCAGCTTTCCATCCCTTCACGTCACTTCGCCGCTAAATCGTGTGGCAGCAAACAATCTTTGGGGTTTTCGCTGGGGGGGGGAGGAAGTTAGGAAGGTCCTACTTCTCCCCCCAGCGAAAACCCCAAAGATTGTTTGCTGCCATACGATTTAGCAGCAAAGTGACGTGGATGGATGGAAAGCTGAAACAGCCCGGTTTCAGCTTTCCATCCCTTCACGTCACTTCGCCGCTAAATCGTGTGGCAGCAAACAATCTTTGGGGTTTTCGCTGGGGGGGGGGAGGAAGTTAGGAAGGTCCTACTTCTCCCCCCAGCGAAAACCCCAAAGATTGTTTGCTGCCATACGATTTAGCAGCAAAGTGACGTGGATGGATGGAAAGCTGAAACAGCCCGGTTTCAGCTTTCCATCCCTTCACGTCACTTCGCCGCTAAATCGTGTGGCAGCAAACAATCTTTGGGGTTTTCGCTGGGGGGGGGGGGAGGAAGTTAGGAAGGTCCTACTTCTCCCCCCAGCGAAAACCCCAAAGATTGTTTGCTGCCATACGATTTAGCGGCGAAGTGACGTGGATGGATGGAAAGCTGAAACAGGCGAAAGGCGAGGAAGCCTATTGTAGCAGCTGCCACAGCGGAGACATTTGGGGTTTTGGCTGGGGAGGGAGGGGAAGGCAGGAGGTCCGGCCCTTCATTTGCCCTCCCAGCAAAAGGCAAAGCCGCGCAGCTCCGCATCGCCGAAGGAGGCTTAACCCCACCACTCTGTCCCACCCCTCGGCCGTATCCGGCATAACTTCCTCCTGCCTATCCCCGCTCTTCTGCCGGCCACGGCCGAGGGGTGGGACAGAGGGGTGGGGTTAAGCCTCCTTCGGCGATGCGGAGCTGTGCGGCTTTGTCTTTTGCTGGGAGGGCAAATGAAGGGCCGGACCTCCTGCCTTCCCCTCCCCCCCCCAGCCAAAACCCCAAATGTCTCCGCTGTGGCAGCTGCTACAATAGGCTTCCTCGCCTTTCGCCCGTGCCTGGCGGGAGCTGAAGAGTGCTTTGCCCAGTGCAAAGTTGACAGCAAGCAGCTCCGCAGTCCCGAAAGGAGGCTTAACCCCACCCCTCTGTCCCACCCCTCGCCCGTGGCCGGCAGAAGAGCGGGGATAGGCAGGAGGAAGTTATGCCGGATACGGGCGAGGGGTGGGACAGAGGGGCGGGGTTAAGCCTCCTTTGGGGACTGCGGAGCTGCTTGCTGTCAACTTTGCACTGGGCAAAGCACTCTTCAGCTCCCGCCAGGCACGGTTTTCGCTGGGGGGGGAGGAAGTTAGGAAGGTCCTACCTCTCCCCCCAGCGAAAACCCCAAAGATTGTTTGCTGCCATACGATTTAGCAGCAAAGTGACGTGGATGGATGGAAAGCTGAAACAGCCCGGTTTCAGCTTTCCATCCCTTCACGTCACTTCGCCGCTAAATCGTGTGGCAGCAAACAATCTTTGGGGTTTTCGCTGGGGGGGGGGGGGGGAGGAAGTTAGGAAGGTCCTACTTCTCCCCCCAGCGAAAACCCCAAAGATTGTTTGCTGCCATACGATTTAGCGGCGAAGTGACGTGGATGGATGGAAAGCTGAAACAGGCGAAAGGCGAGGAAGCCTATTGTAGCAGCTGCCACAGCGGAGACATTTGGGGTTTTGGCTGGGGAGGGAGGGGAAGGCAGGAGGTCCGGCCCTTCATTTGCCCTCCCAGCAAAAGGCAAAGCCGCGCAGCTCCGCATCGCCGAAGGAGGCTTAACCCCACCACTCTGTCCCACCCCTCGGCCGTATCCGGCATAACTTCCTCCTGCCTATCCCCGCTCTTCTGCCGGCCACGGCCGAGGGGTGGGACAGAGGGGTGGGGTTAAGCCTCCTTCGGCGATGCGGAGCTGTGCGGCTTTGTCTTTTGCTGGGAGGGCAAATGAAGGGCCGGACCTCCTGCCTTCCCCTCCCCCCCCCAGCCAAAACCCCAAATGTCTCCGCTGTGGCAGCTGCTACAATAGGCTTCCTCGCCTTTCGCCCGTGCCTGGCGGGAGCTGAAGAGTGCTTTGCCCAGTGCAAAGTTGACAGCAAGCAGCTCCGCAGTCCCGAAAGGAGGCTTAACCCCACCCCTCTGTCCCACCCCTCGCCCGTGGCCGGCAGAAGAGCGGGGATAGGCAGGAGGAAGTTATGCCGGATACGGGCGAAGGGTGGGACAGAGGGGCGGGGTTAAGCCTCCTTTGGGGACTGCGGAGCTGCTTGCTGTCAACTTTGCACTGGGCAAAGCACTCTTCACCTCCCGCCAGGCACGGGCGAGGGCGTGGAAGCTTATTGTAGCTCGCCCATGGCCGGCAGAAGATCGCTCTTGCCCGGCTTCCCCGCGAGGCATCAGGTCAGCATTCTGGGCGGGCGGGCGGCGGACGAGGAGGGGGAAAGCCTCCTGCAGCAGCTGCCACAGCCGCCGGCTTCCCCGCCGCCCGCCCCACAGAATGCTGACCTGATGCCTCGCGCGGAAGCCGGGCAAGAGCGATCTTCTGCCGGCCATGGGCGAGCGGCAGGGAGTCGGGGCTGCTGGCAAGCGCCCCAGCCTGGCTGTGACCTTTTAAAACAGCCGGGGGGCTTCCCAGGAGCCTCCGGAAGCCAAACGCCAAACCCGAACTTCCGCGTTCGGCGTTGGGAGGCTCCTGAGAAGCCGCCCGGCTGTTTTAAAAGGTGACCGCCGGGCTGGGGGGCTTCCCAGCACCCCCCCGAACCCCGAACCTGGAAGTTCGGCAAAAGTTCGGGATTCGGGAGGTTGCTGGGAAGCCCCCCAGCCCGGCGGTCACCTTTTAAAACAGCCCGGGGGCTTCCCAGGAGCCTCCCAATGCCGAACCCGGAAGTTCGGGTTTGGCGTTCGTAACTTGAAAAAAGTTCGTAAGAAGAGGCAAATTTTTTCTGAACCCCGGGTTCGTATCACGAATTGTTCGTAAGACGAGGGGTTCGTATCTTGAGGTACCACTGTACTTTCTTTTAACATTAGATTTGTTACAATGTACAGTATACTGTTATTTTTTCTGTTGTGAGCTGCCCAGAGTCTGCGGAGAGGGGTGGCATACAAATCTACTAAATTATTATTGTTATTATTATTATTATTATTGTTGGTGATTATTATATCAGCGAACAATAATTTGTATATAAATCTAATAAATAAATAAATCTAATAATAAATAATTTTTTTCTACCTTTTCACAAGTGTATATTCAATCCCTCTACATATGTCTTAGGAGTTAACATTATATCATAGTTCCTGTTCCATGCTGTCTGTTGAGTGGTTGGAGCAATCACTATAATACTGAGAATCTGTTTTTTGAGATAGGTATGGCAGTATCACTGTTCACTTATACCAGTGATGACGAACCTATGGCACAGGTGCCGTAGGTGACACATAGAGCCATATCTGCTGGCACACGAGTTGTTGCCCTAGCTCAGCTCCAACGTGCATGTGTGTGCCACCCAGCTAATTTTTGGTTCGCAGTGAGGCTCTGGGATAGCGTTTTTGGCTTTTAGAGGGTCTCTGGGGGTGGGAGTGTTTTTACCCTCCTCCAGCTCCAGGGAAGCCTTTGGAGCCTGGAGAGGGTGAAACACAAGCCTACTGGGCCCACCTGAACTTGGGAAATAGGCCATTTCTGGCCTCCAGAGGGCCTCCGGGAGGTGAAGGAAGCTGCTTTTGCCTTCCTCAGGCATTGAATCATGGGAGAGCCGGGGTGGCGCAGCAGGTAGAGTGCTGTACTGCAGGCCACTGAAGCTGACTGTAGATCTGTAGGTCAGCAGTTCAAATCCCATCACTGGCTCAAGGTTGACTCAGCCTTCCACATCCTTCCGAGGTGGGTAAAATGAGGACCAGGATTGTGGGGCAATATGCTGGTTCTGTTAAAAAGTGCTGTTGCTAACTTTGTAAGCCGCCCTGATTCTAAGGAGCAGGGCGGCATAAAAATTGAATGAATGAATGAATGAATGAATGAATGAATAAGTAAATAAATAAATTTGCATACGCAATTGCGATACCCAAGGAGAAAAGGTTTCTGACTTATACCATACCTTGGATTGTTTGGACTCTACTTCTGCCCTTCATTTTAAATCAGCAGTACAGATAACATGCAGCATATAATCAATCCTGGTTCATATCTTGTGGTGTGAAGATGCACTTCTTTTGTAAGTGTGAAAGGCAAAATAAAATGCCTAAAAAGGATGACCAGTAAAATTCTGCACGTTTTGTTAGAATTGATTGATTTTTGAAATCTAGGAGTCATATACATACTGCTTTAATTTTTGCAGTGCTGTAATCTCAGAACTCCATTATTATTACTATTATTATTATTATTATTAATAATAATAATAATAATAGTAGTAGTAGTAGTAGTAAATAAAATGACATAAGTACGATGACTTAGAAAAAAAATGACCATACACATTACATAATCTTTGACCCACAATTTCAGAAGATGCCCAAATGGTAAGATAAACAAGCCTATGTTTTCCAAGATGATAGCTGTAACAGAGACTCAGAGACTGTTTAAATTAGTCTCTGCAGGTTTTTTGGCAAGGTTTTTTTAGGTGGTCTGTCACTGCCTTTTTCCTAGGGCTGAGAGAAATGACTAGTCCAAGGATCATTCGGCTGCCGTTTTGTACCTAAGGAGAGACTATAATTCACAGTTCCTACCACTATACTAAACTTGTTCTCACAACTGTTACTAGTCTTGGCCTAATTATTTCAGTGTCAATAGTATAAAATGAAAGTGACTTCAAATAATAAGTAAATTATTATAAAACTCATTTATAGCAACTGCAACAACTTTCAATAAAAGTTTTGAAAAGAGTACAATTACTTTTGATATACAAAAAAACCCTAACCTGTAATAGTGAAACACAGCTGCTTCCAGTAATTGTTTCCCTGAAGACTTACTTTATTTTCTTTTATTGTCTAAATAGCTTACCTGGAAGGGACTTTGACTACAGCCCTGAGCAGCAAAAAATCTTGACTGGATTTCAGTCCCAACCTGTAGAGGATTCTGAGTATGACTCTGCTAAAAAAACAAAATAAAGGAGAGCAGGAAATTTAAATTAAAAAAAAATTATTATGACAGGCAACTGCAAAAGCCAATATAGAGATAAATAATTGTAAATAATAATTGATTCCACAGGAAAACTGATTTAAACTGGAAGAGGAGCTCATGTCAAAAGATAAAATATCTTAAACCAGATAGTAGCATGACCCTTAAACAGGATAAAATATAAATAGTTCAGTTATAACTACTGTAAAGATCAAATTATTTTTATAATCTTTTCTTTCCTTTTTTCTTTACTATTTACTTATCATTTTTCTTTTACCTTAATTTTGCTTTGAATCTGTATTGCTTTAATCTTATAAAAACTTATTTAATTAAAAATATTTTTTGGAAAATGTCAGCCATATTGAATCTTTGAATTGGGAAAAAGTTCATAGTAATTTTAAGCACTTTATGCAACTATGGACAAATTATGAATACATTGCTCAACTGAGTTGGAAATGAAAAAATTAGCAGGGGGAAAAAAGAATGTATAACATTATTTTACATCAATTAGCATTCAAATCCAAATCACATGAAACAGCATGTTATCAAAACAGATAGTTGATTAGACTTGCTGCTGAAATAAAATGAGATCCTAAGCAGAATACAAGATAGTTATATGAAAACTTTATATAAGAGACCAGAAAAGATAACAAGTAGCAACAGATACAGACAGTTGCTGTGTGAAATGTTTCTGAAGTAGAGTAAGGCTACAATGAGGGGAAGATAAAGAAAACTGAGGTTCAGAGAATTAATAGTAGTAAATTAAGACAAATAGAGGTGGTAAAAAAGACATGCTGAAGCAAATATAATCAACTGACTTTTAGGGATGGCTTAGCCAGCATATACACATTTTCTCCAAAAACGCTGGTAAGTAAATGAATGTGCCTCTTATTAGGCATATCTACATCTATTTATATAATCTTTATATTTATATAAACTCTTTGTTGGTGAAATGGAAGAATCTGTGATGTACATGTATGTTTGAAACAGTTGGGGAATGGATTGCAGGTTTAAACAATTAAGAAGGGGGACAGCACATTAAGGCAAGTCCAAGGCAACTCACATGGAGTGAGGTTTGGCCACCAATTCACCCAAAATGTTGGAAAATAAATAAATGGAGTCATTACGCCTTTTACTAGTTATGTGTACAGCTGTCTATCACTAGGCCAGATGAAAAAATTGGGGATTTTTCTGCATTATCCTATGGCAGGAGATTGTACCCTTT
The DNA here is from genome assembly GCF_031021105.1 of Erythrolamprus reginae. Lineage (NCBI taxonomy): Eukaryota > Metazoa > Chordata > Lepidosauria > Squamata > Dipsadidae > Erythrolamprus > Erythrolamprus reginae. Next base: position 135,117,814 of record NC_091963.1, on the reverse strand, counting down.
AGTTCATACAAAAAAGAGAAACAGGTGGAAAATTCACACTACACCTGTTGGCACCAGAAGGTAGTCCATAGCCACCTCCTACTGTAAGTGCATGCGCTTGAGGGTAAGGAAATACCCGGGACCGGAAAATGGGAAGGAAGCACCTTCTGAGCATGGGTGGCCAAGTTTAAACTAATGCGGGGTGGAAACCCCTGGGAGACTGGCCTGACAAGCAGGGAGCCAACATGGATAAGGGACATTATATTGGCCGAGGGTGGTGGGAGTGGGGAGACGGCAGGGAAGGGGAGGATTATGTGTGTGTGGCAGGGCAAGGCGACGGAGGCGTGCGTATCTTGGGGGGCATTTTGGAAAGGAAGCTCCCACGGAGCGGGGCTGAGGAGACACCGAGGTAGCAACTGGCAGAGAAAAAGGTGGGGGAGCAGCGCGAGGGGCTGAGCAGAGCAAACGCGAGAGGGAGGTGACCGTTGGCGGGGGGGAGAGAAGCGCGAGGGGATGGGCACAGCGAGCGTAGAGAACGAAGGGGGCAGAGGGAGCGCAAGGCAACGCTGGGCGGAGGGAGGTGACCGTTGGGGCAGCGCAAGGCGGACGGTGGGGGGGGGAGGATGGGAGCGCGTGCCGAGTGCGCCCTGCTGGCCCGCGCGCGCAAGGGCCCCCGCCCGCTGGGATTCCCGAGGGGAGGGGCGGGGCGGGGAGGATGGGAGTAGAGAGCCTAGAGCTCCAGCTTGCGCTCTCTTGTCCTTCCCTTCTCGCGCTTTCGCCCCCCTCTTTTTTTTTTTTGCGGAGAAGGGAGGGGGAAGGTGGAGGGGAAAAAAAGGGGGGGGTTACCTGGAAGATGAAGCTGCTCCAGTTGCTCGGGTCCATGGCGGCGGTAACGAGCGGGGGAGGGGGTTCAGCTCGGCCAGAGGGGGGGGTCGGGAAGGGAGGGGGGAGCGAGTGGGGAGCAGCAACAACGTCGCGCGGGCGGGGGGGAGTGAGGTGGGAGGGGGGATAGAGCGAGGAGGCAACGGCGCGAGGATTCCTCGGCGCGCACGCTGATTGGCCCCCAGTGCGTGCGCGCGCGCGCACCGCGCTCCCCCCTCCCGAGCCACAGCCTTTCTGAGCGGGAGGGGGAAGAGTGGTGTAGAGAAGGCGGCAGGTATTGATTGGGTGGGGCTGTAGTCCTCGCTCCCGACGTGCGCGGAACCGTACGAAGGACCCCACGTGTGGTGCCTGCTGATTGGGCGGACTGGCGTGCGCTGTGACCGTAGGGCTCATTCTTTTAAAGACTAAAGTTGATTGGCCAATGCCAAAGCGGCCGCGCGCGAGTAACGGTTGTCTTTTTCTCCTCCCCGTTATTTTTTTTTTAATCTAACTAACATGGACCCGTTTTACAAAATGGCCGCCAGCCTTGATCTTTTCACCTTCTAAGGTGATTACATCTTTGCTGCCAGCCGTCCGTATTATTTATATTCTACTTTGCATCGATTTAATCTTTATTGGTAAAAAGTGCAAGAAGAATTAATAAAATGTATATATTAATCAGTTCAGTTTAATTATTGTATTGATCAGTAAAAAGCACCATTGCGGAGGACAAGTATAACTACATGCAGTATAATATAAAGTATACATGCATATTGCTTTCGTAAGATGCTGCAACACAGAGAAGATGCTTGACCTTACAAAAACCGTTTTTATTGAACCAAAATAATTTCACATGCAAAACAGAAACCAAAATATGAGCAAGAATTAAAAGTGCTTGACATTAAACTGTCCCCTATATGATTTTCCACGGTTGTCCCTATATAACATCCAACAGTAATCTGCCATCGAGTCATTCCAAACACCCTGGTAGCTTTGGCATCATCATGAAGATTTTTCTGTTTCAACCTAGATGCAAGAAGTTTGGCTTTAGCTTTTGACAATGTCAGTTCTCTGACGAGATCATTTAATTCATGTTGAATAAAGAGTTCTGGCTGCTCTATCAGGTACATGCTCATTTTGACTTGAGGTCTCCATGCCTTTGCTAGTAGCTTCAGCTCCATATTCTACTTCAGTTTTATCCAATCCAGATAACGGTGGTCCAGGAACTGGCAAGATATCATAATGTGGCCTAATCAACTGGCCTAATTGCAGATTTAAGTTCAGGGTAATTAATATTGTTTGTTCTTTGTAGAAAAGCTCTTCAAGCAGTCATCGCTATGATTTTATTTATTTATTTATTAATTATTGGATTTGTATGCCGCCCCTCTCCGGAGACTCGGGGCGGCTAACACGCAACAAATCATAGGAACAGCAAATGGCATATTCCTCATATTCAATCAGTCATGAAGACCATCTGAACAACTTGAGTCCTTGGGGAGGGGCGACATATAAATACAATTAATAAATAATAAATAAATAAGCATATCACACAATGGGCCCAGCTTTTGTCGTGATCACCAAGTGGACAGTTAAAATATACCTGGAACATCATTTTAATATTATGATTGAAAGTACTTGGCCTTTTGGTGTAAAAGAACCACACATATGGGAGAATCTGTCCAGATCTGTCGGGGAATTTTTTTCCTTTAAATCAGATCAAACAGTAGAATAATTTCAGTTCAAAGATGGTGACAAATTCAAAAAAAAAAAAGCGATGAGCTGGTATGTAGATATTTCCCGAGAGATGAAAGACGCAGCATATATTTAGAAGTGAATTTACTGGAGGTAATCTTGTAGATGACTATTACGGATATGAGGTAAATGGGTCAGCCTATTCCTTACAGATGAACACTTGCAGGAGGGCAGTTTCTTAGTGTGATATTGGCTGCTTTCAGGTTCTCTGTGGAGACCCTCAGTTGCACCTAAGTGTAAGAGGCCCGTCTCCCGTCACAGCCTCACATATCGCTCCTTGCTACCATCTCCATCATTTTCTGACTGACTCAAATCTTACCACCTCATAACTGTTAGCTCCTCCCCATAACGTGACTTTCCGAGAAGCAATCATTGGCTGACTGCACTGTCAATACTCCTTCCTTTAAAACTCATTAAAAACTTTACTGATGCTGTGTTTGTCCCTGTAAGAAAATTCAATTAAGTACAACAAGCAAAGAAATGGGAATAACATACCACATACCATAATATAAACAACTTACCGTAACAATATACAAAACCACATGCAGTACATTGGAAATGTAGAAATAACATAGTAACAAAAATGTTTCTTTAATCAGAAATTGTATGTGATAGAGCAAAAACTAAGCATATTTTTTGAATCAGCATATCACACTCCATAAAACAGACATATTACTTTGCTGATGATTTTTTTGTGTTGACCAGTGCAATAAGAGCAATAAATTGATCCAATGGTTTTAACGGGTTTTTTCCCCCCTTTTAAATACTGTACTGCTCCTTTGATGAACTGGTTAAGGAATCAGGCTAGAAACCAGGAGCTCTAGTGCTATCCTACGCACAAAGCCAGCTGGGCCTGTCCTTCTCTCTAGCCCTAGGAAAGAGGCATTAGTAAGCTACTTCTGAAAAATCTAATCAAGAAAATGGCAGGAGCTTGTCTAGGCAGCTCTGGACAAAATTCAACAGAAAGGGGGAATTCTTCCAAAAAAAGGTTGTAGAAATTTGTAATACTGTAATATGCAATAGTAGATATGCTACCGCAGAGCTGTGAGAGCGACACATCTGAGAATTTAGAGCTAGTAAGAGCTTTGAACAGCTCTTCATAATTTGCCAAAGTTTGCTGAAAATAGAATAGAATAGAATAGAATTTTTATTGGCCAAGTGTCATTGGACACACAAGGAATTTGTCTTGGTGCATATGCTCTCAACGTACATAAAATAAAATATACATTTGTCAAGAATCATGTGGTACAACACTTAATGATTGCCATAGGGGGCAAATAAGCAATGAAGAAGCAATATTAATAAAAATCTTAGGATATACGCAACAAGTTACAGTCATACAGTCAACATGGGAGGAAATGGGTGATAGGAATGATGAGAAAAACTAGTAGAATAGAAGTGCAGATTTAGTAGAAAGTCTGAGTTTTGAGGGAATTATTTGTTTAGTAGAGTGATGGCGTTCGGGAAAAAACTGTTTCATTCTTAACTTTGAAAGATACTTATAAAGCCCTACATGGCATAGGACCAGATTATCTCCGAGACCGCCTTCTGCCGCACAAATCCCAGTGCCAGGTGAGGTCCCAGAGTTTATTTATTAGATGTGTGTGCCGTATGTCACCCCTCTCCGCAGACTCGGGGCGAGTTGGCCTTCTCCGGGTCCTGTCAACCAGACAATGTCGGCGGGCCTAGGGGAAGAGCCTTCTCTGTGGGGGGCCCGGCCCTCTGGAACCAGCTCCACTCAGAGATTTGCACCGCCCCCACCCTCCATGCTTTCCGAAAAAGTTTGAAGTCTCATCTTTGCCACCAGGCCTGGGGTCATTCGATCTCCCCCCCCCCCCGATCAACGAATGTGTTTAGAATAAATTATTGATTGAGTGAAAGTTAACTGAATCTTTTAATTTTTAGGATGTTTTAAAGTTTTTAAATTATTATTAATTGGATCAAATTGTTTTATTGTGTATTCCTGGTTTGTAGTGAGCTGCCCCGAGTCCACGGAGAGGGGTGGCATACAAATCCAATAAATAAATAAATAAATAAATTTATTTTTTTTGAACAACAACCTAAAATAAAATAACATTTCATTATACTGGAAAAAATATGCAATTCTGATACTTATATTTTACATGTCTGCTTTCTTCTAAGAAAATCTAGCGATATATAAGTACCTGCATACTGAAATTCAATAGAATTGCCATGTTGGGAAAATATATACTGTATAGCCATTGATCACAACAAAAGGATCCAAATATGACTCTGCATGATGGTGCCGTGGATATTGCCTATCTGGACTTCAGCAAAGCCTTTGATACGGTTCCACATAAAGAGCTGATAAATTAGTGAAGATTCGACTTAATCCCTGGATAGTTCAGTTGATTTGCAGTTGGCTGAAGCGTAGATATTAGAGGGTTGTTGTTAATGGCGAGTATTCTGAGCAGAGACAGGTTACAAGTGGTGTGCCACAAGGGTCTGTTCTGGGTCCTATTCTTTTTAATATCTTTGTGAGTGGCATAGGGGAAGGTTTGGTAGGAAAGGTTTGCCTATTTGTCGATGACTCTAAAGTGTGTGCAATAGGGTTGATATTCCTAGAGGCGTCTGTAATATGGCAAATGATTTAGCTTTACTAGAAAAGTGGTCAAAGCAATGGAAACTGCTGTTTAATGTTTCCAAATGTAAAATAATGCACTTGGGGAAAAGGAATCCTCAATCTGAGTACGTATTGTATTGGCAGATCTGTGTTAGCAAAAACTTCAGAAGAGAAGGATTTAGGGGTAGTGATTTCTGACAGTCTCAAAATGGGTGAACAGTTAAGTCAGGCGGTAGGGAAAGCAAGTAGAATGCTTGGCTGCATAGCTAGAGGTATAAACAAGCAGGAAGAGGGAAATTGTGATCCCACTGTATAGAGCGCTGGTGAGACCACATTTGGAATACTGTGTTCAGTTCTGGAGACCTCACCTACAAAAAGATATTGATGAAATTGAACGGGTCAAAAGATGGGCTACAAAAATTTTGGAAGGTCTTAAGCATAAAACTTATCAGGAAAGACTTCATGAACTCAATCTGTATAGTCTGGAGGACAGAAGGGAAAGGGGGGACAGGATCAAAACATTTAAATATTTTAAAAGGTTAAATAAAGTTCAGGAGAGAAGTGTTTTCAATAGGAAAGTGAACATGAAAACAAGGGGGCACAATCTGAGGTTAGTTGGGGGAAAGATTAGAAGTAATGTGAGAAAATATTATTTTACTGAAAGTAGATGATGCTTGGAACAAACTTCCAGCAGACGTGGTCGGTAAATCCACAGTAACTGAATTTAAACATGCCTGGGATAAACATACTGTATATCCATCCTAAGATAAAATACAAGAAATAGTATAAGGGCAGACTAGATGGACCATGAGGTCTTTTTCTGCTGTCATTCTTCTGTTTCTATGATGTGCATATTCAATAAACTATTATTGAAACCAGCGTTAAATCATGGTTTGACTTGAATCCTTTAATAGTTCTCAAGCCAATTAACAATATTGGATGACCTAATCTTTATCTTCCTTATTTATTTGTTTGTTTGATATATTTTTTTGCCGCCTTTCTCCTTAGACTCAGGGTGACTTACATGTTAGCAATAGCACTTTTTAACAGAGCCAGCATATTGCCCCCACAATTAAGGTCCTCATTTTATCCACCTCGGAAGGATGGAAGGCTGAGTCAATACTGACATTTATATTTATTACTTTGATTTGCATACAGTATTACATATTTAATGAAGTCTTCAAAATTCACTTTATCGGTCAACAAAAGCTGTTTACACATAGCATCTTGGATTACAAATTAGCCAACTGATTTGGGGGGTGTCATTTTATGGCTTGGTATATTGATCACAAAGTTGCATTGTATTGAATAAAATCACAAGAACCACGTAAATGTAATCCTAGTTCTGGATAATCTGGTTTCAGCAAACTGGATTATTAGAAAGATGACGATTATGGTTCTGTATATCTTACCAGATGATAACAAAAAGTGCAGTTGCGGTTGTGCAATCCAAATGTGTGCATATTTGTGGCAATTACATTTACAACTAAATATAATGCATTGGCGCAGTGTGCTGAAATTTTCAACATACAGAACGCATCATGTTTATCGTGGTAGCAATACTAACGTTCGTGCCTAAATAGGATAAAGTCAAAGAAAATGGCTGATGAGCCAAACGATTACAGCTACAAGAGACACAGTCTTCCCGGTTTTGTTCGCCCAACCCTTTCAACTGGCTGAGTCACTTACAGATGCATAACACCAAACTACATCTCTGTAGTTCCATCAACCTATTTCCCTCAGCACATGCGGACTGGGTATGCCAATTCCGCGCCCGTAGATCAGAAAGACGCATGCGCTCCAGGAAGGAACGGAAACATGCACGGAGAGATGCGGAGGCGATGCGAAAACAATATGCTCGTGCTCGGTACCCCGGGTCTCTGTCGCGCGCGCCTGAAAGCAAAACAAGTTGTAAATAAACTAAGGCGCATGCGCCTCAAGGGTCTTGTGATTCTAGATTGACACCGCGCCTGCCCTGGAGTGTCGATTCACGCATGCGTTCTTCCACAAATGTGAGGATGCGGGATCGTATGCTGCACGTGTAATAAGAAGGCTAGTAATTTTAACTTCCGGGTGACGACTAAAGTTGGGGTCGCTGTTTTACCGGAAATTTGGATTAGATCGGTGAACGTTTGAACGGTTCTTTAAATAATTGCACTTAGATTGGTGCTCCAAATGGGTTTATCGACAAGGTTTACCTTAGGTATATTTTATAGAATTTTCTCTCCCGCCTCTCCTTGGGAATCCGAATTGATACATAGAAGTGATTTTTTTTCTATCTTTGCAACAACAACAAAACACCCCGGGGTGGTGGTGTTTACTTTTGTTTTAATTACCCAATTCCATAAAAGTGTACTGCAAGATTCCTTTCGAAATCTTTATAGTACCCCAATCTTCCTGAAAGAGGATGTTAGGAGAATTGAGGGGTCCATGCTACTCTCTGAGGTTGGTTGTTTTGTTGCAGACGTTTCATCACCCAAACGAGGTAACATCATCAATGCTGGTAAGGAGTGGGGTTTCCTTTCAATTTGTATTCAAGCGGCTGGCCCTGTAAATAAAATATAATATAAATATAATTTATGTAGAATATAAATCGAGCAGATCCCACTCCTTTCTACTACTGATTATGTTACCTGATTTGGTAATGAAACATCTGCAAGAAAACAACCAAGCTCAAGAGAGCACTTCATTTCAAAACTGACCTACGATATTCACCTTTATTAGAAAAAAAAATTTGGTCTGATTTTCTGGGCCAAGTCACCAATAAAACACAAATGGCAGCTGCTAGAAAGAAAATATATTATTCATTCAACATATACTGTGGTTAAAGGTAGCCTACATCATTAGAGGCCTATCAGTAGAAGTATATATTAGGATAAATAGGCTTTGATGTTTATAGATACAGATCAAGGTGCTCCTGCCCTGGGCTTTGATCCCAAGGTGCATGATGGATGTGTGTATATTAGGATGTTGACCTTGAGGTCCTACAAAGTCGGCAGAAAGGAAGATAATAGAGACTCCTCCCTAGGTGTGCATTTATAACGAGAAAATCAAACTGGAGATAACTGTCATAAAAGATTTCTGTTATCAACCTAATGGGAAGATCAGAACAAGAACTTTCCAGAAATGTTATGTTCTACATTTTATTTCTGTAGTATTTATTTTTTTCTTGTTTAAAATTGAGTAAAAAGAGATTGCAGGTAGTGTTTAATAAAGCATGCACATACGATTTTCCTGAAGCTCTCCTACATTTTACTGCTAAGCATTTTTACTTTAAAAAGCAATGACGACACACTGAGTTATATACATTTTAAAAATTACATTTTTAGAGAACAGTCATAGCGGAAGAGAAGTGAGCACTCCGCAAATTGTGAAGAACCAAATTCTTCTTCCACACATTGGGCAGATGTGTGGGTGCCATTGTTGTAGCATTTTCAGCTCTGGCTTTGTGGAATGCTCGCTTCTCTTCTGCTGTGGTTGTTTTTCTGTCCTCAGATGTCTGGCAGCTTTGGTGGATCAGCCTGTTTGGTGTTATGCATCAGCCCACCAGTAGTTGGGAAACAGGCTGTTTCCAGCCTCCAGAGAGCCCCTCGGGGGCAGTGGATGCTGATTTTGCCCTCCCCAGGCATTGAATTATGGGTGTGGGCACTCGCGCATGCACGATAGTGCATGCACAAGCTCTTTCGGCACCCGAGGAAAAAAAGGTTCGCCATCACTGCCCTAGGCTAAAAATGTTCTAAGAAAAGTTACACAGAGGGAAGAAATGAGGTAAGATCATAACTGAGTAGAGAAATTAAGTGGAAAAGTTAACAGAAAGAGAGACAAAAACAAAAATCTCATTTCAGTCTTTCAAGAAATATTAAACTCACCAGGCAAACAGAAGTTTCAGGCTCTTGCAAAGACATCTGTATTTTGCTGTGATGATGATTTCTGCTAGGTAAATACCTTTATATGAACTACGGTGTGCAGAATTCACATATAAACTCACCTTCACATGTGAAGTAATGACACCAATGCCTATGGGCAGTGAAGGGATACCAAAATTTTTACTACCACACTGCATTTTCTTTCAACATCTTTCAGTGCAAATTGTGTGTTCTGGGGTGGAGCTCCATTTTTGCTACCCCACTCTGTTCCCCATCGTCCAGGCAGCAGCCCACCCCTGCCTAAGGGTAGTATTTAGAATAAACAGGATAGTTTAAAATATACAGGCATATAGGTGATATCAGAAAGGTTAATATAAAAACAAGGCAAAGAAAACATGCACAGCATGACTTATGGAATTCTTTACAACTCCTTTACTAGCAGTAGCCCTGTTTCCATTGAGAAGCAGTAGATTGCTTCATATACAGTACTGGATTATTCTGGGTTCGCTCACTAGGTTGTTCTTCATATTTTGGGCTATCTGACTGGGTTGGTGAGGAAGTGGTTCTGTGCTAAATGGAATAAGCAGATCTCAAGTCAAGACCAAAGATACCTCTCAGAGAGAGGATTGTCTTCTATTTTTTTTAATTTTATAAATCATTTTTTACAGAACAAGCAAATAAAAACTAACATAAACTAAAAATCAGAAAGAAAGAGATGTGCAAAAAGCCATCTAGAAAAAGAAAACAAAAATATAAAACAAGGAATGACTTTCAATTTCCTTTTCTGAGCAGATAAAACCTCAGAAGTGATATTTAATTCTGTAGCCCCAATCTTCTCTGGTGTAGCCCATTTTTGAACTCTGTCCCTTCACAAAACTTTACAAATTCTATTAATGTTTCTGTTATCTTGTTGACAAACAAGCAAAATCCTAATCTTCCTTTAGATAATTTCTTTCCAACACTTTGTGGGAAGCAATAAATATCAAAATATACTGTAAATAAAATAAAAACACAGAAATACAATTTTAAAATGTAAACAAAGAATAAATAAAGAAGGAAAATCTGACTTGGGAATTCCTTCCAGTCTTCTGACCAGAAATGATAATGACCGGGTCTCTTATTTTCTTCTTTGAAATGAAATAACATGATAACTGTGCACTTTCTCCGCAGGGATTAATTAGGCGTGCATATTTACATTGCTTCTGTCCTCTGCTCTTCCCTTAGATTGTACAGTGATACCTTGTCTTACGAACTTAATTGGTTCCAGGACGAGGTTCTTAAGGTGAAAAGTTTGTAAGACGAAACAATGTCTCCCATAGGAATCAATGGAAAAGCGATTAATGCGTGCAAGCCCAAAACTCACCCCTTTTGCCAGCCGAAGCGCCCGTTTTTGCGCTGCTGGGATTTCCCTGCTGGGATTTCCCTGCAGTCTACGGAGAAGGGTGGCATACAAATCTAATAAATAATAATAATAATAATAATAATAATAATAATAATAATAATAATAATCACAAAAACACGGAAGTCCGGAGGTGGGGTTTCCCATGGAGGGGAGCCTCAGGAGAATCCCAGCAGCGCAAAAACGGGTGCTTTGATGGCAAAGGAAGTCCGAAGCGGGGCATCCCAGCAGCGGCGGTGGGTTTGTAAGGTGAAAATAGTTTGTAAGAAGAGGCAAAAAATCTTAAACCCCGGGTTTGTATCTCGAAAAGTTTGTATGATGAGGCGTTTGTAAGACGAGGTATCACTGTATTTATTTTTCACATCTCTACACCATCCATCTCACATACCCTGGGTGGTCTGCAATAAAAACATAAAAAGTGGTGTAAAAGCATAAATAAAAAATGGAGATAAAATAGAATTAAGAATGTTAAAATTAAAGTATTAAAAAGGCTGAGGAATGACCTTCATATCAACAACCACCCACAGGGTTGAATCACGCTCCTCAACCCCCATGCCAACTGGATCTTTAACACTCTTTTGGAAGGCCAGAAGAGTGGGGCTCCACCTCCTCCCTCGGGGTGATATTTCAAAGAGCAGGGACAGAAAAGTCTGCCATTTTGAACCCCATCAATTGAAATTCTTTTAACTGATTGGCAACATACCTTCCCTGTGGGACCAGGTGGTATAGCACAATGTGATTGGGATGAGACGGTTCTATATTTCCTAAATATGCCCATGTTACTCCAACACTCCGCAGTCTGCACTGGTTGCCGATCGGTTTCCCGTCACAATTCAAAGTGTTGGTTATGACCTATAAAGCCCTTCATGGCATCGGACCAGAATATCTCCGGGACCACCTTCTGCCGCACGAATCCCAGCGACCAGTTAGGTCCCACAGAGTTGGCCTTCTCCGGGTCCCGTCGACTAAACAATGTCATTTGGCGGGACCCAGGGGAAGAGCCTTCTCTGTGGCGGCCCCGACCCTATGGAACCAACTCCCCCCAGATATCAGAGTTGCCCCCACCCTCCTTGCCTTTCGTAAGCTCTTAAAAACCCACCCCTGTCGTCAGGCGTGGGGGAATTGAAATATTCCCTTCCCCTAGGCTTATAAAATGTATGTATGGTATGACTGTATGTATGACTGATCTCTTAAATTGGGGTTTTTAAATTTTTTAATATTAGATTTGCTTATGTTGTCTTTTTACTGTTGTTAGCCGCCCCGAGTCTGCGGAGATGGGCGGCATACAAATCTAATAAATAAATAAATAAACAAACAAACAAATCCGATACCATGCCAGGAAGGACTTTAAAGACGATAACCAAGACTTTGGATTGAACCTGGGTGCATATTGGCACCCACTGTAGCTCCCTGTAAGAGTAGTGTTACCTGCATAACTCGAGAGGTTCCCAAAACTGCTTGCACTGTTCACTGTACCCAGCTGTAGTTTCCGAATACTCTTCCAGGGTAGCCCCAGGTAGAGGGCATTGCAGTAGTCCATATGGGCGATGATCAGGTTATGAAGGACTGAAAGAAGGACTTCTCAATCGAGGAAAAGGTGTTACTGATACACAACACCAAGTTGCACAACTCCATTTTATCTATGTACAAGTGCCTACCTTACCATGTGCCTATCTATATACATGTGAACAGGAAAGCACAGAGTAAACTGCCTATTGTAGTCTGTTCTCTGACACATGATCAGAAGACTGGCTTAGACTGGAGTAGTATTACCACCCATTAGCATTTCTCATTGGAGAGAAATATTTTTTCAGGATTTCTATTTTTCTGTGTCCCCGGATGGATCTCATCCATCCTTTACTAATAGGATCCTGTTACTTCCTCCCGTTTCTGATTAAATTCTTGTCCAATATTATTTTCAATGAGTTATTTTGCTGACCAATGAAGTCACCAGCCTTTTTACGTGGTATTAGAGGTGTTTTATTGCTGGTTCGGGCCTATTTGTTAGAATTGCAGAATTCTAAAGTAGCAGAAATTTGCTGCTGCTCACTGACCCGTCAAATGTGATCGGTGGTCCATGCCCCTGAACTGGTCCTCCAGTCTCCGTAGATTGCAAAAAAACTTTGCACATGTGCAAGGACTTCCATGCACGTGCAGAGGGTCATTTCTGGGAAGTGATGTGCACAAAATGTGCATTTCTGTCGCCATGCGAATCGGTGGGGAAAGTAAGTAGATATCCTTTTTTTTAGGTAGTTTTTTTTAATAATAGCAAAAACATGTTTCTTTTCTTTTTTGTTTTTCTTTCTGTATTTTGATCTGTAAATGAATAAATGAAGCCAACATTTCAACATTTCAGCCATCTGTTGAGCTGGAAATAATAAAAGTAAACAAATTTCTCACGTTTCTGGTAATCTCTGCGCATGAATTCTCAGAATATGCTAAATTAACAAGTGGTGTTGTTTATTTGGGATTTGGCATGTTGTATGAAATAGCCAACCAGGTTCATAGATGAATACGGGTAGTCCTTGGCTTACAATTACAATTGGACCCAAAATTTATGTTGCTAAGTGTGATAGTTGTTAATAGCTCTAACAATAGCACTTAAGGCTTAGATACCATTTCATAGTGCTTTTACAGCCCTCTCTAAGAGGTTTATGGAGCCAGCATATTACCCCCTACAATCTGGGTTCTCATTTGCCAACCTCAGAAGGATAAAAGGCTGCATCAACCTTGAGCCGGTCAAGATCGAACTCCTGGCAGTCAGCAGAATTAGCCTGCAGTACTGCAATCTAACCACTACACCATCACACTGAAGTGAAATTTGTCCCACTTTACGATCTTTCTTGCCACTGTGAATCACTGTTTTTGTAGGGTTAGTAATACGGTTGTTAACTGATTGCTGGCTTCCCCACTGGCTTTGCGACTCATAGTTGCAGAAGATGATCACATGATCGCTGGATAATGTATCTGTCATAAATATGAGTCAGCTGCCAAACCTCTTTATTTTGATCACGTTGACTATGGGAATGCTGTTTATAAATGTAAATAAATAATAAATAAATAAATGGTATTAAATCACTTTTTCAAACCCATTGTAACTTCAAACAGTCACTAAACGAACTGTTGTAAGTCAAGGATTACTTGTAAGATACAGTTTGGTATATTGTTTAAACAGAATTCCAAACTCGCGTTATGGTGTCCATTCTTGGAAAAAAAAGGAGTTCCAAAGTTCAGATTGTGCTGTTTCCAGTGATGGGCTCCTACGGGTATGTTCAGGTATGCAGAACCGGTGGAAAATTTTGGGTCAGGTACGCAAAACTGGTAGAAACATTTTGAACCCACCCCTCCTTCTGGGCTTTGGGTAAGTTTTTCCTATCGCAGTAAATGAGGTTGAATCTGTATAACTTTAGAAGAGCTGTGCGTGCCTGTGTGTACATACACCTTATATAGTAGATAATGTATATTTTTGTGTACCTGTGTATAATATGTATGTACACATATGGCATATATACATAGAATTAAATAGTATGTTTTGAATGTTCAGTAATAGTAAAGGAAATTGTATCTCTGAGGCGAGGAGAGGCCAGGCCCCTTAACCCTAACCCAAACTCTTGACGTCAAGTTGGCCACATTTAAACCAGTCGCATGACCTTTAAGCCACCCCCTGGTCACATGATAGCCAAGCCACTCCCACCTTGTCACATGTCCAGCAAGCCACATCCACAAAATAAGCCACTCCCACTGTGGAGGTAAAATTTTTTGCAACCCTTCACTGGGTCTTTCCATTTTCCTGAAACTTGAATTTATTCCATTGAATTTATTCCATTGAATTTATTCCAATTTATTCCAAGTGGGTAGTGATTTCTGACAGTCTCAAAATGGGTGAGCAGTGTGGTCGGGCGGTAGGAAAAGCAAGTAGGATGCTTGGCTGCATAGCTAGAGGTATAACAAGCAGGAAGAGGGAGATTGTGATCCCAATGTATAGAGCGCTGGTGAGACCACATTTGGAATACTGTGTTCAGTTCTGGAGACCTCACCTACAAAAAGATATTGACAAATTTGAACGGGTCCAAAGACGGGCTACAAGAATGGTGGAAGGACTCTTAAGCATAAAACGTATCAGGAAAGACTTCATGAACTCAATCTGTATAGTCTGGAGGACAGAAGGAAAAGGGGGGACATGATCAAAATATTTAAATATGCCAAAGAGTTAAATAAGGTTCAGGAGGGAAGTGTTTTTAATAGGAAAGTGAACACAAGAACAAGGGGACACAATCTGAAGTTAGTTGCTGGAAAGATCAAAAGTAACATGAGAAAATATTATTTTACTGAAAGAGTAGTAGATCCTTGGAACAAACTTCCAGCAGACGTGGTCGGTAAATCCACAGTAACTGAATTTAAACATGCCTGGGATAAACATATATCCATCCTAAGATAAAATACAGAAAATAGTATAAGGGCAGACTAGATGGACCATGAGGTCTTTTTCTGCCGTCAGTCTTCTATGTTTCTATGTTTCTAAGTGCAGCTTCTTCCAGGTTAATGAACATTTTTTCCCCCTAAGTCTTGCTTTCATGACATGTCACAATTAGCACACTTAATACTCTTTGTCTGTTGTATATTGGGAGAAGAATTATTTTGAGACTACAGTATTGAAGTCAGGGCAGTCAAGAGAATCTCACACGAGAAGATAATGCTAAGCCATTTCTACAATATTAACAACAGAACTGATGAAAGTGAGCATTATGTTGTGACACCTCAGATAACAAAAATGTATAATTTAATCCTATTAACTGACTTAAAGTGTGCATTCCACATTACTGTTATCACCAGGAACAGCTTTTGAATATCATTAATCCTGAACAATCTCTCTATAGTTTATAATGTTGTTGCATCATTAATCAAAATACAACATAATTTGGAGGGGGGAAAAGGTCTCCACACTTCAAATAATAAAAAGGTGTTTTAGAAGTCACATTTAACTTTTAAGAGGTGAATTCTTTATAAAACCGCAGCTATCAAAGTGTGGAAAAGCACATAGCTTTAATTAACACAAAGATGTGCTAGGATTACAAGAAGTTCTCAATCACATCTTTCAAATCCTTTTCAAAGTAGGTTTAGCTTACATTAAAAGTCTAAGGGTGTATGTGGAACTGCTCTTAATCCCATGACTAGATGGACTGCAGTCCACAACTTTATTTGGGGTTTTTATGCATAATAATCCAGACGATCTATGGATAATACCATAGATGTACAAAAATTTTTATTTTCAGCCCACTTATTATAGGTGTAACATGGTCCTTTAAGTACAAGGGTATGTTCTACTTAACTTCCCTACTGGTTTGCATCACAATGGAGGTGCACGTTTTGGGCATGTGCATGAGCTAAGCGATAAATGACTGCTCACTTCCCGGAAATGACACTCACTGCATGTGCAGTACTTTAAAAAAAAGCTTCTACACATGCGCAGAAGCAAAAAACAAGATGATGGCACCTATAGCGCTGCCGAGAAAACTGGCCCAGGGCGGTGGGCAGGCAAACAGGCAGGGCAGGCGGGGGGGGGGGGGTCACTTACCTGCTTTTCACTATTTTATACTTTTTTGCTTCACATTTGTAAAAGTAAAAAGCCAGAAATTGCTTATCCTCGCAAAGATTCTGCGCATGTGCAGAAGCTGGATTCCACGCCATGCACACATGCACACTCCTGGCCCCGTTCTGGTGGTGCTGGGGATGGTGGCCCGTCACTGTACGTACGTGTGTGTGTGTGTGTGTGTGTGTATATATATATATATATATATATATATATATATATATATATATATATGTCACATGTTTAAGCTGAATTTGAAAATTAAGGGAGACTAGGATAGATCTATTTCGGCCTTATTTTGGCCTCATCAGCTAGCCATACCCACTGGGACTTGAACCTGCAACCTTTGCCTTGTAAGGCAGAGAATTATCCTCTAGGCTACAGTATCCAATCCCTTCAGCTCTGTACCAGGGAAGGGTTACATTTTTTTGTGTCGAATCACCCTGGTATATTGAAGGAACATCACAGCTCCTTTTTTGCCTCTCGGCCCAACCCAGGGCCATATATATATATATGTAACATATGTTATACATATATATATATTTAATATTTTTTTGCTGAATTGAAAATGAAGGGAGACTACTATAGATCTATTTTGAGGTTGTTTCCTCTCATCAGCTAGCCATACCCTCACTGGGATTTGAACCTGCAGCCTCTAAGCAGCGAATTAACCTCTAGGCCTCAGGAACGCATCCTTTCAGCTTTAAACCAGGGAAGTTTCATATGGTTTTTTTGACAGACAACACACACACACACACACACACATATCTTGAAATATCAGAATGCCTTTTAAATTATAAAGCATGGATTTATTTTCCTTTGTTTTGGAAGATAGGACTACAACTAATTGCACGAAACTTCAAAGACAGAAGTACAGATTAAATATGAGGAAGAACTTCTTGGCAAATAAGAGTCATCAGACAGTGGAATTTGCTTCCTCCTCTTTGCAGTTTTTAAAAGACTGGATAGTAGTTATATAATGGGGAAATTAGATAGTTATCTAATGAGGAAATGTGCAGGGAGTTGAAGCTGATGACTTCCTATCTGATTCTATAACAATACCATTTTCAGTCTTCCTCAAGAAATAACTCTTCTTTAACCTGAATAGTGATCAATTTACCCAGCTGAATAAATGTTAGCCAGAGGTAGCCATGGAGATTACCTTGGAGAACCTATCCAGAAGATGTGAAAACAGGTGCAGAGGAAGTAACAGGGAGGGGAGAAATATAGAGGAGGGAAGAGAAAACAGAGGCAGACCTGCCAGAGTCTGTTATTATAATCTAACTCAATACAAGGGAAAGTCAAAAAATTAGAATATCGTGCAAAAGTTCATTTATTTCACTAATGCAACTTAAAAGGTGAAGTATAATATATGAGAGAGATACTCATACCATGCAAGGCAAGATAGTTCAAGCTGTGATTTGTCATAATTGTGATGATTATGGGGCACAGTTCACCCCAAATCCACCATCTCAGAAAATTAGAGTACAGTGTTCCCTCACTTTTCGCGGGGGTTGCGTTCCGAGACTGCCCGCGAAAGTCGAATTTCCGTGAAGTAGAGATGCGGAAGTAAATACACTATTTTTGGCTATGGACAGTATCACAAGCCTTCCCTTAACACTTTAAACCCCTAAATTGCGATTTCCCATTCCCTTGGCAACCATTTAGATTATTACTCACCATGTTTCTTTATTAAAGTTTATTAAAAAAATATTTATTAAAGGTGGACGAAAGTTTGGTGATGATATATGACGTCATCGGGCAGGAAAAACTGTGGTATAGGGGGGAAAACCACAAAGTATTTTTTAATTAATATTTTTGAAAAACCCGTGGTATAGACTTTTCGCGAAGTTCGAATCCGCGAAAATCGAGGGAACACTGTATTATATGCAGTCGATAAAATAAGAACTGTGCAGAGAATAATATTGGAACTCTGAAAGGTATAAGCATACATATGTACTCAGTATTTGGTTTGGCCCTTTTGCAGCAATTGCTGCCTCAATGCGCTGTGGCATGGAAGCTATCAGCCTGTGGCACTACTGAAGTGTTATGGAAGACCAGGATGCTTCATTAACAGCCTTCAGCTCTTCTGCATTATTCAGTCTCATGTCTCTCATCTTTCTCTTGGAAATGCCCCATAGATGCCAAGCTTCATTAAGTCCAGAGTCAACGCAGCTGTCTACTGGGAGATTTTGGAGCACTTTATGCTTTCTTCTCCAGCCGAGCTTTATGGGGAGGCTGACTTCTGCAAGACTTGGCACTTGCCCACACTGCCAAAAGCACCAAAACCTAGTTCACTGACCGTGGGATTACTGTGCTTGATTGGCCAGCAAACTCACCTGACCTGAACTCCATAGAGAATCTACGGGGCATTGCCAAGAGAAAGATGAGAGAGATGAGACCGAACAATGCAGAAGAGCTGAAGGCTGCTATTGAAGCATCCTGATCTTCCATAACACTTCAGCAGTGCCACATACAAACTGGGTGAAACCACACTCAATAGCAGTGGCTGTGAGAGAGATCTTGGAGTCTTGGTGGACAACGAATGAAATATGAGCCAGCAATGTGCAGCAGCGGCTAAAAAAGCCAACACAATATTGAGCTGCATCACCCAAGGAATGCACTCCAAGACTCGGGAGGTAGTAATACCTCTTTATAATGCCCTAGTTAGACTACAACTAGAGTACTGTGTTCAGTTTTGGTCACCACACTACAAAAAGGACATTGAAACTCTAGAGAAATTGCAGAAGAAAGCAACCAGAAAGATATAGGGACTGGAAACCGAGTCTTCGGAGAGGGGCGGCATACAAATCTAATAAATTATTATTATTATTATATGAGGAAAGGTTGCATGAACTGGGCATGGATAGTCTAGAGAAAAGAAGTTCCAGGGAGGACATGATAGCAGTCTTCAAATACCTGAGGGGCTGCCACAGGGAGGAGGGCTCCCCCCACTGTTTTCCAAAGCACCAAAGGGCCAGACAAGGAGCAACAGATGGAAGCTGACCAAGGAGAGATTCAACCTGGAAATAAAGAAGGACTTTCTGATGGTGAGAGCGATCAACCAGCGGAACGGCTTGCCAGCCGAGATTGTGAACGTCCCAACACTTGATATTTTCAAAAAGAGGTTGGCTTGCCATCTAACTGGGGTGGTGTAGGGTCTCCTGCTTGAGTGGGGGGTTGGACTAGATGACCTACAAGGTCCCTTCCAACTCAAATAAATAAAGGCTGATAGCTTCCATGCCACACCGCGTTGAGGCAGTAATTGCTGCAAAAACGGCCCAAACCAAGTACTATGTACATATGCAGCTTATACTTTTCAGAGGTCCAATATTGTTCTCTGTACAATCTTTGTTTTATTGACTGCATACAATATTCTAATTTTCTGAGATGGTGGATTTGGGATGACCTGTACCCCCTAATCATCACAATTATGACAAATCACATCTCAGACATCAACACCCTTGAAAATGTCCAAAGATATTTCACCAGAAGAGCCCTTCACTCCTCCACTCGAAACAGAATATCCTACGAAAATAGACTAACAATCCTGGGCCTAGAAAGCCTAGAACTACGGCGCCTAAAACACGATTTGAGTATTGCCCGCAAGATCATATGCTGCAACGTCCTACCGGCCAATGACTACTTCAGCTTCAACCGCAACAACACAAGAGCACGCAACAGATTCAAACTTAATACGAACCGCTCCAAACTTGACTGTAAAAAATATGATTTCAACAATCGAGTTATTGAAGTGTGGAACTCATTGCCAGACTCAATTGTGTCAACCCCTAACCCCCAACATTTCTCCCTTAGACTCTCCACGATTGACCTCTCCAGGTTCCTAAGAGGCCAGTAAGGGGTGTACATAAGTGCACTGGTGTGCCTTTCGTCCCCTATCCAATTGTCTTTCCTTTCTCTCACTTATCATATATATTTTCTTTCTTTCATATATCCTCTCCTCTAAGTTCACTTTACCCTAATATATATTACTACATGTCTATTATTCTTCCTATGTATTTTTGTATTGGACAAATGAATGAATGAATAAATAAATAAATAAAATCATGGCTTGAACTATTTTGCCTTGCATGTTATGAGTATTTCTCTCCTATATTACACTTTACCTTTTAAATTGCATTAGTGAAACAAATGAACTTTTGCACGATATCCTAATTTTTTGAGTTTCACCTGTAGATCAGATATCTAGTCTTCCTATGGAGTCTATTTACTGATCTGATTTTGGAGAATTAGTTAACTGTTTTCTTGATAGTCTTATGTTTATAACAGCTGAGCCAGGTTTGTCCTGCATGATCCACTGTCTCCTCTTTTCTTTCTTTTTTTTAACACAGCAGTTAAAATGAAGGTGTTTTGACATATCCAAGGAAAGGAAGCTTGTTAATGTGTTTGATGGGAGCACAATTTGCATATCTGTCAAAATCCACAGCCAGGCAGAATTTTAAAAGAGATATTTACAAGTTCCAAAACCACTTATATCCAGAATATTCTCAATATTTACTATCACTTTCTGAAGTTTTGATCCTTCCCTCCTCTATTGTATTAAATGGCATTTTTAAATCAATTAGGCTAACCGTTTGAATCATGAATTTCTAAATAGGTAGATGATAAATTCTGTCATTAAGTCCATACATCCTGCCAAACCTTGTTTTTTTTTCATTATAATTTATTGAATAAACCAGAAGAATTGTTTAGAATCATCTAGTTCAGGGGTGGCTTAGGACTAAATCAGGGATATCCAACTTTGGTAACTTTTAAGATCTGGGGACTTCAACTCCCAGAATTCTCCAACCAGCATGACTGGGGAATTCTGGGAGTTGAAGTCCACACATCTTAAAAGTTAACAAAGTTGGACACCCTGATTTAGCCCTAAGTGATAGAGCACACATGTATACAGATAGTTCTCAACTTATGACCACAATTCAGCTCCAAATTTATGTTGCTAATAGATAAATTTGTTCAGTGGATTTTGCCTCATTTTACTTTTCTTGCCAGGTTTGCTAATTATTAAATTAGTATCATGGTTGTTAAGTAAATCTGTCTTCTCCATTGACTTTACTTGTCAGAAGGTTGCCAAAGGGTATCACATGACCATCATAAATATAGGTCAGTTGTCAAGCATCCACATGACCATGGGGATCCTGCAATGGTCATAATTATTAAAAATGGTCAAGTCACTTTTTAGGTGCTGTTGTTACTCTGAACAGTCACTAAGAGAACAGTTGTAAGTCGAGGACTACCTGCAATGTTCAGCCTTTCAGCTGTTGGCTGAGCAAAATTCCCAGTGTAGGTTACTATTCGCAATGCTGACTGGATATTTGGACAACTTGCAAATCATTGTGGTCTATAAACCATGGGTCTTTGTGTGTCATGGCAGGTGCCATAGCATAGGGCTGGGTTCCACTTATGTCCGCTACCGGTGCGCATTGTGACATTTTGTGGTGCGCATCCCCTTGTGCAATTTCAGCCCAAAAGACAGCTGAGGTATACCTTGGGCAAAGAAATAAAGGTCAGTATTAACCCAGGGGCAGGCGGGAGGGCTATTTTTTAACATTTATTTGTAATATTGCGGCCCAATTCCAATAGGACTCTGGGCAGCTCACAATAATCACATGAGGTTAAAAAACGAAGTAAAATATAATAACTATAAAACAGCACATTTTCAAAACAGAGGACAAGGAGAAGCCATCAAAGCAGCCAAAAACTTGCCGAAAATTCCCCCCAAAAGATGGCAGTTCGCACACAGAACTGGATTTGTGACACCAAAATTACATCACCAGCGGGTCATTAACGGTTCGGGCGATCTGGTCCAAACAGGGAGGAACCCGTTCCAGCCATGGCAAGACATCACTTTATTATGGTCCACTATAAGTCAGATATGTAGATGTAGGTTTCTCCAGCAGGCTGGCTGAAGAATTCTGGGAACTGAAGTCCATCAAAGTTGCCAAGGTTGAGAAATACAATCCATATGCAGAAATCTGTTTCCTGGTCAAGTAACAGTTTGTGACGATTTTCAAAAACAGAATCTGCCTGTTGTAAAGGCAAAGGGGCTTCACTAGGACTAAAAAACTTATTGAATCTGGACTGCAATTCCTAGAATTCCCCAGGCAGCATGCTCTTTAGGTGGCTTTGTGCCACTCAGTCTCTTGTCAGCCCAGCCTAATTCATAGGGTGGCTGTCACAGGGGAAGATTGGAAGACTATCCAGTCTTGAAGGTGATCAAAGGTGGGCTTTAAGGCAAACAAATAAGACACCCATGAATAAATCAGGCTGCAGAGTTTATGTAAAAAGGTCAGTAAGGGGCGAGTACAAGTGCACTAGAGTGCCTTCCGTCCCGTCCTATTGCTCTCCTATATCTCCAATACATTTCTTCTATTCCTATGTATCTTCTTCTATTCTTTCATTGATATGTTCTATTCCTATAACTTCTATTCTTCCTTAGATATATTTTACTATGAGTATATCCTCTATAAACTTCATCATGTATTTTACTATGTGTATACCCACTAAAACCCTCATTGTGTATTGGAGAAAATCAATCAATCAATAAAATAAATTATTTTTTAAAAAAAACTGGGCTTACTCCAAAGTAGGAATAACGAGGAATAACTGATGGAAGCTGACCAAGGAGAGATTCAAACTGGAAATAAGGAGAAACTTTCTGGTGGTGTTGAGAGCAATCAACCAGTGGAACAGAAGTTGCCTGCGGAGATTGTAAGAGCTTTAACACTTGAGACTTTCAAAGGCAGATTGGATGGTCATTTGTCCGAAATGACTCTTGCTTGAGCAGAGGGTTGTACTCACCAGATGACCTACAAGGTCCCTTCCAATTCCAATAATAATAACTTTAAAAAAAATATAATCTAAAAGTAGCATGAACTGGAATTGTGCTGGGAGAAGCCTAAATTATTTCTATTGGGCATAATTGACAAAAAATATAAAAAGGAAATAAACTACTTGATTATATACATCACTACTGCAGCTAGATTAATGCGCAGTTTTGAAAAAACGAGGAAACACCAATAGACAAATATTGGATTGCGCTGAATGGACCAATTAACAAGGAAAATAAAAGAAAAATAAGACACCGAATACTACTCAGTATAGAATAAATTATATAAATGGCTGAAAGAAAGAAAGAAAGGATTAAAGATGAACTAGAACTGTCAATACTTTAAAGAATAACATCAAATCTTTATGGATCATTGTATGGAATAATGTAGAAGAAAGAAGAGAGACAGAATAAGTAATTTGTAAAAATGTAAATATATTTGTATAGGGAAAGTATATTGATGCATACAAACCAAGAGATGCTTACTGTAAACATGGGGGAGTTGTATCCATGTATGTTTGTCTGTCTTGTTTATATATGGGTTTTATGTGTATATAATAACATTATTATTATTTTTTTAAAAAGGAATTGTGCTGACAATCCTATTTCTGATCTCGGTTTGATTGGCAACTGATCACTTTTTTTCTCAGAATCAACTCTTAAATCTTTCGGCTGTGTAATAGACAGGATTCCAACAGGTAAGTTTTTCATAACGTTGTTATGAAGTGGGCTCGCACTTCATCGGTTGTTTTAAAACTGGTTTTTTTCAGTAATCAGCCAAGGTTGAATAAAATAACCTCTAAGCTTTCCTATTTTAATTGTAAAATCTGAAGTGAATTTATTATCATAACCACTCCCAGATTCAAGGTTTACATAATTATACCTCAATATACAGGTATACTGTATGTCTCTTTTATTATCAGGGATAACCCACTGGTTCCTTAAATCTGTTGGACTATGTGACTTTGAAATTATTCATAACTACTGTACTTCATTCACCTTTGGCAATAAAATATACCTGCAAACCAGCGGCACAGTCATGTGCTGACATAGAGCTGCTGAATATGCCAAAATTTGTCACTTGGAAAGGATGCTGCCAGACTTATTCTGATTTTTAGTTTGAATGTTCAATCGGTCAATTATTCTGAGCAATTCCAGAAATGATTTTCTTCCTCTCCTTCAGGAAATACCTGAACCAAAACTTCTTCTCCATAATACAGGTAGTCCTCGACTTACAATAATTGAGTCCAAGCTTTTTGTTGTTAGGTGAGACCTTTGATAGTTAGTAACATGATTGTTAAATGGATCTGACATTGCTTGTCAAAAGGTTGGAAAGGGGGAACACATGAGCCCAGGATGCTGCAAGGCTCATAAGTATGAATCAGTTGCCAAAGCATCTGGATTTTGATCACATGATCATGGGAAACGCTGGAAAATATTGTCATAAGTCACTTTTTTTCCAGTGCTGTTGTCACTAAACAAACTGCTGTAAGTCGAGGGCTACCTGTATTTCGGTAGAGATATTATTTAGCTGCAAAACTCTAGATCGCTATTAGATGCATTTGAACTTTGCTTCCCCTTTAACGTTTTTTTTTTTTGGAACAGCTGTAGTTTTGCTCCACCTCTCAAACCAGGAAATAATTTTACTATATAAGAAGGATTCCAAGTCTAGGGCTTTTCCCCACGCACTTCGAAGCTCCATAAAGCAACTACATATTGTAAGTTTCATTCAGCTTTTTTTATCCTTGCCTCCCTAGTTCCAGGTTGGGGTGGGTCATGCCTTTGATAGTGGTGCCCCCCCCTTTCCCTTTGTCAAGGAAATACAGTACTGTACTGTACTTTTATTATCTTTCCCTCGCCCCCAAACTAGTCATCTTTAAGCTAAGTTTCCCAAAGCGCAGCAGCATTGTGAGCCAGGACGTGTAAAAAGTGAGTAAGTGAAACTGACTTTCTCACTAATTACATCCAGTAGTAAGGACTTAACCAAGGATGAATGAGTTTTACGGTAGACTATATTTGCAGAAACAACTGTTTTTTTAATATTGAATCCATATTTATTTTGCTGTGAGCCGCCCTGAATCCCTAGGGAGTTGGGAAGAAGAAATAGAATTAAACAAACAAACAACAACAAACTTTTGCGTGGCTTTCTTTTTCACCCAGAACAGCGAACCTGACAGCCACGTTGCACGCCCAGCTCTTTAACTAGGGTTTTCCCGTAACTGCCGAAGGGGTATGAATTTATGGAAAAGGGTGTTGTCGCTTTTCTTCCCCGAAGGCGCAGATTGCTGAGTAAGCCAGGCGGAATTATTGAAAGAATCAGCGGCTTGGTGGCTAAGAGAGAGATTGCAAAAACTCTTCAAGAGCCCTCCCGGTTGAGAGGGGGGGGGGGATAAATAAAATAGGATGACTCAGCAGGCATTCTTGCTGTGATTATTTTCTGTCAGAATTTCTAAAATCCCTTTCGCTTTTCTTTCTCTTGCAACAGAGCTTGGAAGACAAAATGGCGAACGAGTCGATTATCCGGATCCCTCCCTACCATTACATCCATGTCTTGGATCAGAACTCCAACGTCACCCGCGTGGAAATTGGACCCAAGACTTACATCCGCCAGGATAATGAGAGGTGAGTTACGGCAGAACGAGACTCTCCCAGCCTTGGGAAAATAGTTACCGCTCTTCCGCTAACTTGACCCAATAGTAACAGTAACTTAAAAGGTAACTAACATCAATAGTTCTCTCTCGTGTGGCTTCAGCCTGGACGACCGCTCCGGTTTATCCAAAGTTTTGCAATAAAACAAGAGGTTTTCCATTCGCGTGGGTAAAAGTACTGTAGTTCTTTTTTGCTTCCCCCCACTCAAACTTTCCGCAAGGGGGCAGTTGCTCAGTCCACGTGCAGAGACCAAGAATTAATCTTAGAAATAAATAAATATTTATTTTATTTTATTATTATTTATTAAGAAACGATTATTTATTTATAAATGATAATAAATAAAATAAGTATTTGTTTATTTATAAATAATAGTAAATAAAATATCAAACAAACAAACAAATAAAATAATAAATAAAATCTGGAGAAGGGGCAGGGAGTGGGGAAGATTTGCTGATTATCTTTTTTCAGGCATGGGACTACTATAGAAGTTAACTATTAGAGTAGGAACATCCAAACATGGCAACTTTTAAGACTTGTGGACTTCAATTCCCAGCATTCCTCAGAGAGCTGGGAGAATGCTGGGGAAGGTTGCTGGGAGTTGAAGTTCATATGTCTTTAAAAGTCTCCAAGTTTGGAGACTCCTGCTCTAAATTTATTAAATTTATATGCCGCCCATCACACTATCGTTCCACTCTAGGCTGCTTACCTTGTCATAAAAACAGAGACAGAAATATGAAATACCGTGTTTCCCCGATAGTAAGGCAGTGTCTTACTTTCTTTTTACCCCCAAAAGCCCCACTGTGTCTTACTTTGGGGGTATGTCTTATATTGTCCCGGGCACCGGGGCCGGCTCCAGAGAGTAGGGGCTGAGCAGCGATTCGTTGAGGATCTGCTCCATTGCCAGTTGCATAGCCGGTAGGACCCCCCGGCCGATCTTGCCCTTCTCCACCGAGTCGCTCAGCGGCATTAAGCCCATGATGGCTATGGGGATCGTAGGGGAAGAAGCGGTGTTGGGCGAGAAGCCCGTCAGTCCCCGAGAGTTGCTCCGCGCCCAAGCTAAGGAGAGGAGAAGCCAGGCGGAAGGGACGGCCGGGCTCGGCCGCCAGGGCAAAGCAGGCATCCTGCGGGGAGGGGGGGGCGGGCGGACATCAGGGGGAGAGCAGGACCGGGGTGTCCGCTGCCCTCCGCCGAAGAGAGGGGAAGGGGCGCGCGCGCTGCGGCCCCCTCGGTTCGAGCCTCCCGGCAATGGGGGGAGGAAAGAGCAGAGCCGAAGTGCTGTGAGGGAAAAAGAGGGCGGGACGGCGCCAAGGACAGAGCGAAGCAGTGTGGCGGCTCTGCTTGCCCCGGGAGCCAGGACCAGCTGGGCCGAAGCGGCTCTTCCCGCCCATTTACTGCGCCCTGCCAGAGGATCGCACAGCTTCGGTGGAGGCGGAGGGCTTTGCCAGGGGGAGACGAATAGGTGAAGGTACGCCTGGGTTGGGAGAGCTAAGGAAGCGGGGGAAGCCCCAAGCGGGGCTGGAGAGGGATGCGGAAAGAGCCGCTGCGGAGCCTGTTGAGGGGAAGACTCGGGAAGCCACTTTAAACTCTCCGGAGGGTCCGGATGGGGGGGGGCAGGTGGTCTTTCTCCCCCCCCCCCCGTCCATGCCACCCTCCTCTCCCCTTTCAGTTCCTTGGACTCTCCTGGGCGCGAAGCTCCCTCGCCAGCGCCGCGAACTGCTCCAACGCCTCCCTCGCTTTTAGTACCGTGTTTCCCCGAAAGCAAGACATATGTCTTACTTTCGGGGTATGGCTTATATTAGCCGACCCCCCCTGAAACCCCCCATATGTCTTACAATCGGGGGGGTCTTACTATCGGGGAAACACGGTACCATAATATGAAATTGAAATAAATTAGGAATGCAAATACTGTACAGGTAAACATCATAGAAACATAGAAGTCTGACGGCAGAAAAAGACCTCATAGTCCATCTAGTCTGCCCTTATATTATTTTCTGTATTTTATCTTAGGATGGATATATGTTTATCCCAGGCATGTTTAAATTCAGTTACTGTGGATTTATCTACCACGTCTGCTGGAAGTTTGTTCCAAGGATCTACTACTCTTTCAGGAAAATAATATTTTCTCATGTTGCTTTTGATCTTTCCCCCAACATCGGCTTACAATAGTTTATTTAGCGACTGTTCACTAAATGTAGTGACTGTCCAAGTCACTACAGCACTGGAAAAAGTGACTCATGACTATTTTTCACACTTATGACTGTTGCAGCTCCCCCCCCCCACTGTGGTCACATGACCAGAATTCAGATGCTTGGCAACTAACTCATATTTATGACAATTGTAGTATCCCAGAGTCTTCTTTTTCGGGCTTCTGACAGATAAAGTCAATGGAGATACCAGATTCACAACCATGTGCTAACTTAACAAATGCAATGATCCACTTAGCCGTGGCAAGAAAGGATGTGAAAAGTGGCAAAATTCAAATGTTTCACTTGTTGGGCTTAATTGTGGTTATTAGCCAGGGACTATGTGTACAGTACAGTGGTACCTCTACTTAAGAACGCCTCTACCAGTGATGGGTTCTTATGGGTATGGTCAGGTACACAGTACCAGTAGCAAAATTTTGGTCAGGTACAAAGTACCACTAACAAATTTTTGTTTTGTTTTTTCTTTTCCCCCCCTTCTGGACTCTGGTATGCTTTTCCTATCACAGTAAATGAGGTTGAATGTGTACAATTGAATGTGCGCGCATGTGTGTGTACATACACTTTATATAGTAGATAATCAGGGGTGAGCTACTGCCCAGACAGGGGGGAACGCAGTGGGGGAAGCGAAAATGGAGCTCTACCCCAGGACACACAACTTGCACTGAAAGATGTTGAAACAAATTGCATGAGCCACGCCCATAGCGTGGTAGTAAAAATTTTGGTAGCCCATCACTGGCCTCTGCTTACGAACTTTTCTAGATAAGAACCAGGTGTTCAATACTTTTTTGCCTCTTCTCAGGAACTATTTTCCACTTACAAATCTAAGTCTCCAAAACTGTAACCAGAAAAGGCAGGGAGAAGCCTCCATGGGTCCTCTCTAGGAATCTCCTGGGAGGAAACAGGGCCGGAAAAGGCGGGGGGGGAAGCCTCCGTGGGGCCTCTCTAGGAATCTCCTGGGAGGAAACAGGGCCAGAAAAGGTGAGGAGAAGCCTCTGTCGGGCCTCTCTAGGAATCTCCTGGGAGGAAACAGGGACGGAAAAGGTGGGGAGAAGCCTCTGTGGGGCCTCTCTAGGAATCTCCTGGGAGGAAACAGGGCCTCCACCCTCCTTGTGGTTTCCCCAATCGCATGCATTATTTGCTTTTACATTGATTCGTATGGGAAAAATTGCTTCTTCTTACAAACTTTTCTACTTAAAAACCTGGTCATGGAACGAATTAAGTTCGTAAGTAGAGGTACCACTGTATTTGCTACAAGACCCTTGAATTAATAATCTCGGATGGGGCTAGTAAATTGGGATTCAGTTGCTTTGTGGAAGTGAACCTGCTATGTTTAATCTTAACTTGGTGCAAAGTTCCTTTGCTTAACGGCAGTTTCCCAAGTCATTGTTCATGTTTCTTTATCTTGCTATTTTCTCATGGGACAATTTAATTTAATTTAATTGACTTCTATGCCACCCAGTCCCGTGGGACTCAGGGTGGCTTACAACAATATAAAATACTATACAATAATAAAAGAAGTCAAATGTTAATACTAAAAATTACAGTAAAACCCCATTTTAAAACCCAACAACTGTCCAATCAAAACAAACGTACATACCAAATCAGTCACAAGTACAATTAGGCCACGACACAATGTTAGCATTCACGGCCCCTAGGACTGCTGGCAAAGACAGATCTTCACAGCCTTTCAGAAGACCAGTAGAGTGGGAGCAGTATGGACATCAGGGAGGGGGAGTTGGTTCCATAGAGCTGAGGCAGCCACAGAGAAGGCCCTCCCGTGCGGTCCCACCAACCTGCATTGCTTAGTCAATGGAACCTGGAGAAGGCCAGGTGATCTTGATTCTATGTCTCTGTTTATGCAACCTAGGATAGTATTAGCTTTTTTGGCTGCTGCTGCGCATTGCCAGCTCATATTCAAGTGATTGTCCACTAAGATTGTCCACTATCATGTCTCCCCTGATTCTTCTTTTCATTAAACGAGCCATGCCCAGTTCCTGCAACCATTCTTCATATGTTTTAGCCCCCAGTCCCCTAAAGACAATTAGGTTACTGGAGGCTAAAACATATGAAGAACGGTTACAGGAACTGGGCATGGCTAGTTTAATATAAAGAAGGACCAGAGGAGACATGATAGCAGTGTTCCATTATCTCAGGGGTCGCCACAAAGAAGAAAGAGTCAACCTATTCTCCAAAGCCCCTGAGGGTAGAACAAGAAGCAATGGGTGGAAACTAAACAAGGAGAGAAGCAACTTAGAACTAAGGAGAAATTTCCTGAGTCAGAATGGTTGATCAGTGGAACAACTTGCCCCCAGAAGTTGTGAATGCCCCAACACTGGGAGTGTTTAAGCAGATGTTGGATAACCATCTGTCTGAAGTAGTGTAGGGTTTCCTGCCTAAACAGGGGGATGGACTAGAAGACCTCCAAGGTCCCTTCCAACTCTATTATGGTTATTGTTGTTGTTATATTATATTATTGTTGTTTTGTTGTTGTTATTATTATTATTATTAATAATAATAATAATAATAATAATAATAATAATAATAATAATAATAATATACTTCAAGATCCCTCTCAGAGTTACTGTTTTTGAGCCAGGTGTCGCCTTAATCTGTATTTATACCTTTGATATTTTTTTGGAAAAACTTTGCTTTTCTCCACTTCAGGATCATATTAGCTCCAAAGAAGATGGTGATGGTTCCACCACGACATTATTGTATCATCCTCAATCCGGTGGTTCGTGGAGTAGATGGGGCAGTCCATCCTGATGATTTGGGGCAGGTCCGGCTCGCACATGCTGACTTGGAAATCAGAATGGCTCAGGACCCTTTCCCTTTGTATCCAGGAGAGGAACTAAAAGAGGTAAGGGTGTCCTAATTTCTCCTCTCCTCAATTGGCCCCGTACTGAGTCATCCTTTGGATGGTGTCTTGTTAGCAAGGGCAGAGGGAATCTGTGAATGTATGAATTTCATGTCGTAAATTTCTACATCGGATGGAAGGCATAAGAGAATATGCGAGAAGATAGGACAGTGATGGCGAACTTTTTTTTCCTTGGGTGCCAAAAGAGCATGGGTGAGCACTATCTCACATGCGCGAATGCCCATACCCATAATTCAATGCCTGGGGAGGAGGAAAACAGCTTCTCCCACCCCCTGGGGGCCCGCTGGAGGACGGAAACTGCCTATTTCCCAACTTCTGGTGGGCCCAGTAGACTCATGTTTCGCCCTCCCAAGGCTCCAAAGGCTTCCCTGGAGGGTAAAAATTCCCTCCCCATCCCACCCAAAGCTCTCTGGAAGCCAAAAACGCCCCCCCAGAGCCTCTGTGCAACCCAAAAATCAACTGGCTGGCACACACATGCATATTGGAGCTGAGCTAGGACAACAGCTCGCATGCCAGTAGATATTGCTCTACGTGCCATCTGTGGCACCTGTGCCACAGGTTCACCATCACTGAAATAGGACATTTAAGGGTGTGTGTGTGTGTGTGGAACCATTACAAAAGGGATTGTTGAATTCAGGGGAACAGGGAATTGTGAGAAAGAGACTCAAAATAATTTTGACTGGTTGGTAATCCTTGACTTATAGCCATTCATTTAATGACCATTCGAAGTTAGAACAGCAAGCACTGAAGAAAGTGACATGACCTTTTTTCCATATTTATGAACGCTTGATCCCCGTGGTCACATGATCAGAATTCAGATGCTTGGCAGCTGACTCATATTTATGACGATTGCAGTATCCCAGGGTCATGTGATCACCTTTTGTGACCTTCTGACAAGCAAAGTCATTGGGGAAACCAGATTCACTTAGGAACTGTGTGCTAACTTAAACAACTGCAATGATTCACTTACCTTCAGATCGTGCAGAATGCATCTGCGAGAGCAATCATGATGTTCCCCAGGTATGCCCATGTCACACCAACACTCCGCAGTCTGCATTGGTTGCCGATCAATTTCTGGTCACAATTCAAAGTGTTGGTTATGACCTATAAAGCCCTTCATGGCATCGGGCCAGAATATCTCCGGGACCGCCTTCTGCCGCACGAATCCCACAGAGTGGGCCTTCTCTGGGTCCTGTCGACTAAACAATGTCCTTTGGCAGGTCCCAGGGGAAGAGCCTTCTTTGTGGCAGCCCCGACTCTCTGGAACTAGCTCCCCTCGGAGATTAGAACTGCCCCCACCCTCCTTGCCTTCCGTAAACTCCTTAAAACCCACCTTTGCCACCAGGCATGGGGGAATTGAGATATCTCCCCCGGGCCTATACAATTTATGTATGGTATGTTTGTATGTATATATGTTTGATTAATAATGGGGTTTTTAAAATGTTTTTTTCAATTATTAGATTTGTTATGAATTGTTCTATTGCTGTTCTGAGCCGCCCCGAGTCTACGGAGAGGGGCGGCATACAAATCAAATCAAATCAATAAATCAATAAATCAATAATAAAATAAAATAAAATAATAAAATAAAATAAAATAAAATAATAAAAAAATAAACTGTAGCAAGATAGAACCTGAAAAGGGGCAGAACTTAAATGTTTCACTAGTTGGGCTCAATTGTGGTTGTTAGTCAGGGATTATGTGTACAGTATTTGTTACAAGACCTTTGAATCAATAATCTCGGGTGGGGCTGGCAAATTGGGGCTCAGTTGCTTTGAGGAAGTGAACCCGCTGTGTAATCTTAACCTGGTGCAAAGTTCCTTTGCTTAAGGGCAGTTTCCAAAGTCACTGTTCATGTTTCTTTTTCCTGGGACAAATCCTCACCTTTGGGTTTTGAATGACTGGATCCCTTAACTCTCTTCTGTTGTTATTATTACCTTTGTTGGCACTTTCTTTACATTGCCCCAGGATCAAGTGATCACATTTCACAAACTTTTGACTAGCAAAATCAATGGGGGAAAACCAGATTCACTTAACAACTGTGTTACTAAATAACTGCAATGATTCACTTAACAACTGTGGTGAGAAAGGCCCTAAAGTGGGGCAAAACCTACTTAATTTATTTAATTGGATTTGTATGCTGCCCCTCTCCGAGGACTCGGGGCGGCTTACAGCAGATATAAAAGCAAAACAATAATCTAAATCCAATTAATACTACAATTTAAAAACAGTTTAAAAGAAAAACTTATCAACCAAACATTCAACAATCATACTTAAGGCATTCAATGGTCAGGGGGAAGATCTAAAAGTCCCAAGCCTGGCAGCAAAGATGAGTTTTTAAGCTCTTTCAGAAGGCAAGGAGGGAGGGGGCAGTGCGAATCTCTGGGGGGAGTTGATTCCAGAGGGCCGGGGCTCCCACAGAGAAGGCTCTTCCCCTAGGTCCTGCCAGCTGACATTGTTTGGTCGACAGGACCCTAAGGAGACCAACTCTGTGGGACCTCACCGGTCGCTGGGATTCGTGCGGCAGAAGACAGTCTCGGAGATAATCTGGTCCTGTGCCATGTAGGGCTTTATAAGTCATAACCAACACTTTGAATTGTGCCTGGAAACTGATTGGTAGCCAATGCAGTCCGCAGAGTGATGGTGAGATGTGGGCATTTCTTGGAAGGCCCAAGATTGCTCGCGCGGCTGCATTTTGGACAAGTTGAAGTTTCCAAACACTCTTCAAAGGTAACCCCATGTAGAGAGCATTGCAGTAGTTGAGCCTCGAGGTGATAAGGGCATGAGTGACCATGAGCAAAGACTCCCTGCCCAAATAGGACCGCAACTGGTGCACCAGGCGAACCCGGACAAACGCCCCCCTCCCCACAGCTGAAAGATGGTGTTTTTAAGAACTGTCTTGCTTAAATTAACAATAGAAATTTTTGGCTCAATTATGGTTGTAAGTTGTGGACGACCCATGTAAAATGTGCTGGAGCATTACTTTTGGCAAGTTTCAAGATTCTGTTTTTATTCATTCCGTTCAATTTTATTGACATTTTTGCTATGCTCCATTTACTTGACCACTAAGAAAGGTCTTTGCAGAAATCAAAAGGGATCCCGTTTCCTTATGTTTGTTACTTCTTGGCATCTGCTTCTATTACTAGCCCTTTTGTTCGTCTGCTTTTCTAGAATGTTACACCTTTACAAATAGTCTTGGCTAATACCGCCCTGCACTTGAAAGCACTTTTGGACTTTGAAGATGACCAGGCAGGCAAATATGTTGCTGGAGATGAATGGTTGTTTGAAGGACCTGGTAAGTGACAATTGTCAAAGAAGGAAACTTCGCTTGGGAGGTGAGATGCATAGTCCTCTACCCTGTTTCCCCGATAGTAAGACACCCCCGATTGTAAGACGTATCGGGGGTTTCAGGGAGGTCGGCTAATATAAGCCGTACCCCGAAAGTAAGACACCCCCGATTGTAAGACGTATCGGGGGTTTCAGGGAGGTCGGCTAATATAAGCCGTACCCCGAAAGTAAGACACGGGGGTATTGCCGCCTCCCTCTCATCTAGCTGCGCGCCGCCTCCTGCCCACGTCCGCACCGTCCCCCTCTCCATACGTCGCCGCGTCTGCCACCTCCCTCTGATCTTAATGAGCGCCGCCTCCTGCCCACTTCCGCGCCGCCCCCCCTCCATACGTCACCGCGTCTGCCGCCTCCGTCTGATCCAAATGAGCGCCGCCTCCTGCCCACTTCCGCGCCGCCCCCCTCTCCATACGTCACTGCGCCGTCCCCCTCTCCATGCGTCACCGCGCCGTCCCCTGCACTTGTCACTGCCGCCTTCTGCTTAAAATACGGTAATGCACACAGTATTAATCATACATCAGTAAAACATACACACAATTTTTTTCCAATATAAGACATACCCCGAAAGTAAGACATAGTGGGGCTTTTGGGGATAAAAAGAAAGTAAGACACTGTCTTACTTTCGGGGAAACACGGTATATGTAACTGAAGAACAGATCCTAATAACCCCAACGAGCATTGCCAATGGTGAGGAATCCTGAATGCACAACTTCAACCAAATGTGGGAAACCACAGATGCCATACCTCTGGATGGCACATGAAGTTCTTTGCAGAATATTATAGTTTCACTTACCAGCATCTTCAACTGAAACAATTGGATATGAATAAAGGTGAGGAATTCTGAGATTCCACCAAGCTGTTGCCAGTCAAATAGGCAAAATTAACTAAGTCAGACCCAATTGTTTTCCAGGAAACCTTGGGCCAAAATACTCCTGTGAATTCTCCCCTTTCTTCCCATTGCACCCCATATGAATGTGTTGGTGTTTTTTTTTTAAATCCCAGTTGGTTTTTAATTTCAATCCAGGTAGTCCTCGATTTACATCAGTTCATTTAATGACTATTTGAAGTTACATCGTCATTGAGAAAAAAATGACTTATGACCATTTTTCACACTGATGACTGTTGCACAATTTACATTTGGATGCTTGTCAACTGATTCACATTTTTTACGGTTGCAGTATCCCGGGATCATCTTTTGGGATCTTCTGGCTGTCTTTTGCGATCTTCTGATAAGCAAAGTCAATGGGGAAGCCAGATTCACTTAACCATGTTACTAATTTAAACTGCAGTGGCAAGAAAAGTTGTAAAATGGGACAGAAGTCATTTAACAAAATTTTTCACATAAATTTTGGTCTCAGTTGTGGTCATACGTTAAGGACTCTCTGTGATTGGTTTGAGAAGTGCTAATGATGAAAATAAAAACATTGAAAAAAACTATTGAGAATATGTTTTAAGTGAATAATTACAGTGTTAAAATGAAAATAGGGATCTACATGATTTTTCTTCTCCAAATAATTTAGTATATTTTACAAGGACTTGCCCTCTAATCATAGAACCAAAAAAAATATAGCTTCCATCCTTTTTCTTCCTGTGTTTTGACATAACTTGGCCAAGTTAGAAATTCCCACCCCTACCATAATTGAGCTGGAGCCTAGCTAACTCATCTAATAAACCATTGTCATTTCCAGGAACCTACATCCCACGAAAAGAAGTTGAAATTGTGAAGACAATCCTGGCCACTGTCATTCGTCCCAACCAAGCCATCAAACTTCAGGCACGGAAGGAATGCAAAGACAGAGAGGGAAACAAACGAGTGACAGGTATCTTTCTGGTTTCTTATCCACGATCCTACGAAATGACAGCTTTAATGTTTGTGTCTGTGTGTGTTTATATCTCGAGTGTCCCGTTCCCCTCCCCGGCAGGTGAAGAATGGATGGTGAAGAAGGTTGGGGCTTACTTGCCAGGTGTATTTGAAGAAGTAGTTGACATTGTGGATGCTGTCATTCTGACTGAAAAGGTAAGTGGCTGTTTTGTAACTTCTAGTGGTAGGTGGTGGTTATAGGAAAGAGAGTTGCTGATTTCACTTGCTTCGCTTTTTCAAAGTCCAGGCTAAACTCTTCTTTGATCCGAAGTTCCTCCATCTATGGTTAGATGCCCCCATGTACAGGCATACTACAAATAGAACAGAATTCTTTATTGGCCAAGTGTGATTGGACACACAAGGAATTTGTCTTGGTGCATATGCTCTCAATGTACATAAACGAAAAGGATACATTTGTCAAGAATCATGTGGTACAACACTTAACGATTGTCATAGGGGTCAAATAAGCAATGAAGAAACAATATTAATAAAAATCTTAGGATACAAGCAACAAATTACAGTCATTCAGTCCTAAGTGGGAGGAAAAGGATGATAGGAATGATGAGGAAAAACTAATAGTAATAGTAATGCAGCCTTAGTGAATAGTTTGACAGTGGTGTGAGAATTTTTTTTTAGCAGAGTGATGTCGTTTGGGAAAAAACTGTTCTTGTCTTAGTGTGCAATGTTCTGTAACAATGTTTTTTTTAAAATGATTTTTATTTACATATAAACAGTTAAGCAAATAAACAATAACAACTTACATTACATTAAGAACAGTACAGACAAAAAATTAAAACACGCGAATGGGGTAAGTCTTGAATGTAGCATGTCTTCCCACCCCTCCTGAGGCTGGCTCATTTGACAACCTCCTTGTTTTAATTTTTGCGGTATTTTAACCAATGGTTTGATCCTTGTTGTGTATTTTCTATTTTTTTGTTCTTGTTTTACAATTTGAAAACATACATGTCATTAACTAAACTAAGAAGCAGATTGTGTTTAATTCTTTAGTAATTTGTATTCATACCATTTTGTTGTTACGCAGCACTACTAGTGGTTGTTTTTTTGTTCAACCATATGTAAAAGTCATTCCAAATTTTATAGTATTTTGAATTGTCTTGTTCTTTTAGCTCCATTGTAAGCTTATCTGATTCGGCACAGTCCAACATTTTTTTTATTAAGTTTCGTTCATTTGGCATAGATTCGTTTTTCCAGAATTGAGCTATAGTTATTCTTGTTGCTGTTATTAAATGTTGTATAAAATAATACTGTTCCTTTTTCATTTGATTTTCAATGATGCCAAGCAAAAATATTTCCGGTTTCATTTCTAATTCAGTCTCAGTTATTTCTTTTATTAAACGATGTTTTGAAGGTAGGAGTTGAAACAATTTATGTCCTTTGCCCTACCAAATATGAAAAAGCTCCTTTTTCAAAGCTAATTGGATTGAAAGAGCTTGGGAGGATTTTTCCCTGGCACAACCTCAGGGATTATGTAAATTGCTCTGAAAGACAGTGTCCTAGACCAGTTAGACCAAGAAAGGAAGACCCAGGTTCTAACACCTTCCTTGGAGTACCATTTGCTCAATGACCCGTGGACTTCAACACCAAATGGAGACTCTCTTGTATGGATCTTGTGGTCTTTCCCTGCTTTGCGAGGCCTCTTTTCCTTGAGTGAGCAAGCAAAAGAAGGCTGTTTTAAAAACCAGTATGTTGCCAGATGTTGATAGATTAATCTCACTCTGCTGGCGATCAGAGGTGAGAGTTTGTAGACCAAGGTTTTCTGAGAGGGTGCACAGTTGCCATGGCTGCCTAATATTTGCACCCTTGTCTGTTTCTTACAAAATTTAGTCAGAAATGACATTTTGGAATGTAGCTTAAACCCCACAGTTAATCAAGAGTCAGATTAATAACAAATACAGTGGTACCTCGTGATACGAACCCCTCATGATACGAACACTTCGAGATACGAACACTTCGAGATACGAACCTGGGGTTCAGAAAATTTTTGCCTCTTCTTACAAACTTTTTTCGCCTTACGAACCCACTGCAGATTGCAAAATGGTGCTCTGCTGGGCGTCGCTGCCCAGCTGTCACCTTTTAAAACAGCCGGGGGGCTTCTCGGCGTTCTCCCAAACCCGAACTTTTTGGGTTCGGGTTCGGGAGGCCGCTGAGAAGCGCCGCCGCCCACCTGTCACCTTCTTAAACAGCAGGGGGGCTTCTCGGTGTTCTCCCGAACCCGGAGGTTCGGCAAAAGTTCGGGTTCGGGAGAACGCCGAGAAGCCCCCCAGCTGTTTTAAAAGGTGACAGCCGGGCGGCGGCGCCCAGCGGAGCGCCATTTTGTGATTCCCCCCCCTCTTGCACGCATTAATCGCTTTTACATTGTTTCCAATGGGAAACATTGTTTCGTGTTATGAACTTTTCGCCTTACGAACCTCCTTCCGGAACCAATTAGGTTCGTAAGACGAGGTATTACTGTAATGTTAAATCATAAAAAGGGACTTTTCCAGTAATAACATATATTTTTGCCTCTTTTGCTCTTTGAAGAAAGCACTGCACCTCCAGGCCACCAAAACGTTCCGGGATTCTCAAGGTATCGTGAGGAAAACTGGAGAAGAATGGTTGGTCATCATGGCGGATACCGAAGCCCACATCCCCGATGTTTATGAGGAAGTGCTGGGCATTATTAACATCACTACCTTGAACAGTTGCCAGTATTGTGTAGTTTGTGACCCGTTAGGCGTTGATGGCAAGCCTCAACTTGGGCAGAAGAAAGTCATTAAGGTATGCAACTTTATCTCCAAAGCATGGAGGACTCTAATGATATGAAGGTGGTCCTTGAATTACAACCACATTTGAGACTAAAATTTCCATTGCTAAGCGAGACAGTTGATAAACGAGCTTTAGCTACCTTTGCTGCCACTGCTGTTGAGAGAAATCACTGCAGTGGTTAAGTTAGTAACCTGGTTGTTAAGTGAACCTGGCTTCCCCACTAACTTTGCCTGTCAGAGGGTTGTAAAGTGTGATCACATGATCTAGGGACATTGCTACCCTCATAAAGATATCTTAGTTGCCAAGCATCTGAATTTCAATCATGTGACAACAAGGATGCTGCCAAAAATGTTCATAAGTCACTTTTTTCAATGCTGTTGTAACTTCGAATGGTCACTAAATGATTTGGTTGTAAGTCGAGGACTACCTGTACTGTTACCATTCAGCCCTAGTGATTATAACAGAACTCCTTAAGGCAGTCTATCCTTCAAGAGAAGCAGGTTTAGATCTCCTATTGGAGGCAGATTAGAAATCTGCTATTATAAAATATACTGCTCAAAAAAAAAAGGGAACACTTAAACAACCCAATACAACTCCAAGTAAATCAAACTTCTGTGAAATCAAACTGTCCACTTAGGAAGCAACACTGATTGACAATCCATTTCACATGCTGTTGTGCACATTCAACTTTGTACGGAACAAAGTATTCAATGAGAATATTTCAATCATTCAGATCTAGGGTGTGTTCTTTGAGTGTTCCCTTTATTTATTTATTTTTTGAGCAGTGTATATATTTTTAGATCACGATAAATGATTTGGGAAGTAACCTTGATAGTATCCACAATTCAGAGTTACTTCAGAGAGAGCAGGAAAGTGATTTCAAGTGGAACAGATTTGGGCTAAGCATTAGGATGAACTTGCCAGAAATCACAGATCTGATAGTGTGCAATTAACTCATTAAGAAATGAACTGGTGATTCATTCTTTGCTAAAAACTACAGGTAGTGCTGGACTTAACAACCTGTCCCTTAACGACCGTTCAATGTTATGATGGACTTAAGAAAAGTTACAATCTGTTCCCAAAGTTACAACTGCCATTCCATCCTTGTGATTACATTTTGAGTGACTGGCTCGCATTTACAATCGCCTGCAGTGTCCTTTAGCCGCGGGATGGTGTTTTGTGACTAATCGCCCATTGGATAAGCTCCATTTGGACTTGCAACCATGTGATCCGCTTAATGACGGCGGTGTCATGTTCAGGAACAGTCACTAAAATGCCCGTGAAATCCTGAGCATCTGGTGACTCTTCTTATGACCACAGCGACTTAACACACAAAATTCGGTGCTCATTTGTGATCATAAAATGAGGACTTCCTATATTAAGCTCTGTTTTCTCTGTTTTTCATTAGGGATACTTGAAATTGGCTGGCAACCTTTTGGTGCATAGGCAGCTCTGAATCTCAGCCACGCTGCAGTCAAATTTCAGTAATGGGATTTTGGCTCAGCTTGGAGAACTCAGACGATGGGAGAGGCCTCTTGAATTCTCCGGTTCCTATTCTCTCTTTTAAACTCACTCCAAGGTGCTAATTCCGGGCTGGGGAGAAAAAAAAAATTGGCTCCCCTTTTTTGGATTATATAACCACATTACTAATCTGCCTTCTGCTGTCTTTTCCTTCAGCTTTTCAGGTCTACCCATTTGTGTTTTAGCACATCGGTTGCAGTTACCGCTTAAGCATAATTAACAAGAAATATAGACTAGTATTCTTTTATATAATAGCTGCACTCTGCATGCATCCTCACATCTTTTTATTCTATGGGCTTTCTGCACACATTCTTCTGCTACCATTACGGGAACAGAGGGTTTAAACAATGGAGACGTAATTTTCAAATGTTAAGATTTTCCTATGAGACTCTTAGAATCTCCCAGTCTCTTTCCTCTCTCTCTCTCTCTCTGTTTTTTTCCATCTACTTATATATTAGAGTAGACATGAGCAAGCAAATGGGTGTCTGTTTCGAATATGCTCTTTAGAAACAAAGATCCGTTGTGTTCCTAGCTAGTTTGGGTGGGATTTTACATAAAATCCTATGTGTTTTATAATACTTGTTCTTTTTTTCCATCCGGTGGGTGTCACCCCACCCCCATGGCTGCCATTCGCACAGGCACACTTCAATCTAGAAAAGTCATATAGTGCTGATCTTAGCCCAGATAAGTTGCTCAACTTTGTCACCCTGATTAATGTGTGTGACATATTAAGTGATAACGTTGGCCCAGCCTTGTCTGTGCTCACAGGTTAAACGGGGCTGGACTTGATCACTGCTTGGATGGAATTCTGGGAGTCCTATTAGGGCAGTGATGGCGGTCTTCTTTTTGGTTTCCTGCCAAAAGGGTGTGTGTGTGTGTGTATGGGCACTAGCATGTAGGTACCCATACCCATTCCCTCCCCCAATGCATATGCACTCCCTGTGCTGCCCCCTGAGCATTTGCACACACACACCTGCCCCTATTCCTGCACCCAGACCTTACCAAAGTCTGGGACGGTGAAAAAATGGCCCAATGGGCAAACAGGAAGTTGGGAAAAATAGACTTCCGGTTTGCCACTTGTGCTGTTTTTCGCACTCTGGAGGTTTCAGGGAAGCTTCCTGAAGCCCTGCAGTACAAAAAATAGCACAACTGGCAAACCGGAAGTCTGTTTTTCTCAACTTCCTGTTTCACTGTTGGGCCATTTTTCATACTCTGGGGCTTCAGGAAAGCCTCTGGAGGGCGAAACAGCCTTCCCCAAGGCCAAAAAGCAACTGGCCAACATGCACATGTGCACTGAAGCTCACTTAGGGCAATGCCTCATATGCCCTCCAATATGGCTCTTTGTGCCACCTGTGCACACATAGGTTCGCCATCACTGCACTAGGGAAATCCCTTTAACTGCAGACTAGACTTGAAAATCAAAACAATATCCTGGAAAAAGGCAGTGGTGAACTAATTCTGTAATGCGGCCAAGAAAATAGGGGGGCACGGTGGCTCAGTATTTAAAGTTGCTGAGCTCATCAGCTGCAAAGCTAACAGACTGGGTTTGAGTCCCGAGTGCTGCGTGACAAGGTGATCTCCCAGGTTTGCCTCAACTCCTGGCAACTTAGCAGTTCAAAAGCATGAACATTCAAGTAGATAAATAGGTACCACTTTGGTGGGAAGGTAACAGCATAAAGGTCACTAAAAATCAGACTGCTGAAGTAGATTTTAGATTTTCTGGACAATAAGGCCTAGGCCAGGGTAGATTTTAACTACCCATTACTATGCGTCTTTTGCAGTATTTAAATTTTTTATTGAGGTCCACATATCTTAAAGTTGATTGAGAAACGCTGCACTATAGTTTCTGTTTCCGAACTCGTGATGGCAGTCAACCTGGCAATAATTTTTGGTGATAGTGATAGGAACTGGAGGAAACCATTCTGGCAATTAACCAACATCAAATTAACCACTTTATAGTTTAATAATAGAGTTAACCTTCCCCTCCACCCCCTTTTTTAAAAAAAACAATGACTATCATTTTTTTAGTTTTCTCCAATTCTTGCTTGTCATTCTGCAGGGCGAGATATCATTTTTCCTACAACCTGGAGAGTGGTTGAAAGATGGGATCCAAGACATTTATGTTCTGTCTGAAGAAGATGGCCTCTTATTGCGTGCAGTTCGTCCCATTGAAGACAAAAATGAGGTAGGGGGTCCTGGGTTGGCCAGAGAGAATGAATGCATAGATTGGTAGAGGTGGATGTCATATTTCTTATCTTCCACTTACTTGATCTCTTACCTAGGACGACGAGGAAATTCTACGCAAGCCAGGTGACCGCTGGCTGATCCGAGGCCCTCTAGAGTACATACCACCTGCGGAGGTCGAAGTGATGGAGCAGCGCCATGCTATTCCCCTGGCTGAGAATGAAGGCATTTATGTCCGGGATATTAAGACAGGGAAGGTGAGTGGAATAGATCAAGCAGTGGCTACCGAAGAAGAACATCAATCCATAGAAATGCAGACATTTTAGAGGTCAGATTTAGCAAAAGGACTGCAGTTCCCTAGTGTGGTTTATTACATTATCAACTGCTCTTTAGACAGAGCTCAAACTCAAATTCCTTTCCTTGCAAAAAAAACCCCCACAGTGATGTGAAAAAGGATATGTTTCTGCTTCAAAATTGGTTTGTTTTTCCCCCCATCCTCTTTCAAAAACGTGCAAGAACTTTGGGCTTTTTCCCCCCACCTACCAGCAGTGGTGGGTTCCTACCCATGCGGTCCAGAATGCCGTATGGATAGTGTTCTGCCAGTGTGTCTCAACCGCCCGTAATTACAGGGTAATTAGTCCAGGAAGACACACACCACACGATAAAAGGAAAACCCAAAAGTTTTTATAAACACTAAAACAGAAACAGCTCCCTTTTTAAATGTCAAAGGGATTTTCTGGTACACACAAGGCACAGGTGAAATGCAGTCCAATTGCTCACCCAATAACTGGGAAATTGAGTCCAATTCTAAAGTCCAGAGAGTCCACACACAATCTTGAACAGCACACAAACCACGATCTTGACGAAACAATGAATCAGATAAACTGCCATGAGGCTAAAACACCAGGTTGCACTTTTATCTGTAGCACTAATTACAGCAGCCCCACCCAACCACAGGTGGCCTCATTTTCTCTTGTAATAATCCTTCAGTTGTTGTCTCCTATGCATCACTCTACGCATGCGTGGATGTGTCATTAATTATTGTTCAGAATCCAGGGATGATACAGATGATTGATCTCCTGGGCTGTCTGCCAAAGTCCCCTCTTCCCTGTCACTCATGCTTCCTTGGTCAGAAGAGGCTTCGCCGGCAGATTCCATTGGGAGCAAAACAGGCCTGCGGCATGTGGATGTTTCCCCCACATCCACCTGCACATTCCTTGGGGCAGGAGCTGGGCCAGAGCTAACCACAACAGATAGGAACCCACTGATGCAATTTTTGGTAATCTTTCCCCCCTGTCCCCCACGTCTCCTGAGAAGGAGCATCTCAGCTGTGCTTTTGACAAAGAATAAAGGTCAGCACTAAGACGAGAGCGGGCGGGAGGGCTTCTTCCGATATGGAGACGCAACCCCACCCCCCGCAGAAAATTGCATCATCAGTGGGTTCCTATTGGAGTGGCCCTCTGGACCGCATCAGTAGGAACCCACCACTGCCCACCAGGCATTAGAAAGGCCTGCGCACATGCGTGGGAGGCACCGTGGCATGGGAACACATGCATGTGGAGGGGAGAAGAGGTGTGGGCATTTGCATGCACGCTAACACACCCACACACCTCCTTTTGGCACACGAACCAAAAAAGGTTCACCATCACTGCCCTAGAATCTTCCTTGGGATGTGGTGGCTCAGTGGCTAAGAGGTTAAGCTTGTCAATCAGAAGGTCGGCAGTTCAGCGGCTTGAATCCATAGTGCAAAAATAGGGGCCATCTTTGTTGGGGCGGTAACAACACTCGGGGTTTAGTCATGCCAGCCACATGTCCACAAAGACGTCTTTGGACAGAGCTGGCTCTTCGGCTTAAAAACAGAGATGGGCAACTCCCCTAGAGCCGGAAATGACTAGCACATATTTGCGGTGGGGGGCGGATGGGACCTTTTCCTTAGAATCTCTGAGGGTGTATCTGTTAGCGTGAGAGCAGAACTGGTTTAGCAGGATTCTGTCAATACGGTACAAAGAATTGAAGTTGGGCTGGATAATTCTTGGGCTGGGCTTGGCAACGAGGTCCTAAATAGTTCTCTAGCTTAGAGTTATTTCTGCATGACTTCTTTCCTACATTTACCTTTTTTTCCTGTTTATACTAGTGTTTCTCAACCTCTTTAAGGTGCATGAAGTTCAATTTCCACAGTTCTCCAGCCTGGAGTGTTGAGATTTATAAAGGACTTTGAGAGTTGCACCAGAGGCAGCACAGCATGCTGGGCTCCAGACTCCAAAAACTCCAGGAGCCAATTTAGGAAGAGGTTTTAGATCTAAAGAATGACATTATGCCCCCTTCCCCCCCAAAAAACATCTCAGAAATACATGCCCCAAAATCAGATAAATTTATGAGCTATAGGTTGTCCTTGACTTGCAGCCATTCATTTAGTGACCATTCAAAATTACGATGGCACTGGGGGAAAAAAGACTTGCGATTGTTCACAATCATAAAGTGATTTTTTTTTTACATTCATTGCATCATCCCCGTGGTCACATGATCCACATTTCGGCACTGGCAACTGGCATGTATTTATGACAGTTGCACTGTTCTGAAGTCTCGTGACCACTATTTATAACCTGGCATCCAACAAGCAAATGGGGGAA
Organism: Erythrolamprus reginae; assembly: GCF_031021105.1. NCBI lineage: Eukaryota > Metazoa > Chordata > Lepidosauria > Squamata > Dipsadidae > Erythrolamprus > Erythrolamprus reginae. The sequence continues at coordinate 135,072,898 of NC_091963.1, read as the reverse complement.
GCCAGATTCACTTAACGACAATATGATTCACTTAATTCTGGAGACCTCACCTACAAAACGATATTGACAAAATTGAACTGGTTCAAAGACGGGCTACAAGAATGGTGGAAAGTCTTTAAGCATAAAACGTATCAGGAAAGACTTAATGAACTCAATCTGTATAGTTTGGAGGACAGAAGGAAAAGGGGGGACATGATCGAAAAATTTAAATATGTTAAAGGGTTAAATAAGGTTCAGGAGGGAAGTGTTTTTAATAGGAAAGTGAACACAAGAACAAGGGGACACAATATGAAGTTAGTTGGGGGAAAGATCAAAAGCAACGTGAGAAAATTTATTTATTTATTTATTTATTTATTACTTAGATTTGTATGCCGCCCCTCTCCGAAGACTCGGGGCGGCTCACAACATGTAGAAACAAATCATAAGCAATCAGACAAATTTAAAATATTTAAATATTTAAAAACCCCATATGCTAACAGACACACACACAGACATACCATGCATAAATTAAACGTGCCCAGGGGGAGATGTTTCAGTTCCCCCATGCCTGACGGCAAAGGTGGGTTTTAAGGAGTTTACGGAAGGCAGGAAGAGTAGGGGCAGTTCTAATCTCCGGGGGGAGTTGGTTCCAGAGGGCCGGTGCCGCCACAGAGAAGGCTCTTCCCCTGGGGCCCGCCAACCGACATTGTTTAGTTGACGGGACCCGGAGAAGGCCCACTCTGTGGGACCTAATCGGTCGCTGGGATTCGTGCGGCAGGAGGCGGTCTCGGAGATATTCTGGTCCGATGCCATGAAGGGCTTTAAAGGTCATAACCAACACTTTGAATTGTGACCGGAAATTGATCGGCAGCCAAAATATTATTTTACTGAAAGAGTAGTAGATCCTTGGAACAAACTTCCAGCAGACGTGGTTGGTAAATCCACAGTAACTGAATTTAAACATTTTTCATTTATTTTCCACCTTTTATTCAAGAAATATAAGAGGAAGTATAAGATACTTGAAATTTTAGCCATCAGAAAATTAAATTCCACACATATATTTATATATGGAAGAAGGCCAGAAGGTAGCATTATATTATAAGTAGTATACATAAAGAATTTAATTTTTTGATGGCTAACACAAGAACACAAGAAGAGCCATGCTGAATCAGGCCAAAGCCCATTGAGTCCAGCATTCTGTGTCACACAGTGGCCCACTAATTGTCCATGGGGATCTTGAGCAGAAAGAGAAGGCAAGACCCTCCCTTTCTTCTGACCCCCAACAAATTATACTCAAGGGAATCCTGCCTGCCTCAACGAACATAGAGGCAGCACATGGATATCCGTTTCAATAACCATAGCTAGCCCAGATAACTCAGTTAATTTCACCCAGTATTAATAGCCACATTACTGCATTTAACTGCAAGGCCTCCCCCACCTTAATTATTAGCTGTATATTTCAATTAAGACACCAATCTGTGCTGTCAGTTCTGCAACTTTAACATCCAAAAGTTGAGCTACTAAATTTACATACGGGGATGTTACATATTCTTATGTTTCCTACCATTCCTTGTTCTCTTCCAGATTAGAGCTGTGATTGGCCACTCTTACATGCTGTCTCAGGATGAGGAACTGTGGGAGAAACACCTGCCTGGCCACGTGGAGGACTTGCTCACTTCCGGCAGGGACCCTCTTCTTGATCGTTCCAAAGACAGCTCGGACAAGGATGTGGTGTTGCCCCGTGATAAGACACGGGCTGTGGCTTACCGTGTCCCCCACAATGCCGCTGTGCAAGTTTACGACTACAAGGAGCGCAAATCCAGGTGAGAAAAGTCATCTACCGGTAGCCCTTGAATGACCACAATTGAGCCCGAAATTTCTGTTTTTAAGCAAGGCAGTTGTGAGTCACACCTCATTTTATGATCTTTTATGATCAGTTGTTAAGTAAATTGTGCAGTCCGTATGTGAATCTAGCTTCCCCCATTTGATTTGGTCCATCAGGAAGCTGGGAAAGTTACAAATGGTGATCATATGACTCCGGAACAGTGCAACAGTGCAACAGCGGGTTCTTACCAGTATGGTTGACACCAGTGAAAAAGGAGCTGCGTGCGCATCTCCACGTCTCCGGGTGCCTACGCATCCAAATGACATTTTGCTTCTACACATGTGCTAGAACCAAAACCTTGAGAGGGGACGTGCATGTGCACAAGATTTTGGAGATTTTTTTGCTTTTGCACATGCGCAAAAGCAAAAAACTGCCGAAATCTCACTCACACATGTCTCCTCGCAAGATCTTGCTTCCTTCGCATGTGCAGAAGAAAATCTCATGCGGACGCGTGTGCAGGCCAGAGCTGCGTGTGCAATGCACTGGTAGCAGCGCCAGCGGCAACCCCCACCTGAGTGCAATGGTCATAAATACGTGCCAGTTGCCAAATGCTAAATTTCAGTCATGTCACGAAGGGGATGCTATAAGTGTGAAAACTGGTCAAAAGTCTCCCCCCCCCCCCAGTGCCATTGTAACTTTGAACAGTCACTAAATGAGTGGTTATAAGTCAAAGACTATCTTTCTGAGCCAAACTTGGGATGACCCATGCTTAATAATTGGCTTTCTTGGTCCGCTGTTGTTGCCGCCTCTCTACTCTGCTGGACAAACTTGTGGGAATGCTGCTAACACTCTCAATTGGGCTCAGGAAATGATCTTTGCAAGTTCCAATGGTTCCAGACAAATAATTTGATTACTGTTGGAAAGTGGATTCAGTTTCTTACCTGTAATTTTATACTTCTGAATTTGCTCCTCTGGTCATTCTTTGATTTTAAAGTAGAGCCGAAGAAAATGACCTTGAATTCCCCCAGTAAAGATGAATAAGCATGTCCATTCCAGACCTTAGACTTCAGGGAAAGTGGGTTGCCTGATTGACTTTTAGAATTGCTTCTTTCTCTTTTGTGATATGGTATTTTTCATTTATTTTCCATATTTTATTCAAGAAATATAAGAGAAGTATAAGATTCTTGTAATTTTAGCCATCACAAAATTAAATTCCACACACACACACACATATATATATGGAAGAAGGGCAGAAGGTAGCATTACATTACAAGTGGTACATAAAGAATTTAATTTTTTGATGGCTAACACAAGAACAAAAGAAGAGCCATGCTGAATCAGGCCAAAGCCCATCGAGTCCAGTATTCTGTGTTACACAGAGGTCCACCAATTGTCCATGGAGATCTTGAGCAGAAAGAGAAGGCAAAACCCTCCCTTTCCCTTGACCCCCAACAAATGGTACTCAAGGGAATCCTGCCTGCCTCAAACAACATGGAGGCGGCACATGGACATCCATTTCAATAACCATGGCTAGCCCAGATAATTCAGTTAATTTCACCCACTATTAATAGCCACGTTATTGCATTTCCCTGCAAACCACCCCCCTTAATTATTAGCTGTATATTTCAGTAAAGACACCAATTTGTGCTCTTAGTTCTGCAACTTTAACATGCAAAATTAAAGGTAAGAGAGCACTTTACATGTTTTATAAAGAGGTGCCATGTCTTTAATAAAATCTTCTTTTCACAAATTCATCCTCATGTGTTTCCTCCTGTTCCAGGCCGAGAAGTTCAGATCTCTAGTTCCCTCTTTTTTCTCCCCACATTTTACTAAATTAGCACTCTTATTCTAAAAGAATACAGATGCTCTTAATGCTGCTAGGAAGTTAATATAATTATATTGTTGAGAATGGATTCATTATAATAGTCCCCGGGGATCAGAAATAAAATTTAATCTACTGGTAAGAAGGAAATGATATTGACAGAGAAGGAGTTCTTGAACAAATGAGATGTGAAATATGAAAATAAGCATTGCAAAAGAACTTTGGCCTTAGAGAAAACTCATGCTGGGTTAAATCGTTGGGTACCTGAATTTGGTGTGAGCTGATAAGAAAATGAACACTGAATTTGAGAGAGGTACTTTTACTATTGCAAAGGGTTTCCCCCTCTTCAGAAAATACAAATTGCTAAATAATTCAGACAAAGCAAAATTACTTTTTTGCATACTGTACAGGGTTGAGTAGGGTGTCTTTTCACAAGTACAGGGATGAATGCAATACATACATTTGGTATATGTAATATGTCAGAAAGCAAGTGATCAAACAATAAAAGATATTGATTACATGTGGGACTTGAACAATAGGAACAATTGATTCTAGATAAGATTCCACAAGTGGCAAATTCATGGATTATGTTATTCTTTCCCAGCTAGTTTTGTACAATTCTTAAAATTTGCAAAGTGTTTTCAAGGACTTCGATGCAGAAAAGACAAAAGAAATGGCCCTAACCCAGAAGAAAATAAAAAACAATTTCCTTGAATTTAAGGAGGCTAGGCCGTCATGTTAAAAATGCTAACATAATTTTTTTTAATGTTAATAACAAACTCCCTGTTTACAATCCTGTAATCCCTTAATTTGGGGTAGACTTGTGCTACTAGGTGAAAGTAAGCATTTACTGGCTAGGTGCCCTTCCCGACATCACATGGAGTTCAAGCAGATATTTTTTTATTTGCACCTTAGGAGAGAAACACCTGCCGCTACCTAAGATTGAACTCTCAACTTTCTGGGTGGGAGGTGAGGGTTTTCACCACTAGGCCACCATGTTGCTCATTTTTTTTTAAAAAAAAATGCTAATAATAAAAAATTCAATTCTAAGTAACGGTATCAAATGCTGTTTTGAACCTCTGGGATTTAATACGACCTTCTCCTTCCTCCAGGGTGGTTTTTGGACCAGAACTGGTGCTACTGGGTCCAGATGAGCAATTCACAATCCTGAGTCTCTCTGGGGGACGACCTAAGCGCCCCCACATGCGCCGTTCTCTGTGCCTCCTCCTGGGACCAGATTTCTGCACTGATATTATCACTATTGAAACAGCTGATCATGCCCGTCTCCAACTCCAACTGGCCTATAACTGGTGAGTGAAGGGTAACTGGATGGATTGAAAGTTGGCCTAGGTCTTGATTAGAATGAGACCCCTTACTTGATGTTTTGGTCTTTTAAAGATTATAGAATCATATCACTGGAAGTAACTCTGGAGGTCTTCTAGATCAAAGGTCTCCAACCTTGGCAAGTTTAAGACTTGTGGACTTCAGCTTCCAGAATTCCTGGCTGAGGAATTCTGGGAACTGAAGTCCACAAGATGGCTGAGTCCGCAAAGCTGCCTGAGGACTTCTGGGAATTGAAGTCCACAAGTCTTAAACTTGCCAAGGTTGGAGGCCCCTGTTGTACATGATCAAAAGCCAGGAGACTAAAAGATATGAAGAACAGCTGCAGGATCTGGGTTTGGCTAGTAAAAAGAAAAGAAGAAATAGGGGTGACATGGTAGCAATATTCCAGTATTTGAGGGGCTGCCACAAAGAAGAGGGGGTCAAATTATTCGCCAAAGCACCAGAGGGCAAGACAAGAAACAATGGTTGGAAAGAGAGAAACTTTCTAAAAGTGAGGACAATTAACCAGTGGAACAGCTTGCCTTCAAAAATCGTGAGTGCTCCATCACTGGAGGTTTTTAAGAAGAGACTAGACCTGTAATGGCGAATCAATGGCACCTGTGCCACAGGTGGCACACAGAACCATATTGGAAGGCACAGGAAGCGTTGCCCTATGTCAGCTCCAGTGTACATGCACACACTAGCCAGCTGATTTTTGGCCTTGGGGAAAGCCGTTTCGTCCTCCAGGGGCTTCAGGGAAGCTTCCCTAAAGCCCCAGGGTGCAAAAAAAACACCTGACGTTCAGAAAAATAGACCTCCAGTTTGCCTGTTGTGCTGTTTTTTTGTACTCCAGAGACTTCAAGGAAGCTTTCCGAAGCCCAGAGTGTGAAAAACAGCACAATAGGCAAACCAGAAGTCCATTTTTCTGAACTTCCGGTTTGCCCATTTGAACTTCCGGTTTGCCATCCCAGGCTTCAGTGAGGACTGCACCTATGTGGCATTGGGTGGGGGGATTGTGCACATTCGCAGGGGCAGTGTGGGGGATGTGCATGTGTGAGAGAAGAGGGAATGTGTGCTAGCACACACATACACACTCTTTTGATACACGAACCGGAAAAGATTCACCATCACTGGTCTAGACAGTTACTTGTCTGAAATAGCATAGATCGGGGTGGGCAATTAATTTTGCCCTGGGGCCACATGAGAAATTCGGATGGTTTTAGAGGGCCGGATTAATATAATTAACTCATTTCTACCCAATACTGTATATTATTGGGTAGAACTGAGTTAATTATATTATAATTATAAATTAATTGCCCACCTCTTCCTTTCTTCCTTCCTTGTTCCCTCCATTTCTCCTCCCTCCCTCCAATTCTCCTTCCATCCTTCCTTCTTTCCTTCCTCCATTTCTCCTTCTTTCCTTCCTTCTTCCCTCCATTTCTCCTTCCTTCCTTCCTTCCTTCCTCTCCTTCCTTCCTCTCCTTCCTTCCTTCCTTCCTTCCTTCCTTCCTTCCTTCCTTCCTTCCTTCCTTCCTTCCTCTCCTTCCTTCCTTCCTTCCTTCCAACCTCTGTGGGCCGGTCACAGACAGCGGGCGAGCCGCATCCGGCCCCCAGGCCGCACTTTGCCCAGGTCTGGTATAGAATCTCTACTTGAGCAGTGGGCTGGACTTCAAGACCTCCAAGGTCCCTTGGGATCTATTCTGTTCTAGTCCAAATCCCTGCCTAAGGCACAAGTCCTCATACCATCTTGAATAAATGGTTGTCCACCCTTTTCTTGAAAACCTCCAGCAATGAGACACCCTCCACTCTGGGTGGCAGGCATGATAATTCTATTGCCAGAAAGTTTTTATGGGATTTCTAAAACTTTGCATGGTTTGGTATTTCTGTAGTACTTTTACTATTGTATTTTGCAAGCCAGAAAGAGTCATAACAGATTGGAGCATCTGATAAAATATATAGATCAACGAAATAATAGTCTGCAACAATGCAGTAGTAATAGTACTTAGATTTATATAGTGCTTTACAGTTCTCTCTAAGTGGTTTTATAGAGTTAGCATATTTCCCCCCAATAATCTGGGTCTTCATTTTACCCATCTCAAAAGGATGGAAGGCTGAACCTGGTGGGATTGATAGAGGCATCTGATAGTCAGCAGAAGTGACCTGCAGTGCTTCATTTTAACCACTGTGTCCACAAAGCTCGATGACAGTACTGTATAAATTTTATTTAGGTTCCCTTCTATCTGTGTTTCGTTCACCATACGTTGAACTGTTTTTATACTTTCCATAATATTCCTTACCTTGAGATGGAAAAAAGTGATGAATATATGTGGTTTTATACTTTGAAATTAAAAACAACAACAACAACTTTAAACTTGGTATACTGCCCTTCAAAACGAAGTGTTAAAAATATTTACTTATTTATTTAATTGGATTTGTATGCCGCCCCTCTCCGAGGACTCGGGGCGGCTCACAGCATATATTTAAAAAAAGAACAGTAATATAATCCAATTAGTACTACAATATTAAAAACAATTAGAAAAAAGATTAACCTAAAAAATTAACTTATTAACTAAACATTCAGCAATCATATTTAAGGCATTCTTCCTTAAGAAGTGACTTAAGTGGTCAAACTATTCTACCAAGGGAATATAAAAATGGTTGATCTCAATTAGCAATATCTGTACAACATTTATAAATCTTGGATGACTTTAAAAATACACCTTTAGGTCAAAAGTATATGTTTCAATTGAAAGGCACGAGAGGCCATCTAGCTATTTAAATTATCCTATTTAAATATATTTCAACTAATACATTTTCAACTACCAGTAAATCTTAAACCTCCTTTCATTTTTAAATGTGATCTAATCCTAAGTATGGCAACGCCATATGGTACATCTGCTTTATCAAATATTGCCTTAATTGCCTTAATCCTCCATTCTGACTTTCTTAATGAATTATTTACACTTCTGCTTTGAAAACATTTAAATATTGTCTGAGTTGTTGCACAACACTAAGGCGATGTTTGATTTTAACTGTGGCTTGTAAATCGCAAAGGTGCTTTTCTTCCTGGAGGCAACTGGACTGTCTTTGTTTTTCCTTTGTTTTACTTCTCATCCAAAATGTTTCACTGAAGAAGCTTTTTGGATGAGAAGTGAAATATCTTCGCCCAGAATCCTTCAGGAGTTGAAAGGCATACAAAATAACAGAACACCGTATGAAACTAGACTTACAATCCTGGGCCTAGAAAGCTTAGAACTAAGACGCCTTAAACATGATCGAAGTATTGCCCACAAGATTATATGCTGCAATGTCTTGCCTGTCAACGACTACCTCAGCTTCAACCACAACAACACAAGAGCACACAACAGATTCAAGCTTAATATTAACCGCTCCAAACTTGACTGTAAAAAATACGACTTTAGTAATAGAGTTGTTAAGCGTGGAACTCATTACCAGACTCCGTAGTATCATGTATCACGTATCAGGAAAGACTTAATGAACTTAATCTGTATAGTCTGGAGGACAGAAGGAAAAGGGGGGACATGATCGAAACATTTAAATGTGTTAAAGGGTTAAATAAGGCTCAGGAGGGAAGTGTTTTTAATAGGAAAGTGAGCACAAGAACAAGGGGACACAATCTGAAGTTAGTTGGGGGAAAGATCAAAAGCAAAATGAGAAAATATTATTTCACTGAAAGAGTAGTAGATCCTTGGAACAAACTTCCAGCAGACGTGGTTGGTAAATCCACAGTAACTGAATTTAAACATGCCTGGGATAAACATATATCCATTGTAAGATAAAATACAGGAAATAGTATAAGGGCAGACTAGATGGACCATGAGGTCTTTTTCTGCCGTCAGTCTTCTATGTTTCTATGTTTCTATCATCCCCTAACCCCCAACATTTTACCCTTAGACTGTCCACGGTTGACCTCTCCAGATTCCTAAGAGGTCAATAAGGGGCGTGCATAAGTGCACTAAAGTGCCTTCCGACCCCTGTCCAATTGTCTCTCCTATATCCCATATATCTTCTCTTCTATCCCAATATTTTTCTTCTATTCTCTCATTGATTATTTTATCCTTTACTCTCTCTTCTATTCTTTCTCTAATTCTATTTCCTCGAAGGTGTCCTCTATTACCTTCATTGTGTATTGGACAAAATAAATAAATAAAATAAATTTTTAATTAATAAACAATTAATAAATAAAAAAGCACCTTTGGGACCTGGAAGACTGAGAATCTCCATGGACATGTCGTTTTACTGTCATCTTTTCAGATTTTCTTTGTAACTGTGGATGTATCTGTTTTCCCACCAGGCACTTTGAGATTCCTTCAGCAGCTGAAGCAACCCGCCTTTTCTCAGTCCCAGATTTTATAGGTGATGCCTGTAAGACCTTGGCCTCACGCATTCGGGGAGCAGTGGCAGCTGTCACCTTTGATGATTTCCATAAGGTGAGTTTAACCTTAGCTTCTCCTCCAGGACTGTTGTCCCAGTAGAAACTCATTTGCCATTTACCCCTCAACATCCTCTGGATTTGGTGACCTCTCTTACGTGTAAATCCCTATTGATTTTTAAAGTTGGTATAAAGTGATCCCTCGTTTTTTGCAGGGGATGCGTTCCAAGACCACCCGTGAAAAACAAATTTCCATGAAGTAGAGGAACTATATCTTTTATGTATTTAACGAGTATTTGGACTTTTAAAACCCACCCTTTGCATTAAACAATCATTATGTAATGTTTGTGATATCCTACCAGTTTCTTTAATAGAGTACAGTAGTACTGTAGAAGAATTTTATGAATTTTTAATGGACTTAAAATTTTTAATGGATTTAAGCCCTCTTTGAAAACCTGTGAAATGGCAAATCTGCAAAAGATGAACTGCGAAGTAGCGAGAGATTACTGTACTGCCCTTTAAAACCAAGTGCTAAAATATATGGCCTCCCTTCCGTGAGGTTTTATTTAGCCATTAACACAGATTGGAAAAGGTGAGAGGTGTGACTAAGTAGAATAAATAGAATAGAATAGAATAGAATTCTTTATTGGCCAAATGTGATTGGACACACAAGGAATTTGTCATTAGTGCATATTCTCTCAATGTACATAAAAGAAAAGATACATTTGTCGAGAATCATGAGGTACAACACATAATGATTGTCATAGAGGTCAAATAAGCAATGAGGAAACAATCAATATTAATAAAAATCTTAGGATACAAGCAACAAGCTACAGTCATACAGTCCTAAGTGGGAGGAAATGAGTGATAGGAATGATGAGAAAAAATTGGTAGTAATAGTAGTGCAGACTTAGTGTATAGTTTGATAGTGTTGAGGGAATTATTTGTTTAGCAGAGTGATGGCGTTTGGGAAAAAACTGTTCTTGTGTCTAGTTGTCTTGGTGTGTGGTGCTCTGTAGCGGCGTTTTGAGGGTTGGAGTTGAAACAATTTATGTCCGGGATGCGAGGGGTCAGTAAATACTTTCATAGTCTTCTTTTTGACTCGTGCAGTATACAGGTCCCAATGGAAGACAGGTTGGCAGCAATTGTAATTGCTCCACATTTTCAACGTTCAGTAAACTTTTGTTGAGACTTGGGCACTGTAGGAGGAATCCACTTTCTAGGTAGTGTTTCTTTTTAGTAGAAAGGGGAATTAAGAGCTGCTATTATAGTTTCTCCAATGCTTCTTCCTAGTCTGCTATGGTCTCGGAAGCAACAAACTGCCAGTGCTGGAATGGAGGCCTTGAAAGAATGGAAGGCTCTTGTCCTTAGACTGCCTTCTTCCTTTTATTAGTCTCTCCCTCCTTGCTGCATGTCAAGGAACAAAAAGACAGAGAATAGGCATTTGATTCCGGGACTGCCAAAATTCATGCAACTGAGTGTGCCGAGTGATCTCTAAGTTTTCAAAGATACACACACACACACACAGGAAGTCTGGATTTCTAGGAGATATCCAGGTGACAGCTTAGAGATACGAATAATGTTCAGTAATACAAGTCAGATACATTAAGTGTATAAAATATTATTTACTTTGGCAAATATCTTCGTCAAGAATAGTTCTGTTAAATCAGTCAATACATATACAATGCTATAAGGCTTATTTGTTCAGCTTACAAATACACAAACCACTATTTAACACACACTTTCTATTACAGTAGTCACAGAGAACATAGAAATACCCGAGAGAGAGAAAATTACACCTCTGGCTCCCTCTTGTGGCCATCCATAACACTAACTCTTAAAGCAATAGCGTTTCAATACATTTAAGCATATACAGTACTGTATTGTTGGTTTGTTTTTATATATTGCCAAACCCAACCAGTTATGTACATAATACTAACAAATTTGATTGGAGTTTTGCTACCCAGGTAAGATAAAATCAAGAGAGAAAGGCTTGAGGGATCCTTAATGCTGTCTGAGCTTGGTTGTTTTTTTGCAGACAAAGATTTTCCATGTGAGAATGCGGTGACCTGCGCGCTGGAGGAGAAATGTACTTTAGGCCAGTGTTTCTCAACCTCAGCCACTTTAAGATGCATGGACTCCAATTCTCCGAATTCCCCAGCCGGTATGGTTACTGGGAAATTCTGGCAGTTGAACTCCACACATCTTAAAAAGTTGCCAAAGTTGAAAAACACTGCTTTACGTGACTGTGAGGGAAGTTACTATGATGACAGACTTTTTTCCCCACCCAATATATATTTATTAAATTTTTCCATTTTTTAAAAAAGTACATAATCATATTTACAGATGAATCTACATCATATATACATTCCTATCGACATTATCTTCTAATTACTTTTAGATTTCTTGATATTTTATTTCGATGTTTCTTTTGAGTTTCTTTTTTTTGTCCATTGGTACCATTTTGTCCAGGTTTCATAATAGTCCGATTCTTTTCGATTATTAAGTTCCATTGTCAATCTGTCCATCTCTGCACAGTCATATTTATTGATTGATTGATTGATTGATTGATTGATTGATTGATTGATTGATTTTGTATGCCGCCCCTCTCCGGAGACTCGGAGCGGCTAACAGCAATAATAAAACAGTGTACAATAGTAATCTAATACTAAAAACGATTAAAAACCCATTAATATAAAAACCAGACATACATTCATACATACCATGCATAGAATTGTAAAGGCCTAGGGGGAAAGAGGATCTCAATTCCCCCATGCCTGACCGCAGAGGTGGGTTTTAAGTAGCTTACGAAAGGCAAGGAGGGTGGGGGCAATTCTAATCTCTGGGGGGAGTTGGTTCCAGAGGGCCGGGGCCGCCACAGAGAAGGCTCTTCCCCTGGGGCCCGCCAACCGACATTGTTTAGTTGACGGGACCCAGAGAAGACCCACTCTGTGGGACCTAACTGATCGCTGGGATTCGTGCAGCAGAAGGCGGTCCCTGAGATAATCTGGTCCGGTGCCATGAAGGGCTTTATAGGTCATAACATGATGACAGACTTTTTGAAGGGGTTAATATTTAATATTTCTGTTCTTGAATTTTCTTACTTAATGTTCCTAGAACTCAAATCGCCTGATCTGTGCTGCTGTCTTCGGGTTTGATGGACAAGGGGCCCTGCGCAACTCCTTGCGCTTTGCCCCCAATGGCCTAGTCATCAGCAGTGTGGACATTCAAAGTGTGGAGCCAGTGGACCAACGGACACGGGACGCCCTTCAGCGCAGTGTGCAGCTCGCCATTGAGATCACCACCAACTCTCAGGAAGCCGCTGCTCGGTATGGAGCATCTGGGGTGGGAAACAACCATGTTTCCTCTATTCACTTCTTATTATTAACAACATGTGTATATTTCCCCTAGAATCACTTGGCAATTTAAATTTATTTGTTTGATTTGTTTGATCATTAACTCAAGGCAGTGAACATACCTAATATTCCTTCCACCTATTTTCCCCACAACAACAACTAAACAATGCCGGTTGGGAAGAGCCTTCTCTGTGGCGGCCCCGACTCTCTGGAACCAGCTCCCCCCAGAGATTAGAACTGCCCCTACCCTCCTTGCCTTTCGTAAACTCCTCAAAACCCACCTTTGTCGTCAGGCATGGGGGAATTGCGACATCTCCCCCCGGGCCTATACAATTTATGTATGGTATGTTTGTATGTATGTCTGCTTAATAATGGGTTTTTTAAAATATTTTAAATTGTAAATTATTAGATTTATTATGAATTGTTTTATTGTGTTGTGAGCCGCCCCGAGTCTATGGAGAGGGGCGGCATACAAATCTAATAAATAATAATAATAATAATTAAGAGATGAGTTGTGCTGAGTGAGAGTGACTGACCCAGAGCCACCCAACCAACTTAATGACTAAAACTCAGAGTCTCCTGGTGATTAAAGCTGTTTTCCCCAAGGAAGGGATTATAACAAGGGTGGGAGGTCTCTTGAGATTGCAGAAAAAGGCAACAGAAGAACCTGCATTGATTCTGCGGTGACTACAGGCTTTTTGTGAGCATAGACTATGGATTTCTACCTCCAGCCAGGGAAATGAAAAGGATTGCTGAAGGTTTTAGGAGCTGCCAGAAAAAAAGAAATTTTGATACAGAGGGAACCCGCTCTCTTTCTGAATAAGCAAAACCACAATATGGAAAAGTTCTTGTTTTGATCACTGCTTTACTTTCCTTGGCTTTACAAAGGTTAGATATGAAGATATGTGACAGTCCCACTATTTCTGTGACTTCTGAAGTGTCTGCTCTTGCTGTCCTAATTCAACTATAGCTCTGACACTTTAAGGACACTTTGAAACTCCTAAACCTTTTCTCCGTGGCCATTCAGATTTCTAAGACTGTTGCTATAAAGGGATATAGTTTGGATTCCCAGGAAGGAGAGGGTACATTCCCAAGGAACAAGAAACCCCACAGTTCTGACAGTTTGTGTGAGAGAAAGAGGGTGAAGGCAGCTGCTCCTTAACAGTTCCTAGAGTGGGTGTTTTATGTGGTATGGTAGCCTGCTCTAGTTTGGTAACATTCGGTCCAGAGGGTAGGAACAACAAAGAAATACACGTGGAAGAATCACGTGTATTTCTTGGGTTTTGAAGGCTGACCGTTGCTTTTCAAACAACCTACCGAATTCTCACCAATGACTTAGAGTGGTACCTTAGTACTCATCATTAATGGTTTCAGGAGCTGATGAGTACCAAACAATTTTTCTCTACAAGGAATAATATAGTGAGTCACAAGGCAGCCAACATTGACACATTTCAGCTTATATGCTGAGTACCAAACGAACAGTGAGTACCAGAACAAAATTTCCACATCAAAATATGTTGAGTACCAAATTCAATGAGTTTCAAAGCAGTTGAGTACCAAGATATTCTCCAGCTTCTTGTTTTCTCAAAATGGAAACAGCCTGTTCTTTCCTTCCTGACAAAGTCTCTTCCAATTTATACCTGGAGAAGGCCTTTGAGCTTTTCCCTGAATAAAGAGATGGATCTGAGGTAGGCTTTGTTGTGATTGGTCTACATCCGGCTCAGCTGGTCACGGATTTCGAGGACCAGGACAGAGGAGTACGGGCATCTTCAGGCCAGTGTTCTTGTCAGTAGAATCTAAGAAAGACTGGAGGGGAATCAGAGACAGAGGGACCACAAGAGGGTGTACCACACCCCAGTTATAGTAGTGCCCGAGTCAGAGGATGCTGGGGACTTTGAGGAGCAGGAACCCCTATTAGATGCCAGAATAAGGAGGATAAGATCCAGGCATGAATATCTCTATAGAAGAGGTCATTGGTATTGAATATCTCTATGGGACGTTTGGCCACACCCTGACAGTATATATAGAGACTGTTCGATGGAAAAAGTGGAAAAACAACGTTTGTAGTAGAAGACAGAGCCTGGGAGCTGAAAGACTCTCCTATTCCTCTGGATCTTTTGATTCCCATGTTTGTTTTGAGCTGAAAAATGTCTTTGGACAGAGTGAATAATTAGTCAAAGAAGAAATATCAGAATGAGAGATTTATGGCTTTCTGCCTAGCATCCTGAGCTCTCGTTATCTATTGCCAATGAGAGAATGCAGCCAGCATCACATTCCATTGAGTTAACTCTTGTATTACAGAACTGTGTTTGATAAAATAGGCTTTGCTAGGATAGTTTTTGAATCGGAGCGTGAATTGGGTCATTATTCCTAATAATTGATCCGGCAGACAGAATGGGCTTATTTCCATTTCGGGTGTTCATTTCCCCCTGACCCACTGCCATCACATCTCTCTCTTCCAGACATGAGGCAGAGAGGCTGGAGCAAGAGGCTCGGGGTCGTCTTGAACGGCAGAAAATCCTCGATCAGGCCGAGGCAGAACGAGCCCGGAAGGAGCTCCTGGAGCTGGAAGCACTGAGGTGAGTGTGCAGGCTCCATGTTGTTTTAAGGCCCAACTTTGGTCGTTTGTTCCAAACTTAGTCCTGCTCTTTGAGGTTCCAGGCCGCATTCGTTAGCTAAGAATCGTGAGAGCTGGACTACTCCCTTAAATCTGGAGATGGAAAGCTTTGATTGCATATTATGACTGTACAGTAGAACCCCGACTTACGAGACTAATTGGTTCCGGAAGGAGGCTCGTAAGTCGGAACGCTCGTATGACGAAACATTGTTTCCCATAGGAAACAATGTAAAGTCAATTAATCCGTGCAACAACAAAAAAAACCGCTGCCGCCGAACGCGGAAGTTAGCGTTTGGCTTCAGGAGACAGCTGCGAAGCGGCGCGGGTGTTTTAAAACGTCGCAGCCAGCCTGGGGGGCTCGGGGGCTTCCCCCCGAGCCCCCCAGGCTGGCTGCGACGTTTTAAAACACGCGCGCCACTTCGCAGCTGTCTCCTGAAGCCGAACGCGGAAGTTAGCGTTTGGCTTCAGGAGACAGCTCCTTGGCGCTCGTATCCCGAATGTGAGCTCGGGAGGCGAACAAAAATGTCGCTCCCCTCCCAGCTCTTATCTCGAGTAGCTCGTAAGTAGAGCTGCTCGTATGTCGAGGTTCCACTGTATGTATGTTTTCATATATTGGGGTTTCTTGTTTTTTAGACTTTTTAAATGTATTGTTATTTTAGATTCTAACTATTAGATTTGTCCTTATATATTGTTTTTATCATTGCTGTGAGCCGCCCCGAGTCTATGGAGAGGGGCGGCATACAAATCTAATAAATAATCATAATCATAATCATAATCATAATATTGAGGTGCAGCTTCTAAAGGCCTCCCTGCTTCCTCTTTCCTGCTTTCCCAGCACGGCTGTGGAGAGCACCGGGGCAGCCAAGGCAGAAGCCCAGTCTCGCGCAGAGGCAGCCCGGATTGAAGGAGAAGGAGCGGTTCTGCAGGCTAAGCTGAAGTCCCAAGCTACTGCCATAGAGACGGTGAGTTCTGCCAGTCCTCCCACGAAGCTTTCTAAGTTAACTAGCTTCTTGATGGTGGCTGCGACTGCTAATCTTCCCTCCAGTGCTGAGCGTCATGGGATGTATCTGGAAAATCAGATATATAGCCCAGGTACATGCATCATATATCTGAAAAGTAGAGTAACTGATTTTGCATCTTTCCAACCTACTCTAATCATTTCTCTGGCCCCCCTCCACCCGCTTGTCTGTGTTTAGTACTTAGTCCTGGGCTAGAGGTTCAGTTAAGTCAGTGTTTCCCAACCACATGGTCAGGTGTGCTGCGAAGAAGGAAGCTCAGCTTCTGGTCTCGCAACTTTTTGCTGAGAGTGCGAAGAGCAAAAAGTTGAGATCGGAAGCTGAGCTTCCTTCTTTGTGCCTTCCAAGTTTCCTGGCAGCTGCAGCGCCCCGCCAGGCTGGAGCTTCCCTGGTGGCGGGAGCAGGTGAGCTTTGGGGCCCGGCAGGAGGAGGGCGCAGCGGCAGCGGCACCAGGCAGTAGCCACTTGGCGGTGGCAGGGTGGTCAGCTGCGAGCCAGAACTCCAGGACAGAGGCTCCGACGGCGGCGGCTGGACATGTTGCTGTACACCATACATGGCTGGCACTTGCCTGCTGGCTGGGCCGAGACAGAGGCTCCAGCCCCACGCCTATGCCCAGCGCAATGCCAGCATGTACGGCATCTAGCAACACGTCCAGCTGCCGCCGTTGGTGCCTCCGTTCCGGAGCTCTGTCTCACAGATGACCACCCTGCCGTCGCCCCACGGCTACTGCCCAATGTCGCTGCTGCAGCATGGTGTACAAGAAAGAAAGAGAGAAAGAAAGAAAGAAAGAAAGAAAGAGAGAGATAGCAAGAAAGAGAAAGAGATAGCAAGAGAGGGAGAGAGAGAAAGAGGGAGAGAGAAAGAGAGAGAAAGCAAGAGAGAGAGAGAGAAAGAGGGTGGAAGGAGGGTGAGGGAAAGACATAGAGGGGGGAGGGAAGGAGGCAGAGAGAAAGAGAGCAAAAAAGAGGAAGGAAGGGAGAAACAAAGAGGGATGGAGAGAGAGAGGGAAAGGAAGGAAGAGAAAGAGGGAGAGAGAGAAATAGAGTGAAAGGGAGGAAGAGAGAGAATTTTTTTGCCCAAACTTTTTTTAGCGCCCCCCCCCATGTTCCCCAGGATTTTGTAAATGTGAACAATGTGCCGCGGCTCAAAAAAGGTTGGGAAACACGGAGTTAAGTAGCGAAATACTTAGCTGAATAGGGCACACATATCAAAACTGCCCTCTTGAAATTCACTGGATTAGAGTTGGGAGTGAGCACATTATTTGATCTTTTTTCCTTAAAAAAAAAGAGAGGTAAAGAAAGGAGCAGAACAATTCAAACAATGTATATGTAAAGTTTCTCATTCGTACCATTACTGCAGGCTGAGAAAAAAAATGTGGTGCATTGCTTTCTGGGCAACCTTCGTATTTAAGAAATCATATTGGTAGCTCCTTTTCTTCCCCTCTGATGTTTGAATTCTGCCTGTGTGTCCCACCTTTTTCTCTCCCTCCCTCATTCTCTAAACTTTTTCCAGGAATCGGAACTGCTGCGTCTTTCACAAGCTCGGGAACAAGAGCTGCGCTTCTCCAAAGAGCAAGCCGACCTGGACGTGGCCCGGGCCGAAGCTCTGGCTGCTGTTGAAGTCAAGAAATTTGAAGCTGTGATCAAATCCCTGGGAGCCAGCACTATCCGTGACATTGCAGTGGCTGGGCCAGAGATGCAGGTGAGAAGCAGAGAAAGGAAGAGGGGCTAGGAGAACACTGTCCTTCCAAATAATGAGTTGCATGAACCTGATAATTTACTCCTGTGATGGTGAATCTATGGCACACGTGCCATAGGTGGCACATGGAACCACATTGTAGGGCACGTGAGATGTTGCCTTACGTCAGCTCCAGCATGCATGCACGCACTGGCCAGCTGATTTTCTGTTTTGCCCTCTGGATGATTCAGGAAACTTCCCTGAACTCTCCGGAGGGCAAAAAACAGCCCAATGGGGAAACAGGAAGTCCATTTTTCCAAATTTCCGGTTTGCCTGTTTGGCTGTTTTTTCACAGTTGCAGGCTTCAGTCACCTTCAACCCTTATAGTTTCCTCCCAGGCTGTCTCGGGCATGCGTGTCCAGTGGGCACAAGCACACCTGTCGGCGCAAGATTTGGCTTCTGTGCATGAGCAGCAAGCAAAATATTGTGTGAGGATGCAGGCGTGAGTGAAATTTCGGTGATATTTTTGCTTCCGCACATGCTCAGAAGCAAGAAAAATGGTGAAAACCACTGAAATCTCCTTGTGCGAGCGCCTTCGTGCAAGATTTCACCTGCTGCGCATGTGTAGCAGCCAAATCTCATACGGGGGTACCTGTGCGCATTTAAGGGACACACAGCTGTGTGTGCATCCTGAAAATCTACGGGACCGCCTCTTGCCACACACCTCCCAGAGACCAATAAGAGCACACAGAGTTGGCGTCCTCCAGGTCTTGTTGACTAAGCAATGTAGGTTGGCAGGGCCACAGGGGAGGGCCTTCTCTGTGGCTGCCCTGGTTCTATGGAACCAACTACCCCCTGATGTCTTTACTGCTCCCACCCTACTGGCCTTCCATAAGGCCACGAAGACCTGGCTCTGAGAGGCAGGCCTGGGGGTCATGAATTGTACAACTTTCATGGCCATACTGTATGAATGGTGTGTATGCATGTAATTATGTCTTTTTATAATAAATGGAATTTTATCACGGGGTTAGTTTTAGATATTGGATTCAACTTCTTTTATTGCTTTGTATCTTTTGTACTGTATTATTATTTTGTAAGCTGCCCTGAGTCCTTGGGCGCATAGAAGTCGAATGAATGAATGAATGAATGAATGAATGAATGAATGAATGAATGAATGAATGAAATAAAACAAACAAACAAAACAAAATAAATAATAAAATAAAGTAAAGTAAATTAAATAAAAATAAAAATATTTTTTTAAAAATCGCTACCTGAGCCTAGTACCTGACTGCTCCGGTAGGAGGCCACCTGTGGTTGTAAGTGAAGGACTACCTGTAGTAGGAGCAGCCACCCATCTCTGGTGCCCCAACGTTGATAGGAAATTAGAAACATTCATGAGATTTTGAACCCCTGATGCGTGATTTTTTGCTTTCTATTCCTTTGCAGGTCAAATTGCTCCAAGGCCTGGGAATCCAGTCCACCCTCATTACAGATGGTTCTTCTCCTATTAACCTCTTCACAGCTGCTGGAGGATTGCTGGGCATTCTGCCCAAGCCTTCGGAGACATAAAACAGAAAGCAAAAGACGCCACCCCAGTGGAATCCTGTCATTATTTAATGAGTGCCTTACAGGAACATGGCAGGCGACCATGTGCTATATAACACTGTGCTTCACCAGAATGTATGAATCTTCTGATGGGGGGAAAAGTATAAAATAAACCACTTATGCATATCATCCTCTGCTTTGTTATTCATCTTTTTTTGGGGGAAAAAACCCCAATTGCTCCTGGGAATCTGGATAGGTGGAGTGGTGGAATCTTGATTGTTGTGGGAGAAAACTCAGCTGGAATGCTGGAATGTGGGGAGAGAAGCATGCATTGTGACGTCATCAGATATGTATGTGTGTGTGAATGTGAGAGAGAGAACACTTAAGCATTATGCTGAGCCATTTGTTTCTCTGCATCTTATGCGATTTTGCAAATCTCTCCCAGGAAAAATGGATTGATCAACTAATGGAAGGTGAGACCAGGGCCCTCCTGCCCAACTTTGTCCACTTGCCTAAAATTTAATAGAATCCAAATAAATAAATAATTCTACAGTTACACTTACTGCAGCAAAAGTAAATCTTGCCACAGTGGCAAGATCTGCTACCATCTTGTGGTTGTCCCTGTTTTTGCATATGGTAGCTAATTAAAAGGAAACTTCAATCTTAGTTTGGATTTTTATATAACACTAAGCTATGGTTTGTTCAACTATAGTTTGGCAAAATAATCGCATTCAACCTACTAAACTAGAGACAAATCATCCAAATAAAATCCAGGAGTGAAGCTAGGCTCCAAAGCCTAGGTTATTTTACTGTTTTTTTTTCTGTTAATAAATCCATTCTTAGTGAATACGTTAGCATACGTTTCAAGCAGTTTCTTAAGAGCTTGTGTGCATTTGAAAAAAATCTGTTCACAATACAATTCCATAACTCTCCAAGGATACAACCTTTACCTCCGTATAGTGTTTAGGTAGAGTCTCCAACATAAATCCTTGATGGATCTTAGCTCTGCGCTAACACTATTTAAAAGTGGCTAAAGCTTTTTTAAACTACCAGACAGATGTTGGAATGATTGGAGATGCTTCTAGAGCTTACTAACATAGATGTATCCACATATAATCATATGGGAGAAAAAATAGTATGATAAGCCTCAGCAATTTTTCATTAGTTCCTGGCCATATGTATGTCAGAAAAAAGTTTGCTCATATTTTAAACAAAGACCTGGGGAACAATTAATTGATCATACAAAGGATGGTTACTGAATGCTTAATAGAAACCTTCCATAAAATATTAAAGGCGAGAAGATAGATATAAAAATTATGACTGAATGTAAGGACGATTGTTTGAAGAATAGAGTCATTAGCCCACCAGCTCTGAAAATAGATATAAAAGTAAGGGAGGAAATATATTTTGTCCTTGATGAGTAATAACATGAACCAATTTAAGAAGTGTGACTTCCCTTTGACATCAAGAATGCTTTCCTTTGAGAGTGTTTATTTCTTTGGCCCACAGCACCTGTGGAAAAACTACATGATGCCAATGAAACGACGGAGTCCCATGAGGCACCCTGGTTTGACTACTCTGACTCCGATAAAGAGAAGATCTTAGCTGTGTATAAGTTTATTGGAGAAAAGCCTGAATTTATTGCTCCAAGTGAGACGGCGGTTTGCATACCCTCTAAGGCAGGATATCTCAACCTTACCTTGGCAGCTTGAAGATGGGTGGACTTCAACTCCCAAAATTCCCCAGTCAGCATGGTTGCTTGGGGAATTCTGGGAGTTGAAGTCACCCGTCTTCAAATTGCTACGGTTGAGAAATACTGTTCCGGGGTTGCCAGAATCTGGGAAAGATCGAAACCAGGCAACATGAAAATTATACCATGGGGCTAAAAGGAGCATAAATTGTCCACACGCGTTATATCCTCGGAAAGGGGCGGCATATAAGTCCAATCAAATAATCCTCCTGTGTTTTATAGCCCTCATTCTTCCCTACCCCACCCCACCCCGCCCATGTTGGGGCTTCTAAACCCGTTTATTAGAAAAAAGTCCAAGGGAGGATCACTTGCTTGACGTAACACATAGATTATGCCTCCAAATCCCTGCCTGTTTTTTTTTTAACAGGATTCCCGCTGGTTAGATCCTAAGCCAGTAAACAACCCTCCCAGCCTGTTTCTGAAGAGTGGGCTTTTCTGCTAGTGGCCTATGAGAATCCCACTTTCTTTGTCTTTTCCAGGCCTCTTCCCTCAGATGCTGCGCTACATCCTGGTGGGATCCGTTGTCCTCATCCTGCTGTTCTTTGTTTTTCAGATTGTCCAAGCGTAAGTTTTGCACCTGCCCACATCTGCTAAGCCAGTGTTTTTCAACCAGTGTGCAGTGGCACACTAGTGTGTCGCGAGACATGGTCAGGTGTGCCGCGAAGCTCAGAGAGAGAGAGAAAGGAAGAGAGAGAAAAAGAAAGAGAGAAAGAAAGCGACAGAGAGAAAGAAAGCAAGAGAGAAAGCGAGCGAGCGAGCGAGAGAAGAGAGAGAGAGAAAGAGAACAAGAAAAAGAAAGCAAGAGAGAGAGAGCAAGAAAGGGAGGGAAGGAGAGAGAGAGAAAGACATAGCGGGAGGTAGGGAGGGAGAGAGAAAGAGAGCAAAAAAGAGAGGAAGGAAGAGGAAGAAAGAGGGATGGAGAGAGAGAAAGAAAGATGAAGGGAGAGAAAGAGGGAGGGAGAGAGAAATAGAGTGAAAGGGAGGAAGAGAGAGAGGGATTTTTTTTTGTTCAAACTTTTTTTAGCCACCCCCACCCCCCCGCTCAATGTGCCCCAGGGTTTCCATAAATATAAAAAATGTGCCACGGCTCAAGAAAGGTTGAAAATCACTGTGCTAGGCCCTGGCTGGAACCCCTTTGCCCCCAGGGGGTGGGGAGGGGAGGGGAGGTGATGTTAACAGCCACGTTTTGTGCCTACACATTTCCTCCAGGATCTGATTTCCCATCTTTTCCCATTTCAGGCTTTTCCGTAAACAACGCGATTAGGGAAGACGACTAGAGTTCCTGAGCTTTTCCACGAGTCCTTCCTGTTAAGTAAAAAAGCCTTTGAATTTGTAGCATTTGCAAGATATTCATTGGTGAGGAAATTGACGCCTCAGGCTAGAAAGTGGGGGAGATTTGCGAGTTCAAGCCCCACCTGAGTCCTGAAAGCTGGGCGGATGGCTTTGGGCTGGTCACTCCCTCCAAACTGAACCCACAACACACACAATATTGTTTGTATGGGAAAATAGGAAGGAGTCGCTGTCTGCTGGGTTATTATTTGCCGCCTTGTGTCATTCGTGAAAAATAATAAAGGTGGGATAGAAATAAGTAGACAAATAAAAGAAGATTAAAGAGGGAAGAGTTGTAAAGACAGCTATGCGGTCCTCAAAGGTTTTAGGGAAAGGGTGATCGGAATACAGGACTCGGCAATACACACCTAGGGAGTTTGGAATTAATAAACGACACACACATCCCCTCCACTGACAGTAGATAAAGGCTCCTTTAATACTTGGCAGACCTTGGGTTATAAATACATTCCCCCCCCCTGCTCTTTATTTACAGCTAGATTCCTGCCCTATGAAGTGAGGAAGGGGTCTAAGAGTGAGCAGTGAAGGGAATCTGTGCTGAAACAGAGGAGAAGATGTGAAGAGGAGAGAGCTGTCATTTCTCCTGCTCGGTTATTGCTATGGGGAGGGGGCATGTGTGTTCTTTAAGCAGCACCCCCTCTGATCATCTTGCTACAGAGCGTGTGCGCGCGCGTTTGTGTGTGAGATCACACCCACACCCACATATGAATGAATTAAATATCCTGGGTAGATGACATTCCAGTAATACTGAAGACCATGTTATTTTACTAGCATCCAAAAAAAAAAAGAAAAGATCCTTATTGGTTATTCTACAAATATAACTAATTCTGCTGATAGATTCCCCCTATTGCTGCCTGGTGTGAGGGCAATCCAAACCCAGTATTATTTCTCCATCGTGTTTACATGTGATAGAGATTCTGCAAATCTAAAGGAAATAGGATTGGGGAGAGTTTGACTTAATCTTCCTACCCAGCGGTATATAACCCCTGCTTTCGGGTAATAGTATCGCCCCCATGCAAGCCACACGGGTCTCTCCTTGGCTAGCAGTACTCAGGAAATCTTAGGTCATCTAATCATAGTCCAGCAAGCAATAACCACTATGCGTTCGTCAGCTCGGCAGAACCCCGATACACTAGAAACCTGGTTTTGCTCTGCAGGCCCACATCCAGTGGATTCTTTGATGTGGAGTGCCACAGTTACGAACATCTCCCCAATATAGATAGTATCCCCTTTGGCTTAGGACTACTCTCTGGTTCAAACCCTACCCAACTCATAGACATTTCAAAACATCGACAGCATTGCAAATTTAGAGGGCAAAGGATTTCCACGTAGCAAACCAAGGAATACTTTGGTTTTATGCCCTCTAAAGACCTTCCTTTGAGACCACCACCACCACCCCCTTCCCAGACCCTCCCATTTTCCCTTTTGGCATAGCAGCCAGCTTCCCCACCTCCCTCCCATCACCCCAATAAATAAGTCATAGGGGGAAAAGGCGGCTTGTCCGTTTGCGGCTGAGGGAGGGGGGCAAGAGAGCCATTAGTCCAGTGCCTGGGTATCCAACCTGTGCCCGTTTCGCAACACTTGTTCCTTGGTGGTACCCCTGGCACAGATGACACGGAACGCTCCACGGCAGATGAGGCCAAACCAGTATATCTGGGGAGCCATGAGGATGGCCGATCCCAAGTTGTACTCGGCAGGGATGGAGAAGGGCACACGGTAGAAGGGCAGGCCAGCATACTGCCCATATACCCAGTACATGTATGGAAAGAGCAGGATGCGGCAGAAGAAGAATGTGACTAGCATGGCCATGCCATTCACCTTGTGGAGAAGGGTGTGCTGCTGCTTGTACTGCGGAGAGAGGGAGAAAAAGAGAGTTGAAAGGCAAATTCAGGACAGGGCTGGCTAACTCTTCGGCCTTTCCATTATGTCTTTCTTTCTTTCTTTCTTTCTTTCTTTCTTTCTTTCTTTCTTTCTTTCTTTCTCTCTCTCTCTCTCTCTCTCTCTCTCTCTCTCTCTCTCTCTCTCTCTCTCTCTCTCTCTATCTATCTATCTATCTATCTATCTATCTATCTATCTATCTATCTATCTATCTATTGGATTTGTATGCCGCCCCTCTACGTGGATTCGGGGCGGCTAACAACAGTGATAAAAACAGCATGTGACAATCCAATACTAAAACACCAATCATACATACAAACATACCATGCGTAAATTGTAGAAGCCTAGGGGGAAAGAATATCTCAGTTCCCCCATGCCTGACGACAGAGGTGGGTTTTAAGGAGCTTAGGAAAGGCAAGAAGGGTGGGGGCTATTCTAATCTCTGGGGGGAGTTGGTTCCAGAGGGCCGGGGCCGCCACAGAGAAGGCTTTTCCCCTGGGTCCCGCCAAACGACATTGTTTAGTTGACGGGACCCGGAGGAGGCCCACTCTGTGGGACCTAACCGGTCGCTGGGATTCGTGCGGCAGAAGGCGGTCCTGGAGATAATCTGGCCCGGTGCCATGAAGAGCTTTATAGGTCATAACCAATACTTTGAATTGTGACCGGAAACTGATCGGCAACCAATGCAAACTGCGGAGTGTTGGTGTGACATGGGCATATTTAGGGAAGCCCATGATTGCTCTCGCAGCTGCATTCTGCACGATCTGAAGTTTCCGAACACTTTTCAAAGGTAGCCCCATGTAGAGAGCGTTACAGTAGTCGAACCTCGAGGTGATGAGTTATTTAGTTATCTAGGGTCTCCGATCTTAATCCTAGTGACTTTGGGCATCTGATCAATAAAACACCATCTAAAATAGTAGTTCTCAACCTGGAGGTTCGGGACCCCCTTGGGGATCGAACGACCCTTTCATAGGGGTCGCCTAAGACCTGGGGAAAAGACAAATTTCCCATTGTGTTAGGAATTATTCTGGCATATTGGAACATATTTTTACAATCCGACGAATCATCCATTTACAGTGAGGGTGTCCCTCTGACCTTCTTGCCAATCAGCTTAAAGCTCTGTTGGGAGAATTGGCGCTAGACTTATGGTTGGGGGTCACCACAACATGAATAGCTGTATTAAGGGGTTGCAGCATTAGAAAGGTTGAGAAAGATTGATCTAAAGTGTCCACAAACCAAACAGCCAGTATATAAAACCTATACAGGGAATCCTCGACTTATGACCACAGTTAGGACCAGGATTTCTGTTGCTAAGCAAGGGGGTTGTTAATTGAATCACACCTCATTTTGCAACCATTTTTTGCCATGGTTGTTAAGAAAATTCACTGCCGTTGTCAAGTGAATGACACAGCCATTGAAGGACTCTGGCTTCTCCCACTGACTTCACTTAAATGGAAGCCAGCTGGGAAGGTTGCAAATGCGGTTACGCAACTTTAAGACACTGCAACTATCGTAAACACATGTCAGCTGCCAAGAGCCCCAAATCTGATCGGGTGACTCTGGGGATGCCACAATGATTGTAAGCCATTCTTTTTCAGTGCGGTTATAGCTTTGAACGATCCCTGAGTCAGTGCAGGACTTGCAACAGTTCATTTAGTGAACTGTTCAAAGTTACAACATCACTGAACAAAGTGACTTACGGTCGTTTTTCACAGTTATGATCGCTGCAGCATCCTCGTGGTCACGTGAATTACACTTGGACATAAACATTTATGATGGTTGCAGTATTTCCTGGGATCATGTGATCCCCTTTTGTGACCTTCTGACAAGCAGAGCCAAAGGGAAGCCAGATCCACTTAACAACTGTGTTAGTAATTCAGCAACTACAGTGATTCACTTAACAAATGTGGCACGAAAAAGGGCTTAGGACCAGACTATTTATGGGACCGTCTCCTGCCACATAGTCCCAGTGACTGATTAGATCACTAGGGTTGGCCTTCGCCACGTCCCATCGACTAAGCAGTGCCGGTTGGGGGGGCCATGGGGGAGGGCCTTCTCTGTGGTGGCTCCTGCTCTCTAGACCCAACTACCCTCCGAGGTTCCTACTGTCCTCATCCTACTGGCTTTCTGGAAAGCCTTGAAAACCTGGCTCTGCCGGCAGACCTGGGGGCCATGATTCTGGCCCCAATTAGGCATGAATTGGGATGTACAATGTAGCGAGACTGCATGAATGAGGTTTTGCATGGTATTATTATTATTATTATTATTATTATTATTATTATTATTATTATTACTCCTATTACTCCTATTATTATTATTATTACTATTATCATTACTACTACTACTATTAATTAGATTTGTATGCCACCCTTCTCCAAAACCTCGTGGCAGCTCACAGAGTAAATATAAAAACACAGCGTACAGTACAAATCTAATAAATTGAAAAAAAATTATAGCTAAAAACCCTATGTATTACTCAATCAATAATATTATTGTTATTAATTGTTTACATTGTTTCATTATTCCTATTGTTGTAAGCCGCCCTGAGCCCCTGGGGAATGGGCAGCACACAAATTTAATTACATAAAAAATAAATAAAAATCGCAAAATGGGGCAAAGCTCACTTTAAAAAATTCTCACTTAGACACACAAAGAGTTTGTGTGCCCAAACTTTGTGTGAGACATTTTTAAAGTGAGCTTTGCCCCATTTTACGACGCTTATTTATTGATTTGCTTAAGTTGAGGACTACCTGTGGTTATTAGTTGATGGCTAACTACCTGTGATGCACACCAAGGTAATAAACCAATCCGAACCTTTCTCTTTCCCTGGCTCCCCAAGAGAAGCTCAGTGGCAGGTGTTACTCACCAGGATGAGGACCTTCCCAAGGCAGACAAAAGGGGTGCTGAGTTCAGCCATCAACATACAACCCAGAAAGAAGTCACCTTTGCCTTGACGCCACAGCTGAAGGGAGGAAAGGGATAAGCATGACAGACCTGGGCATGTGTGGCACCATCTTCTAAAGCACAGCATCTGCGTTTGCAGCTTCTGTTGCATGGACCCATAGCCCATCCCTTCTCTTCCCATCCTCATCTCTGCACACGGGTCGTCCTGCCCCCATCGTCCCCCCCCCCTCCGTCCCTGGTCCCACTCACCACAGACACAGGGAAGCAAACCAACACCATGAAAAGATGGTGAATCACCATCAGCAATTCCTTGTGCAAGTAGGCACGGATGGCGGTGTTCAGCGTCCGGGTCTCAACGCATCTCGACTCGTGCCCTTTGACCTGGTACCTGTGCCAATAGCACAGGAACATAGCGTAGATGTCGTAGATGAAGTAAGGGACTGCAAACTGGGTGTAGTTGGCAGTCAGCCAGTGCCTGCAGGAGGTGAAAAGGGGCAAAGGAATATAGAAACATAGAAGTCTGACGGCAGAAAAAGACCTCATGGTCCATCTAGTCTGCCCTTATACTATTTTCTGTATTTTATCTTAGGATGGATATATGTTTATCCCAGGCATGTTTAAATTCAGTTACTGTGGATTTATCTACCACGCCTGCTGGAAGTTTGTTCCAAGGATCTACTACTCTTTCAGTAAAATAATATTTTCTCATGTTGCTTTTGATCTTTCCCCCAACTAACTTCAGATTGTGTCCCCTTGTTCTTGTGTTCACTTTCCTATTAAAAACACTTCCCTCCTGAACCTTATTTAACCCTTTAACATATTTAAATGTTTCGATCATGTCCCCCCTTTTCCTTCTGTCCCCCAGACTATACAGATTGAGTTCATGAAGTCTTTCCTGATACGTTTTATGCTTAAGACCTTCCACCATTCTTGTAGCCCGTCTTTGGACCCGTTCAATTTTGTCAATATCTTTTTGTAGGTGAG
Source organism: Erythrolamprus reginae (assembly GCF_031021105.1). Classification (NCBI taxonomy): domain Eukaryota; kingdom Metazoa; phylum Chordata; class Lepidosauria; order Squamata; family Dipsadidae; genus Erythrolamprus; species Erythrolamprus reginae. The sequence continues at coordinate 135,044,482 of NC_091963.1, read as the reverse complement.
GTCTCCAGAACTGAACACAGTATTCCAAATGTGGTCTCACCAGCACTCTATACAGCGGGATCACAATCTCCCTCTTCCAGCTATGCAGCCAAGCATCCTACTTGCTTTCCCTACCGCCTGACTATAAGCAGCTAATAGACCTAGTAATCCCTGCAGATAGCTTGAGCCACGAGCAAAGAGCAGGACATTCTCCGCCCCTTTGGAATGGACTCAAGGCCACAATCAATGAGGAATTGATGGTGTGCTGATACGCTCCACTCCCAAGGACATTGGTAACATAGATTCTGCCTTGCTCACATCTCTCTCTCCCTCTCTCTCCCTCCCTCCTTTCCTTCCTGATCCTGATCACAAACTTTCCCTCCTAGAGCAAAAGTGGTTTATCTCCAGTTTTAACCTGCTTCACCTTATTTCTAAGGTACTACAGACACTGCTGCACCTAGGAGAGGTATACTAATAGTAATTCCTCCCTATTTGATAGATCCCACCATATTACTCTCTTTATGTACAGGATGCCTTGGCTTTTGCTAGCATCTGCCTGGGACCCGTGCTTTCGACTTTGCTTAAAAACCCACCAACTGTATAAAAAGGCACCGAGATTCATGTCAATTCAGAACATTGGACTTAGTCTCATTCTACTTAAAATGGTTTAAAATACAGGGTTGATTTTTTTTTTTTTAAAAAAATTCCTTGGTCAGGGCTCATTTTTGAAAATGCTATAAGAGCAGCTGAAATAAAGATAAATAAAACAGGGTTTCTTTAAAGACAGGAACCAACTTCTTAACCATCGTATCCCTTGCTCAGCTCTCTCTGCTACCTCTCCCTGTCTCCCAAACATTTCTGCTGACGATACGCTCTGCTCCATGCAAGGTGATTAGGCCAAATGCCAAAGCAGCAGTGCAATGCAGGATATAAGCTCAAACGTCCTTGTGGAGTCCAGATGTATAAGAAAAAGTACGGCATTTGGCATCTGAAGCACTTTCGGGAGGACTGGGCTGTATCCTTTGAGGATGGGTACAGCAGAATTTGATTTCCATGCTGAAAGACCGACATAGGAAGCGTTCTTTCTTGCGTTTTAGGTAGGAGGGTCAATGAAGAGGATACTTCAAAAGTGTTGAAACGTTGCCAGGGAAACCTCCCATTATGAGCCGGGGTGGCACAGCAGGTAGAGTGCCACTGAAGCTGACTTGTAGATCTGAAGGTCAGCGGTTCAAATCTCATCACCGGCTCAAGGTTGACTCAGCCTTCCATCCTTCTGAGGTGGGTAAAATGAGGACCCGGATTGTGGGGGCAATAGCCTAGCTCTGTTAAAAAAAAGTGCTATTGCTAACTTGTTGTAAGCTGCCCTGAGTCTAAGGAGAAGGGCGGCGTAAACATTGAATAAATAAATAAATAAATAAATTATTCCCCAGAAGGAGATTTGCTGTGTAAGGGGCACTGTGATATCTTTGTGAAAATAAAAATGCTGAGGTAGCTTTCACGTCCTTAAGAGAAGTCTTATCTCATAGCTCCCTCCTTCTATGCACATCCAATCAGAGCTCATGGCAGAGGATCCAACAACCCAACTTCCCTCTGTTTTAACCTCCTCCTCACCTTAAGGGCCCTGGAGCTCCTCGTCACTGGCTGCCCAATAAAACTTAATTACACATACACAGAATGCAAATCAGCAACGGAAGCAGCTGTTCCTTTGGTCTAATTCCCTCTGCTGCTCCCACATGCCTATCTAACATCACCCAGGGAGGGAATTAATCCCAACTAAATTCATTAATGAGAAACTAAACTATCCTTGGGAGAGAGAAAAATCCAAGAAAGGATATGATGGAAATAGATCCGGCGACACCTCCGTGCCATATCTTTACAGCCACCCCAAACCCTTCATATCTACCCTCCCCTGTCCTCAGAGTTCCTCAGTGTAGACTTGTGCTGCGTTTCCAATCCTCCTTGTCCTGCAGAACTGCCCTACTGCCAAATTGGATTCTGCAGAAACTGAGGTCTGGCAGCCCTCCCAGAAGCCAGAGTGACTGACAAATCTGATCCTGGAGCTTATTTCCAGCACATATTGTGGAAATCACCTCTCCCATATATATTGTATCAGGATTTAGGAATACAGTACAGGACTGGAGTGGGAAGACTTGCTGTATAGCTTGAGTGGGGCTGTCCATGGTGCTGAAAGAGTACCAATCCAGAGGCACATGGAGGTGTGTGTGTCTCCCCCCTCAGCACCATGGACAGCGCATTATTGTTCAACAAGGCTAGGAATCTGCCCTCCTGCTACTTTTGTCTTACTTGTGCTAACACCTCTATTAAGTTTTGTGATGGGTGCAATCTTTATATGCAAAGCTTCTAGTCTCCACTACTCCCATAACTCCAAAACACCACTTTTCGGAACAGCGTCCTGAACACGCTTTCTCGGGGTCCACAACTCAGTGCTTCGCCCTACACTGCTATCGACCATAGCACTCCTGTTGGTGGCCCCAAACTCTCTGCCCTGCTCCAAAGCTTCCTGATCCCAGCCTACTCATTGCGGTACATCTGCTTGGAACATGTCACTGTCATCCTGTTCTAAATTTGGTGCCACTCCTGGCGCAGGTATCAGGTTTCTCAGTAGTGTGACCTTGCCAAGATGCTGGTTGAGCTGCACTCAGAAAATAAGGTAGAGATGCGATTGGGGTGGGAATGAGATTACTGCACCACAGTGCTGCCCTGGCATTACACCATAAATACTGACTTACTGGTCATCGATAATGTGCTTGCAAGATGTGGAGATGATGTAGCCAACGGTGGAAGCCATGATGGCCTGAATTGAGGAGACCAATCTGTGACAGGAGAATGGGAAATGGTAAGAAGTTTAAGTAACTGTTGTTTCTTTTTCCTTTTCTCATGGATTCCAGCACTAGGTCAGAAGGTATGAGGCCCAAACAGTAGTTCTCAATCCCAATGTGATGTTCTGGCAGCTGCCCTGGATTATTATATTGCTCCAGAACTCTGCCAGCCTTGACCAACAGCTTTAATCCCAACCCACACATCTTCCACCATCCCATAACAACTGCCATTGGCTGGATATATTTGGAGATAAGTAGCAATGGCTAAAGGGTTCAGCTGCCCGTTGATCCTGCTACGTTCTCAAGTAATTCCAGAAGTCAGTCAATAGAGAGGCTTTGATACTTAAAAAAAACATCCTAAGCGATGAGGGCAATTGAGTGTCCTCCCACCCCATTTTAGAAGACATCCCTGGGGTTTTCACTACATGGCACTTTTTTTAAAAAGCATCTCTTACTACACCCAAACAAAACATCTAGCTCTTTGAAATACTTCAATTTTCGAAATAATTTCTGTTTTGGAGTGCCGAGCTGCGGGCACTTTAATTTGCAGCATAATAAACTTACAGTGACTCCAATAACCCATTTGGGGACACCTCGATTCTAGGCTCAATATACCCAGCTAAGGCTTGACTTTCTTGAGTTATCACTACTGTTGGGTTATCAAGAGGCAGCAGTGACACCCTTTCGGCTTTCACTGTGTTGGTTGCTTTTCCTACAATGATCCCACTCCCACTGTGGGATACTAGGAACATCAACTAGCTCACGACCTCAATACAATGCTTCTTCCAGAAAATCCTGGACAGTTTTCTATTTATAGAGATCCCGTACAGGTCCAAGAGAGTTTGAAACTCAATGCACCCTACTCTATTCCCAGCCAGTCCAAGAATTGGCTTCCGGCTTTAACCTCTACTTTTGCAGCTACCAGGAAAGCTTGCTAAGGATGAGGACACCACTCCCCTTCCAAAAAACCCTCACCCTTCCCATTCCATCCCCCCAGGAGCCACGGTCCCCCCCTTTTCCTTAAACCCACCCACATCAAAGTAACAAACCTACAAAAATCAAGGTGCCCAGCAGCTCATCCTCGAGGCCTTCTGCCAGCCCTCCTTCCTTCCCACCCTCTGGACTGCTAGTTCCTGCTGGCATCCCCTCCTGCATCCCTGGTTACCTGGCTGAGATGATGACCGCGTCAGCCTCCTCCCATCGCAGGCCCGGTAGCCACTTGAGGCCGTTTTTGGACAACAGGAAGAGGCCAGGAAAGACAATGGTCCCTGCTACCAAGGCGTGAAACATCTCGCTCAGGCTGCAGGGTTGGGGTGATGGGGGGGAGGAGGAGGAGGAAGGAGGGCAGAGCGGAAGATGGGGAGGGTCAGTGGGGCTGGGATCCCTCCGGGTGTCCACGAGGAAAGCTCATGGTCCCCCAGGGGGCGAGGGGGGATGGAGAGGGAAGGGGGGATGGCGGTGGGAGGGTTGGTCCCTAGCAGAGCTGCTGTGACAGACACAGAGAGAGACACAGTCGGGGGAAGGAGGGAGGGAGGGAGGGAGGGGGAGCAGCTGTCAGCACAGTGCGGGAGCAACTTAAAGAGACAGTGGACTGCGCTGTGCAGATGGACCCGCAGAAAGAAGAGCAGGGTAGCACAGCTCAGCGTTGAATAATCACAGCCTAAAGAAGCTCAGGGCCCAGATTGCAAGGCATGGTGGGAGACGGGAGATGAGATCTATGCATGGGTGGAGAAGGATGGTGGAGCCCCTGCCAGTTGGGGGGGGGGGGGGAGAAAGCTGGGTAGGATGGATCTGTCTCAGGATTGGAAGGTTGAGCGGGAGGTTTGGGAATCTCTCAGAGAGATCTGGTTGGAGTCCTCAACATCGGCATCCTTAACATCCCGTGTCAGAATCCGCTAAGTTAATCCGTTGCTTCTTTCCCTCTGGAAGCCGGTTGAGCATTGCTCCCCCTTTTCCAAGGCAGCTAATCAGGCATCATCATTTAACCCCTGCAACACCAAAGCCTAACTTCCTCTGCCTCTTCCCTTCTCTGGCAGGATCGCTGGAAATTTGGCTAAGCCTATAATCTCAGCTCAGTTTTGTAGAGGATTGGAAAAGAGACTATGGGGCAGTTAACCCGTTTCCCTCCCTCCTCCCTTGTGCATTAAGGGATAATCCTCCACCTGCTAAGAGGTGACCCTGGTACAAGCTTTGATAGGTAAAAGAGCGATTGGCTGCCACGAGGAAATAACTAAATCGGCAGTGACACCTTATGGCTGACTGTGAGCATTGTAGCATGCTGGTTTTGGTAAAACAGGGATGGGTAGAAGTGGCCAGGTTGGGTGGGTAGATGTTCCTGGAAGAGCCGCGAGGGATTTTCTCCCCTAGTCTTTGAGCCTGTGGTTCTTCTAGGTTTGCAGGGAGCCTCCCACCTGGTGGTTACATAGACGGCAAAGCAGAACTCCATTTTCCAGATGTGAACCAGGATCCAACGCAGGATATAGTAGAAGCTGGGATAAGCTACCAAACCCAGAAGGAAGAAGTAGGAGAACTGCAGGAGCAAAGGACAGGACTCAACAATTAAAGTAACCAACTTCTGTCTAAGCAACATTGGTCCCATTGCTTTCCCTCCTAAACTCACAAAGAAACTCCGAGCATTGGTTCCATAGGGTGAATTTCGTTGGTTTCTTAATAACACAATCTCAACATCCTAATTTTTCCAAGACAGTACAACTTTTCCATTGGCTACTCAAGCTTTCTTTAAGTATAAATGCACGGAGACCCAATTTATACAAGCGATTTAGCCAGGTCCACCTTGACTTGACTTCTACCACAGGAAGCCATAGGCCTCTGATAGGTTGTGTTTTTTTTTTTAATTTCAGATAAATGAATATCAGTTTGCTCTGTTTATGAATGAGTTCAGAGGTTTTACTGGTTACGGGCTAACCATACATAGCCCTTTACACAGTTCCAGCAAGGGAGATGGCCTTTTTAGTCCTTAAATAACCAGTTCATTATAAACAAAGTGAAGTTGTGATGGAATTGACTAAGCATATTAATATTAACATATTAATCAAAATGTTGGTTGGTTAAATGCATAATTAGAACAGGTAATCCATAATGGATCAGGGCAGAGGCCCATCAAGAATTGTGGAATCTGTATGCCACCTGGAGGAAGCATAAACAATTATGCCTAAACATTATTTTTTAAAAAAATATATGAAGGAATTTGTATACAGTTGCCAGTAGTAGGAGATATGCCTAACAGGATTGTCCCATAAATTACCCAGAAATTGGAGGGGGGGGGGTTATTTGCTCCAAACTTAAGAATTTGGGATTTGATGACATATTAAGACCTTCCTATTGATGCCAACATTTAATAGTGATCATCATAGTTCCCTCTAAGCTGAGCAGTGAGCAATCGCTCACTTAAAAATCATCATCAACTCAGAGTTTTCCAAACCTGCCCAGAAACCGAGAGGGAAAGAGTGAGAGGGAAGGAGAGAGAGAGGAAGAGAGAGAAACAGATAGAAAAAAGAGAGGAAGGAAAAGAGAAAGAAAAAGAATGGGAGTAAGGAAGAGAGAAAGAAAATCAAAATCTAGTTTGAAACTAGCTCAACTAATTAAGTGGCATTTTGATATTGATAGAGTTGCCCTATTATGAGCTCACTGTTATAGACACACAGTACAGTATTTTATTTTGAAATTCTCTGAGGCAAAACAGGGTGGGTTTTTTGTTTGTTTGTTTGTTTGTTTGTTTATTTATTATTTCTGTGCTGCCCAGTCCCAAAGGGACTGCCGCTCAGACACTATACTTTTCCACCCCCCACCCCCTAAAAAATTAGAGGGAACACTGGTGATCATCTGAGAAGCTGGTGGATCCTCCACAGGCATTAAGCAGAGATAACCAACCACTATATCTGGGAGAGGATCTTTTCCTTCTTTTACCATGGATTAAAATCCTTTTAACTACTTCAGCTAAGTGATCAGTTGACTTCACATATTGTATTACTGATCCATAATGACATTTGCTTGATTTGTGTTGGGCATTGTGTTTTCAAAGACAGGATCAACAGCTTGGCACGTTAGTGAACCCATCCAATTATGGCTTATTTAATAAATGGAGAGGCAAGCCGTGGCTAATATACAAAAGTGCATTTATGCAAACCCAGCCAGCTTCTCTCCCCTTTACTGCTTCCGAAACCAATTGAGAAGGAATGTATACATACTGGATCTTAGCCGATTGACTCACCGGTTCCTCTGCCATCCTATTGAGCCCAGAAAAGGTGAGAAATGACAGCCATATTATTCCATGTGTCCTCCTCTATGGAGGGTACTTCATGTTGTCAAGATGATTCCCTGGGGGGCTAATTAAGACACCATTGAAATATCATAAGGTAGAAGGGTTTTACTTTTTATAGTAATGAAACAATCAAGTTGGAACATTTGGTTAATTAATTCAGTGAAATAACCGACTTGTGACAGTAAAATAGCATATTGCCTAACAGTTATCAGAACAGCACAAACTAATTAAATGGCATTTCAAATCCCTACATTGTGATGAGGATTACTTGGGAAACTTTTTGCTCAGCCTGCCGGATAGGGTTGCTGTGGTTCTAAACTTGGGAAAGGCATGGCAAAACACACACACACACGCTCCCAATGATATGTTTCTTGAAGGAAGAATATGGTAAAGTGTAATCAAATAAGTATTTGTGTGGAGAATAAGGAATAAGTCATCAGCAGTGCGATCGTAACAAAATTCCAAGTTTAGCGAAAACTGCTAATCTCTAAATCTCATTAAACTGAACAAGTTATTTCCAGTGTTATCTGGCTAAGCACATTTCATTGCTCTAGATGTGCTTTAGATAATTGCAATCAAAATTAATTGTTCTGAAAATAATGGTAATGGGATTGATTTACTTTGGGCAGGACCGTAGATGCAGAAATTATAAGTGTGTAGTACATAAATATAGCCCATTTTGCCATATTTATATAGCCTATATATAAATATAGCCTATGTTCGCCATATTTCCTGAATAAATTCCCTATGCTCTAATCCATATCCTAGTAGATGTATTTATTTTTATCTTTAATTCAGACATTGCACTTGATTTGGGAAGCTTTAAGTTTGCAGCAGGAAATCCTTCCCTAATATATTACTGTTGATCTAAGCTGAAATGAAGTTTGTTGCTTCAGACTGGAAAAATAACAAGGGCATAAGAATTAAAAAGAAAGTGGGCAGGAGATACTATATCAATTTACCCTCCAGACTGTATACAGTGACCTGATTAATGAAGCCATAATGTGATTTATTTTGCTTTGCCTTAAGGTGTTGTACATTGACAATTGTGGCCTATTGTTGCAATGGTTCCCAAACTTTTTTGACCATATCCCACCTAAGCATCTTTAAAATCCTGATGCCTCCCCCTTGACATATAATTCTTAATATACAAAAGGTTAACTCCTACTCACGCAGAGGTAGCCTAAAAGGCCATTAACTTGGTTTAAATAAGGTTCCAATTGCCCCCATTAAAAATCAAATTGCCCCCTTGTGGTGCATGGGCCCCACATTGGGAACCACTTTAGAGCATTAAACAGCCACTGGCTGTAGCTCAACCAACTAAACATGATTTGCAAATGTTTAATTATTGTGTGAACCCAACTAGTGTTAAACATAGAGTTGCAACTCTAGATTGAAAAGGATTAGTCTTAATTTAGCACAACATGCAATCAATTTAGTGCCCTGGAAGATTTAGATGAGTTTTGAATATAGTCCAGGCAAGGCAAAAAGAGCCAATTTCCCAATATGAGTCTTGGGAAATTGTGTAAATGGAATTTGTGTAAAATACCTTTCTTGATTGCGCCTTTAAGATATTAATTCCATATTGAAATATAAACATTAGGCATATATTTATGTTATCCATTTCTGTCTGCATTTCAAGTCGCTGTGAGAGTTACAGAAAGCAAAAAAAATTCCATGGAGAAATATCATACACATACACACACACACACACACACACACACCAGTCTGGTGGATAATGAATTACCAGAGTTTTAGGCATATAAGATGCACCTTAGTTTTGGGGGAGGAAAATGGGGAAGGAAATTTGCTAGCATTCTTAGTCTGGTCAGCTTCATCACATTATTTTATCCCCTGGTTAGGGCTGAAAAAAACCTCTATTCGGAGAGAGTAACAATGAAAAAGCCTGCAAGTGGTAAGAGCTGGCCTGGTTAGGGCTGGAACGAAATTTATTCGGAGCAAGTAGAGCAATGAAAAAAAGCCTGCAAAGACTTAGGTATGGAAAAACATTTTTCGGAGAGAGTAACAATGAAAAAGCCTGCAAGGGAAGAGCTGGGAAGATCATTAGCAGCTAGCTGGACTGAGGAAGGGGGGGAGAAGCTTCAAAAAAAAGCTACATTCAGAATATAAGAGCCACCCAAATTTTCATCCCCTTTTAGGGAGGGAAAACGGTGTGTCTTATACTCTGAAAAATACAGTACAGTGTTCCCTCGATTTTCGCGGGGGATGCATTCCGAGACCACCCGCGAAAGTCAAATTTCCGCGAAGTAGAGATGCGGAAGTAAATACAACATTTTTGGCTATGGACAGTATCACAAGCCTTCCCTTAACACTTTAAAACCCTAAATTACCATTTCCCATTGCCTTAACAACCATTTACTCACCATTATTACTGGTACTCACCATTGAATAAGACACTTAGTGATCCTAATATTTTTAAAAAATAATTATTTATTAACAATTTTTTTTTTTTGTTATTTATTTGCAAAAATTATTAGTTTTGCAATGACGTATGACGACATCGGGCGGGAAAAACCATGGTATAGAAAAAACCCCGCGAAGTATTTTTTAATTAATATTTTTTGGAAAACCGTGGTATAGGCCATTCGCGAAGTTTGAACCCGCGAAAATCGAGGGAACACTGTACTTATACATATTGACACATTTCACATACTTAGTAAACTTTATCGACAATTCACTGTTAAAGATTACATTTCTTTAAGAGATCTAATAATTCAACAGTGGAGCAATTGTTTTTGTTTTTAATTTTCTTGCGTGTTAATGGATTTTAGGGGCAGTACGTGTATGTACCTTCGTGTTATTTTATGCCTCCTGGCAACTGTCTGGATGCATTTCTGCAGTTTTATTTGCAAAGCTTTTAGAAGTTGCTTGCCATTGCCTGCTTCCTAGAGCTAAGAGCAACTGTCCGGCTGGTTTCATACTAATGGCAGGACTGGATTAGAAGGTCTCCCAGCCTGGTGGCTTATTTTCTGCTAATAATTAATCTTTAATTATTTTGACAAAGTATGAGACAGAATTAGCTGAAAAATGCAAACAATCCGCAAACTCTAGTAAAAGAAGTCTGGGAACACAACGGAAAAAAAAAGGGACTAAAATAAAGAAAACCAGATTAATGACAGCAGGTACATACAATAACCAGCCTTAGACTTAACAATTAAGATATTGAGGTAGTGGATAGCTTTTGTCCTTTAGGATCAACAATCAGCAAGGAACAAGAAGTTATAAAATACAGTACAATGCTGGGAAGTTGTTGGAAAAGGTATTAAAATGCTGTGATGCCTATAATTGCAAAAACCAGAATCATAGAATTAGTGATGTGCCCTATGACACCCCATGGAAGTGAAAATTGGATTTGAAGAATCAGGTTAGGAAGAGATGCTTTTCAACTTTGGGGCTGAAGGCTCCTGAGAATACCACAGACAGCCAAGAAAATAAACCAGTGGATCTCTGTACAAATCAACCCAGTGATCTCAAAGCACAAATAAGCTGGCTCAAATTAATCTGGACACATTACGTGAGGATCTAGCTCTCTAATGCTGGGAAATGTGAAAGAAAAAGGATATGACGTTGGAAGACCTGAAGGGAAAGTTAGGGACAGGTTATCATGGAGACAATTGATGTGGTCACTAAAGGTCAACAACGACTTGAATGCACATAATCACAGAAGCAAATCTTCAAATGCTTTATCCTTAATGGAAAATTAAATGTTAAGACTAGCATAAAAATTATATAATGCAATATGCTGCAACTGGGTGCTCCCCAATATATTGGATTATAGCACCCAGCCTGAATTCCCAACCTGAAAACTATTACATTGGTGGACCCTGAGAGCATTTGAATATTTGTGGGAAAGGGGATAAGGGATATGCTACGATTTCTATGTTTTGCCCCAACATATATTTAATGGTTGGAATGTACCTGTTATAGCATATCTTCTACTGTATCATAGAGCCTAGGATTCAGCCCGATGACTGCCCTAGAACAATACCTGGGCTGCAAATCACTTAGTGACTACTAGAGCAAAGAGCTGTGATTAGCCTCTCTTTGTGGTCATCCAAAGTAATTACCACTGATTGGTAACACTAGGTTGTCAAATACCTTCTTTCTACTGCTTTTTCAATACCATTAAGGTGGCAATGGGAATGGTGGGGAGGTTTATTTGATACTAATATGAAGAATAGCAATTTAGGAAGTCCGATGTTGCCTTCCATCAAGGCAAGAGATATATTGCATTGCTAAGTGAAAGAGCCAGTTTCCTGGCCTCCTTTTCTGAATTGAGAACTAAGCACAGGGTTAGGGGCTGTTTGGTGTTTGCTATGCAGAGTGGTTGAAAGCATTTCAGAAAAAGGCAATAGCATTCATTCCTATTTCCTCCCATGCAAATCCAGGGGCTTCATGAAATCACCAGGATACTTGGAAGAAAATTTCCCTTTTTGCATTGAGAGTCAGGATACAATCCAGCACCTGCAATGAGACATTTAATAGCAGTAGCCATTGAGCTTAGACTTATATACTGCACTTTATGGGCAGTTGACAATATCAGCATATTGCCCCAAACAATCTGGGTTCTCATTTTACCAACCTCAGAATAATGGAAGGCTGTGTCAACCTTTTGTAGTCACGATCAAACTCTTGGCTGGGGGCAGAGTTTGCCTGCTGGACTGCATTCTAGCCACTGTTCTACCAGAGGCCTATATCTATTTGAAACTTATTTAGGAATGGATAAAATCATCTCTGAAGCTTTTACGCTGGCACTGACATAGCCAGCCTTATACATCTTTAAATAAACTATTAAATGCAACAGAAATATTTAATGCTTGGCCTCTGGGGAAGTCTGACTGAAGACAGCTTCATTCTCACAGAACTACAGATCTCAGCAAAAACAGGAGCCGGTGAATGGAAGAACTCCTTGAAACTCCAGGTCAAGGACAGGACTAGGATCAGGGGTGGGATTCAGCCGGTTCGGACAAACCAGATACTAATTTTACATCTGGGGGTGGGGTGGCGCAGCAGGTAGAGTGCTGTACTGAAGGCCACTGAAGCTGACTTGTAGATCTGAAGGTCAGCGGTTCAAATCTCATCACCCGCCCAAGGTTGACTCAGCCTTCCATCCTTCCGAGGTGGGTAAAATGAGGAGCCAGATTGTGGGGCAATAGCCTAGCTCTGTTAAAAAAGTGCTATTGCTAACATGTTGTAAGCCGCCCTGAGTCTAAGGAGAAGGGCGGCATAAAAATAAAATAAATAAATAAAATAAATCTGATCTGCCAAACCGGTAGTTAAAAGGACTGGTTGGCCGTGCCTACCTCCTCTCAGGAGTCTTCACGCAGTCAATTTTGGATGCCAGGTCCTGCCTGGAGGATCTGGGAGGGTAAAAAACGGGCCTTCCGGAAGTTCCAGAAGGACCCATTTTCCAGCCTCCAGAGGCCCTCTGGAACCCAGGGGAGGCCATTTTTACCCTCCTAGAGGCTCACGAAGAGTCTCTGGAGCAGTAGAAATAATGCATTAGACACCTTACCTTAGTGTTACCAATCTATGCTAATTACCAATCTGTTTCACCCTCCTCTCAACATGGTGCAGGCTGCATAGACCCCCCACCATGGCCACGCCCGGGCAGAGAAACAGTGGCTAAATTTTTTGAATCCCACCCCTGGCTAGGACCAAGCATAGGCTTGCAAAGTCTACCCCCAAAGAGATTGTGAAATAGCAATTCTCTAGTGGCAGGGGGGTGGGAGGGATCACCTTGTCCAGGTTGGGCAATTATATTCCCAAAGGGCCAAATGAGAAACTAGGAACTTTGGTGAAGGTCCAAATCAATGTAATTTGATTTGGTGTCCTCAAATTCAATCAGCTCAACTCCACGGGCTGTTCCGGGTGAAGGTTACACAAGCACAGATTTAGGAGGTGCAGCAACAACTGTGCAGAACCAGACCTGATTGAGCTTCTTCTGCCCCCCCCCCCAATTTACATTTGATTTCTAATTTCCGATTGACCTCATGTAGGCCAGACATAGACCGCCAAAGGACTGGATGTGGTCTGGCAGCCATAACTGCCCAAGTCTGGTGTTGTCTAAGTCCAGTTTCAGCACCTTCAAGCAGGCCCTGGGTTGACCCTCTTCCTCTTTTATCTACTTTAGGGAGTATTTTGTTATTGATTGTCAAGATGTTAAGAATCTTCTGAATGGCAAATATCATCATGTCAGAAAAGTTAATTTCTACCCTTAATGAAATAAAGTTTATATATGTTTAAGGATTAGGATTAGAAATAAAACTGTAAGCAGGACTAGAATGTTGATTTCTGAAAGCTAAACATAGAAACAGAAGATTGACGGCAGAAAAAGACCTCATGGTCCATCTAGTCTGGCCTTATACTATTTCCTGGATTTTATCTTACAATGGATATATGTTTATCCCAGGCATGAAGAGCTAAAAGAATGTTTCCTATGGAGTGTTTTAAAATATTACTTAAAAAATACATGAAAATCTTGAAATCAACTGTAAGAAAACCTCTCCTGGGGGAAAATTGCTAATTGGAAAATTAACATATGATGTGGGAACTTAGAAGGTTGACAGAGAGAAGTAGAGAGAATTAAGCTTTACAACAAAGGAGAAAAGAATATTAAATACAACGGAGCAATACTATTTGGCTGTAGAAGAAATTAAGTTTCTTTGGGAACAAGGTACACAGAAATTGGTTACAAGATTGACTGATACGATAAAAATGAATTTATCAGAGGATATAGAAGAAGGACAAATTTTACCGGACACAACAGAGACGGGGGCTGATTCAAAATGCATATGGAATAAGATGCTGTGGATTTCAAAATGGATTTATACCAAACAACAATAGTGATATTGAAAGGGATGCTATAATGGGATTACATTTGAAACCAGCTAATGTTTTAATAATTAAAGAGGACATACAAATAACAAATCAGAAGAATGATTTTTGAAAGCCTTATTTGGTTTTATAAACAGGATGTGTTGAACTACTGAAGCTGTTCCTGAAAGGAGATAGATAAAGCGATAAGAAATCAATTTGTGGGATATCATTTGATGGATTAAATAAATGGAAGGTAAGTGAATTTATTTGACCAGGGTTAAAATGTATGCATTGTGGTTTCTGTTTGCTATTAATGACCAGAACTGAATGATAAGGCTTTAAAAATCTATATATAAATGGGGAAGGATTCCTTCTGCTTTTCTTTTTATAGGAAGTGATAACTTGGAATACCAAATGGATTCATTTGACTAAAGTTAAAATAAATTATCATTTCTGGTAGTTCTTCATAGCTTTTTCCTGATTAAAACTGAGTTTTCATCACATAAATTAAATAGATGTTAAATATACAAATATTTGTTGAAGGTGGGAGAAAGAAGTTGGAACATATAAACATATGTGGTGGGATTGTGATAGTGCACAAAAAATATGGGATATGGTGTTTAGGGAAATTAGAGTATTTTTAAATATAAATTGAGCTATGTCATTGAGAATTACATTAGTGTTGCTGGTGGAAAAACAGGATATAAATAAAACAACAAAGGAGTTGATTTGATAATAAATTAGTGATAGCTAAATATTGGGGACAAAATTGGGATATTCAAAAAAATGAGGAGTATAATGAAATCTGGAGTATGGCAACAAATGATAAATTAACAAATTAAAATTTAAAAAGAGATGATTAAAGTGAACAATTATAATGAAATATAGGGGGATTTCATAAAAAAACAGTGTTGGTGGAAGGCAAAGGGAATAAGCCTATCCAAGAATATATGTTGTTTTGGAGGGGATAAGGGCACAATAGGAATACATTGTACAGTGATCCCTTGTTTTTCGTGGGGGATACATTCCAAGACCACCCGTGAAAAACAAATTTCCGCGAAGTAGAGGAAAGATATATTTTTATGTATTTAACAATTATTTGGCCTTTTAAAATCCTCCCTGTATTGTTAACAACACACTGCTGCTGACCGCTGAGAGAAACTGGATTCTCTCAGCGGTCAGCAGCGGTGGTAGCGGCCTTCCTGTAGTTGGGTGGTGGAGGACAATCTTCAGAGAGTTGAGAAACATCCACGAACTGGAGGACAAGACAACCCGAGCCTTCCCTGCGTGGGGTGAAGGAAGCTACCGCTGCAGTTTCCCTCCCAATACACACACCCACAAACCGTCCCTGCCCCGGTGTTCTAAGGCGTGAGGCCTCTGCCAGGAATGGGGATGGGGGGGACACATCAATCATCCTGAATATTTTGGATATTCATCTTTCACGGTTTTCCTGGATTTTCCTTCATTATCCGCGATATAGCAGTCATAAGCTCCCTTTCAAAAAACTCGTGAAGGAGCGAATCTGCGAAAGATGAACTGCAAAGTAGCGAGGGATTACTGTATATCTTTTAATTGATTGAATAAGAAATAAAAGTGGAAAAATGGTTTTGGGGGTGGGGTGCACTATGATATTTGCATTTTCCCCCTTTTTGTATTGATTTATATGTATTATGTTTGCATTAGTTGTATTCAAAATAAAATATATATTTTAAAAAACTGAGTTTTTGTAATTGTATCGATAAGGAATGAGATACAAGATCATTTTTAAAATTGAAAGGTATTAGTTTGCTATACTGTTTCTACTTAGAGAATCTGGAGGAAGAGGGGAAGTCATTTTTTAATACATCCTTTCATTTTTATTTTATATCTTTATTATTTATTTATTAATTATATTTATATGCTGCCCAACTCCCGAAGGAGTCTGGGCAGCTTCCAATAGATAAAAACAGTTCCAACAATTTCCTATCCCTTTGCACCTCTTTAGATTTTACATTTTTCTAGGTTTGAATTGATTTTTTTTAAAATCTTCATGTTTGTAACTTTTAACAAAATTGTTTTAATAAATGATTAATATATTAGTCGACTCTACCATGTTAACGTAGAGAAAACACAAAATATAGAAAAGTTGAACCTTCTTCGACAATGGAGAAATGCATAAATGTTTGCTAAAAGTCGGAATCATGCTTCAAGGAATGCAGCCTTCCAGAAAAGTGATGCAATGCAACGAGCTAAACCCTTTCCTTCAGTGACGTCATAGCCTGATGTGCCAGGGATTAATGGCTTCTGTCCTCCCTTCCGACTAAATTAATTTGCATCTCTCCTCCCCCCCCCCCCCCCGCGTCCACTAGTTTAAGGAACTCATTAACGAGTGGTGATTGGCTGGTACATTTGAATTCCTGCGGAGCAGCCTCGGAGGCCCTTAAACACGCCAGCCAATGAAAAGCCCACTATTCTCTACCCTCCCGCCCACCTGCCAAGAGCCTCTCTAGGGTCCCCGGAATACCCTGTGGCCGCCACGGTGAAAGTTTGCCGTTCCCATAGCAACGGCAAAGGGGCTGCAACGAGGGGCGTGATGGCGATTTTGTGCGCATGCGCAATATGGCAGCCGCTCTTCAAGGTAGAGACAGGAAAATGAAGAGTTGGAAAACCAGAATGGATCTAAGAGAAGTGGAGTCCCTATGCCATTTATTTCCGCTGACCTTTTTTTTTTTTTTTGGCTTCAATTTCTGGCCACAGAAGTAATAAAACGCAAATATTTAATATTTAATAATACATATGACATATTATTCAAAAGGTACTTAAATTGTTGATTTGTACCAATTTTAAGAATTTCATATTTGAGTTACCAAGTCGACAAAGCAACCATATATATAGAAGACAAAGTTCTTCCTATGCAGAACATGGTAGCCCATGGGTTCTATCTATTGTAACCAGCACTTCGAAGCTTTTGGCAGCAAATGCAAATCTTTTCAATCTTCAAAATGCAGTTAACTTCACCCAGGAAACCATTTTTACCTTAAAAACAGCTTTCACGTAGTGTATATGTAAAAGCATTGAAAAGCCCGTCCCACTCAGCACAGCGACCCAATATTGATAGTCTGGTTAAATATGAGACTCAAAAATGCAAATGTTAACCCAGGTGTAGCTTGCACAAGTACATATATAAACCTACAGAATGGGTAAAGTGGGAAATATCAGAATGATGCCTGAAACTGACTCTCTTTGTATATCTCTCACTATTCCTTAAAAGAATGAATCTTTAGTCCACCACCACTGAGCGTTTGCGCACTAAGGTAGAAGCGGAGTACGTATAACGTAGAACGAGGCAAATGCGCAGGCGTGGCATGTGGAGGAAAAGCCACTAGAGGCCGCTATGAACTCCCAATTGAAACGGGTCTTTTACATGTTTCTCACTCCACCCCATCATTCGGGAATTGTGATTGGTTGCCATAATGCTCGAAAGGCCCGCCGAAGAGCAGTCTTGTTGCTGGGTGGATTGTGTAAAAGAAACGAGCCGATGCACTCTGTATAGATTAAACAGGAAAGAAACAATGCTTTGTCCCGAATGATCAGAAATATAAGAAATAAGTGTATAATTTATACTGCTGATGGAATAGGAAAAGGTTTGGATTCCCCTATAAACATTGTAATATTGCCCCCCACCCTTATGATAATCGATGGAAAAATCCTTCTTCCGATAACGTCACTTCGGAAGCAGTTGCCAGAACATTGAGGGACGGAGCTTCCGCTTTAGACGGTGGATGACCCCCGAACTGATATATGGGAAGCGTTTCTCAATAACGTCACTGGTTCACTGGGTTCTTCCGCGAGCCGGCACGGCTCCAGCAATTTTGGTCGCGATGGGAATCCGTAGGAGCCTGACGTGACGTTGGAATAGATCTAGTTCCCTTGGCGACGGAGGAACGCGATTTTGATTTACACCCTGTGGAAACGGACGTTGGTTGACTTTCCTTGCAGGGTTGTTGGGTAGCTCGCGAAGCACATTGTGCAACCTCGATGCTTATCAATATTAACTAAGCAACTTTCTGGCAAGATGAGCAACATCCATAGGGTGAATGCTGATGGGAAACGGTTTAACCCGTTATTTATGTTATTTATTTGTTTGTTTTGTCAAATACATATTTGAGATATGTAAAGATATAATAATATTCATATACATGATACTAGTAATAAGAGTAAAAAATAAGAAGAAACATTAGATATAATAATATTCATATGCATGGTACTAGTAAAAAATAAAAGAAACATTAGGACGGGATGGAAGGCACGGTGGTGCAATTATGCACGCCCCCTACTGACCTCTTAGGAATGGGGAGAGCTCAACAGTGGATAGTCTAAGGGTAAAGTTTTGGGGGCTAGATGATGATATTACAGAGTCTGGTAGTGAGTTATGCTATTGAGAAAGAAAGGCTGGGTTAAGGATTCTTTGGTACTTTCTAGCGCTTTTAGTGGGGTTTTGTTTATAAAAAAAAACCTGAACAATTTTAAGATGTACTGTAGGTGGACTTCAACTCCCAGAATTCCCCAGCCAGCAATTGCTGCTTGTGGAGTTTGGGGGGGGGGGGGGTTTGAAGTCTTGCATAGTTTAAAAGGGGCTGGATTGAAAGAAAACCATTCTAGAGTGCTAATTTTATTTAATTTAATATTCACCATCGAGGGAAGCAATTTGGAAAAGTGAGTGTGCAGACAGCTGTTGAATTCAGATCCTGCAACCGTAATGGATCGGGAAAAAAGTTTTATATTTTCATTACAAATTCATTAGCTAATGAAAAATCTGAGGTGCTTATAAAAGTTACAAATAAGATCATTGGTACTCTGCTTTTGAATAGGGCTTGCCTTTCTTTAATCTTATGCTACTTGAAAAGAATGTATGTGCAAATAGGAACTTGGACTAATTGTTTATTAAGCCTTAACTGTTTTTTTTTATCAGTCCAATTATGTTTATGTGGCGCAATTTATTGACAATATTTTCTTTCTTTTAAGGCTGTTTGACATCTATGGAGCCTCCAGACACATTTCCCAACTGAGGAATGGCAGTAAGTGCAGCACCTCTCTTAGATTTGTTTCATAATTATTCTTTTCTGGTTCTCTATAGGAATGGAACTGCACTTCATAAATATACTTATAGATCAGTTATCTTAGAAGCCCAGAGTTCAACCCCAAGTAACATTGAATGGAATGGAATGGAATAGAATTCTTTATTGGCCAACTGTAGAATAGAATAGAATAGAATAGAATTCTTTATTGGCCAACTGTAATTAGACACACAAGGAATTTGTCTTTGGTACATATACTCTCAGTGTACACAAAAAGAAAAAAAACCTACATTAATCAAGAATCAAAAGATACAGCACTTAGTGCTAGTCATAGGTTGCTAATAAGCAATGAAATCATACTAGGAAACAAAGTTATATAAATTGTAAAGATACAAGCAATGTGGTTATAGTCATAAGTGGCAGGAGATAGGTAATAGGAAGGATGAGAATAGTAATACAGTCTTAGTAAACAGTTTAATAGTATTGTGGAAATTAGTTGTTTAATATAGTGATGGCATTGGGGGGAAACTGCTTGTGTCTAGTTGTTCTGGTGTGCAGTGCCCTATAGCATCATTTTGAAGTTGAAAGGATTTATGTCCAGGATATGAGGGATCTGTAGATATTTTCAAAGCCCTCTTTTTGACTTGTGCAGTATACAAGTCTTCAATCATGTCCTCAAAGCAGATTGGTAGCAATTGTTTTTTCTGCAATTCCAATTATCTGTTGAAATAGGTATCTCTCTTGTTTGGTTGCAGAGCTAAAACAGACAGTTATAGAGGTACAGATGACAATAATTCCTCTGAATCAGAAAGAATCTCAATTTTAAGCATTAGATAACTATAGTATATATTTAACATAACACAAAATGCATGACATAATATGTGCTATAGTTGTATTTGGAGCATTAAGCTGAAAGATTACCTGACTTTTGATTGTTGGAGGAACTATATATTTGGTATAAAGATTGTCAGTCAAAGCTGTTTGATTTGTTAATGTTTAGTTGAAGTTTACCAAACAAGCCAGTTTGGTCTGATGGTTAAGTCATCAGGCTAGAAAGCAGAAGAACACAAGTTGCGGGCCCATCTTTGTCATAAAAGCCAGGTGAGTGCCTTTGGGCCAGTTCCTATCTCAGCTCAAATCACTTAAAGAGTTACTGTAAAGAAAATAAGAAGAAGAAGGTATGTTGGATATGTTCACTACTTTGACTTATTTATAAAAATAACGAAAGAAAGCTATAAAATAAATAAATATCAAATATTGGACTAACGTGGTCTTGCCTGCGACTCCATTTATGCCTCCTTTACTCCTCACCCCTGCTACTGTCAACCTACCTTTGACTTTTTCCATCTTACAGACTCCATCGCTGAATCCTCCACCAGATCTCCCCTTTGCTGCCACCTTGTTCCTGCCCCTCCCTGCCATCGTTTTCTTGGTTGTTGGTTCCTACCTGCTGCTCCTCATTCTGGTCCTGGTCCTCAGACAATGCCTACTGGTAACTGGGATGAAAGGATAAATAAGATCTGAACTATTTTCCATATTAATACTGCTCTTATTTCAGCAGTTTTCCATTAGAAAGTGAGCAAAAATAATGCATTTAGGCATCAATCATGCAATCCTGAGTGGATTCTCATTCATGCAGACTGAATCAGTTATTGCACATAGTCAGATCTGTTTTCCACTGTTGCCTTACTTAGTTTTATCTCAGCTTTTCTCCAAAGATTGCCAACATGCATTGTTGCTGCTTAGACACTTACGGATTACAGATGGTCCTCGATTTACAATCATTTGATTAATGACAGTTCAAAATTACAAGGGGACTGAAAAAAGTGGTGTATGACCCTTTTTCACCCTTGCAACCGTTGTAGAATCTCCATGGCCACGTAATCAAAATTCAGATGCTTGGCAAAATTAAGCCGCCCCGAGTCTACGGAGAGGGGCGGCATACAAATCTAATAAATAATAATATTAATATTAATAATAATAATAATAATAATAATAATAATAATAATAATAACTGGTTCATATTTATGACGGTCGCAGTGTTCTGGAAACATAATCATCTTTCGTGACCTTTGGATGAGCAAAGTCAGTAGGGATGCCAGATTCACTTAACAACTGTGTTACTAAGTCAAAAACTGGAGTCACTCACTTACCAACTCTGGCAAGAAAGGTTGTGAAATGGGACAAAACTCAGTTGTCTCAGCTAGGAAAAGAAATTGTCATAAATTGAGGGCTACTGTAATTTGCAATATGTAATATGTAAATATGTAAATCCAAGAAAAAATATATAGAAGCTTTGGCCAGTGAGAAGCAATACAGATGAAACAGTTTTTTCTACTGTGTTTCCTCAACAATGAGACATGTCCCCATAATAAGGCCAATCAGACTTTTCAGTGCATGCAGAGGTGGCAATAATGGGACATCCATTCCCACACTCAATGCCTACTGCACCTCCAAAATAATAAGCGTCCCCCCAGTAATAAGGCCAAGGCCAGATTTTAGGGGTCAAAATAAAATAAGAATCTGTCTTAATTTTGGGGAAACACAGTAAGTACTGTATTTTTCAGAGTATAAGACACACTTTCCGCCCCCTAAAAGAGGCTGAAAATTGGGGTGTGTCTTATACATTGAATGTAGCCCTACCTACCCACCAGTCCTCACGCTTTGGATGTTTTCAGCCTTCACACAAGGTTTTGGACCCTTTCCAGACAACGGAGATCACCACAGCACATTGTTGTCTCCATGTGTCATGTTTTTAGTCTCCGCGCGTCACATTTTGGCCTCCGAAAGCTCCGTTTTAGACCTGTTCCGGGTCGCAGGTATTGCCACAGCACATTGCTGTCCATCACCGCCTCTGCGCATCATGTTTTCACCCTGCACGCATCGCATTTTCAGCCTCCTCACACCCCATTTTTAATCTCTGCGCATTGTATTTTTGGGTGGTTCCGGGCATTTAGGTTCAGCAGCAGCAGCAATCCCCACCACCTGGAACTACCCAAAAACACAACACGCAGAAGCCAAAAACGGGGTGTGTGGAGGGCAAAAACATAATTCACTGAGACAGTGATTGGCAGTGATGTGCTGTGATGATCCTCGCATCCTGGAATGGGACTAAAACGAAACGTTCGGAGGCTGAAAACGCAGTGCGCAGAGGCCAAATACACGAGGCACAGAGGCCAAAAATGCAAGTCATGGAGGCGGTGATGGTCTGTGGCAATCGCTGCAACCTGGAACAGCTGATTGGGAGTATTCTAGGAGGCCGATCCACCTCCCAATCAGCTGCTCATGCTGAATTAGACTGTGATAATGTGTTGAAGCTGACCAGGCTGTTTGCTATTTGCTGCAAGGATGCCAACCAGATAAATACCGTTGGATGCTGGTAGGCAGAGGAAGGGGTTTTTTTCCTTGTTTTCCTCCCCAAAAACGAATGTAACTGTTATACTCTGAAGCATCTTATACTGTACTCCAAAAAAATACAGTAGTTCTTATGTAATGAAACTATACCTTGTTTTGTTTTTAAATACTGCTTCCCAGGCCAGAGGTTTTTGTGCCAATTGCTGTTCCTGTGAGAAGCGGTCTTGGCCAACTATGTGTGAATGCTGTATGGCTTGTGCCGAATCATGTGACTGTGCCCTTCCCACTCCAGCCCATTGTCTAGATCACTGCTGTTCTTGTGCTAATGTGAGTTTTCTCAATGCCTTTTTTTCCTTGAGTAAGAAGATAAGTTGGTTTAGATAATCAATTGTGAGGGCTATGTTGAATGCCGACAGGAAAACCTTCAGCGTTTAGAAAATGTTAAGAATGTTTGTAAAAGGAAAAATGTATTTTGGGTCCAATCTGAAACAAACGTATTGTGTGTTTTAAGTTTCGCAAAGTTATTCCAGACAGCTGTGAGTCAGTAGGATCAAAAGCTTGGAAATGATGTTTTTTCTGGATTTGGACCAAGACAATATCCAAAGGGCAAGATCGGTGTTGGATTTAGATTAGGGAGAAGCTTTACTTGGCTATACAGATAGTCCTCATTGAACGACCGTTCAGTTAGTGACCATTCAAAGTTACAACAGTGCTGCACAAGGGGCACTTGCAATAAGCCCTCCTGGTTGCAACCATTGCAATGTCCTGTAGTCATGTGATTATGATTCAGGTACCTGTCCACTGATTCATAATTACAACATTGTAATGTGATTGTCAGTCTTGACCTTCCCTGCTGGGTTCCACTGGGCAAAATCTATGAGGACACTGGCAAGAGGTTGCAAATAGCAATAGTACTTAGACTTACATATCATTTCACAGTGTTTTACAATCCCGTCTAAGCGATTTACAGAATCAGCACTTTGCCCCCAACAATCTGGCTCCTCATTTTACCGACCTTGGAAAGATGGAAAGATGAGCCAACCTTGAGCCAGTGAGAATTGAACTGCTGGCAATCTGCAGAATTAGTCTGCAATACTGCATTAATGCTGTAACTGCACAGAATTCACCTAATGACAGCAAATGAGAGACTGCCGCAACTACTGAGTTAGAGTTGCCCCCAACTGCCTGCAGCCATTGCCACATACTACAATGCAAAGGGGTTGATAAGTAAGTGGAGGTTGCAGAGGGCTGCACATGCACCAATGCAAACACTTCCCAAATCCCAACTATGTGTTGTGTTGAGGTGCACATCCTGTGTGTTGATCGGTTGATCCAACTTCCTGTTCTGTGCTTTGCTGTTTGGGGACCCCCTAACCAGAACATTCAAATTTACTGACCTATAAAAGGAACACCTATGCAACCTTCTCTGGGTCCCGTCAACTAAACAATGTCTTCTGGTGGGTCCCAGGGGAAGAGCCTTCTCTGTGGCGGCCCCGACTCACTGGAACCAGCTCCCCCCGGAGATTAGAACTGCCCCCACCCTCCTGCCTTCCGTAAACTCCTTAAAACTCACCTCTGTCGTCAGGCATGGGGGAATTGAGGCATCCCCCCCTCCCCCGGGCCTATACAATTTATGTATGGTATGTCTGTGTGTATCTCTGGTTTAATAATGGGATTTTTAAATGTTTTTTAAATTTATTAGATTTGTTGTGAATTGTTCTATTGTATGTTGTGAGCCGCCCCGAGTCTACGGAGAGGGGCGGTATACAAATCTAATTAATAGATAGATAGATAGATAGATAGATAGATAGATAGATAGATAGATAGATAGATAGATAGATAGATAGATAGAACAAATAAACCATCCCAAACAACATCTGCATAAGTTCCTGCTCCAGCCTTAAATTGTCCTGGTCACATGACATTCCACTTTATGACTGTATCACTTAGCAGTGGGGTTGCTTCTCCCAACGTTTATCATTAAGTGAGGCCTACATGTATTATTGAGCCTTCATTTTATGATGGAACCAGATTATCCAAGAATATAACAGTTATGCTATAAATATGTGCCTAGATTTCTGACTATGGAGAAGACAGCAGCCTCCTAGGATTAAGTTTTTGGCTATGGAGAAAATCAGAAATTCTGGATATCTGGGTTTGTAGGGAAAGTTATATCAGTTAATAAATTGTATTAAAGTAATTGAACACCACTTTTTGCTAGCTTTTACGAATAGGATTGCTTTTTTAAAAAAATCTGAAATTGCCCTTCTCAATAAAACAGACAAGAGGGTCTGTTTTAGGAATGAAATATCGTCTCGGAGCCAAGAAAAATTAATTAAATTTTGAACAGAAAGGCATAAATGACTGAGAAATAAAGCCAATACATAGTTAAGTGATAATCATGAGGCCATGGTTAAGAATGAATGGAATACAGGTAATTCTTGATTTACTACCTGCCCATTATAGTAGTAAGTTTTGACAGTCATAAAGTAGGACACCTAATTTTACACCTTATTGTGCCGGTTGTTAGGCAAACCCCACAATTGTAAAGCAAACCCATTGTTTGCTGTAGACCATTTTTGCTGAACACCATAGATAAATATTGGGTTTCAGCAAAAATGTCCTAAAATGTGTTTGTGTGACTGCAGGATGCTGCAAATGGTCAAATATGACCTGCCATCTGGTCACATATTGGCAGAGGGGGTTGGCCATTGGAACCTCAGAACCTGGTTGGAAGTAGCTCTGAAGAGGTCTGTTGTAACTTTGAATAATTGCTGAGCAACCAGTCAAAAATTGAGAACTACTTATACAATACCAGTTTAATTGACTTAATTGACCTAAGTAGAAAAATAATGCAATTTGTCTCAATCTTCAGTGAGATGGAAACTGAAAGAAAATGAATCTCAGTATTCAAAATGACTTCCAGCTGATGTCCTTCATGTTGCCTATTATCTCTTCCTTGAACATAGATCACAATTCCAGAAGCTTTATGCTAATCATTCTGCAATATTGCTCCATGCCTTTCAGTTTGAAAGGATTAGTAGATTTTGATGGAGAATATTCTGTGGCTTAACAACATATGATTTTTCACTTCCCAACAGGGCTTGGAGCCAAGAAGTTGCTCTTTTCCACGCCTGTGCCCACTTTGTGACTGTGCCTGTACATACCAGCCCCCAGACTGCCAGAATATCAACTGCATTTGTTTTGAAATCAAATTGCGTTAAGGGACCTTCGCTTTCTAAATAAAAGAGATTTGTATCTGAAAGCATGACAAAATGTAGGAGACTGCAAGTGGTGATTAATACAGTCAACTGTTGCTCAAATTAGCAAAATTATCTTTTGTGTTGCCAAGACATTTAAAACTTTGCACTTCTTTTTCGTATCCCCCCCCCAAAAAAAATTACTATTGATTTTTATACTGCTTGTTTGATACCATGTTTTATATAAACTGCTGCATTTTATAATAAATTGAGTTGTCTATCCCGTGTCTTATATCTGTATATGCATTAAAACAGTGGCCCCTAATCTTTTGGGCACCAGGGATTGGTTCCGCGGAGAGAGGTTTTTCCATGGACTATAGGGGGTGTGGTTTTGTGTGCTGCCTGCATCCTATGGATGTGGCTTTGCTTGTCTGTGTGGTCCTGTTTCCGGCATGCCGCAACCCAATGCTGGTCCTTGGAACAAGGTATTGGGGACCCTTGCATTAAAAGACTAGTAAAACAGTATAGATGTAGATATACAGTAGATCTGTATAAATGCAAACCTCAGTGAGCAAACCTTTGGATGCCAATTTTATGGAAGTGCTTGGATATTCATATGCATTTTGGTAGTTAAATATTAAACAAAACACTCAATTTCATGCAACAATCGTTCATCTGATGCATTTTGTCATCCTCCCATGGTCATAAAAAAAGTCTTCCTTACCTGAATAATTTTATTAGTTGCAATCTGGAAACAAGTTAATTTTGATTTGGCATAGATAAGCATTTTTTTTAAATTACAGGTTTGTTCAGGTTTGCAACTGAATTGGTATTTTGGAAGCCAAGGCAGCAGAAAGGGAATAACTGGAAATATAACAAAGTTGAAGGGACCTTGGAGGCCTTCTAGTCCAACCCCTTGCTCAAGTAAGAGACCCTATACCAGTGATGGCGAACCTATGGCATGTGTGCCACAAGTGGCATGTGAAGACATGTCAGAGAGCATGGGAGGCATTGCCCTATGTCAGCTCCAGTATGCATGCATGTGCTGGCCAGCTGATTTTTTACCTTGGAGAAGGCCATTTTGCCCTCCAGAGGCTTCAGGGAAGCTTCCCTGAAGTCCCAAAATGTGAAAAAGTGCCAAATGGGCAAACCAGAAGTTGGAAAAAAGTTGGACTTCTGGTTTGCCCGTTGTGCTGTTTTTCACAGTCCAGAGGCTTCAGGAAGCTTCCCCGAAGCTTCCAGAGTGTGAAAACAGCACAATGGGCAAATCAGAAATCAATTTTTTCCAACTTTCTGTTTGTCAGTTTGCCTGTTTTTTCACCATTCCAGGTTTCATTGAGGCCTGTATGCATGTACGGGAGTGGAGTGGGTTGGGTTGTGCATTTTAGCACACAGACCAAAAAAGGTTCACCATCACCGCCCTATACCATTTCAGACAAATGGTTGTCCAAAGTTTTTGTGAACTCCAACCCGAATACATCTTGGCTGGATCTGCACATTATGCCAAACCAACATAAGGCCACTTTGGGTTACTGTGTCCTGTGATCATGCCACAGTGGTTTGTAAGCTGGCTTAATGTTTTATGATGCGGAACGCCAATAAACTAGTTTATATAAACTATAGATAAACAAGCCATGGCTTTACAGGATATGTGAACAACTAATTTTCTAACAAGTTCAAATTTAAAGAGGAAATTTATATTTTAAGCTCATATTTCCCTGCCAGGGAGCTTAAAAATTGCATTATAAGAAGAAGGATAGGTTGAAAGGGATACGGGTTCACCCACTCAGATTTATGCCTGAGCAGGAATGCAAAGCTATATCCCCTCTCTTCAGCCAGTTTGGTATTCTATATCACACCAGCTATTAAAAGCGGTCTGGCTCTGTTTTTTATCTTACAGCGAAAGATACTGAGGTGTCTCATTTAGGTAGCATGTAGGCCAACTTTTTGCTGTTGGGGCCAGAAGCAAAACTCTGCACCAGTGAAGATTTGTGCTATTATGCCAAGCTGCCTAGGGCCAGCAATCTGTTTGTGCAAGGATCCAGATAGCTCAGCTCACATGTCTGTAGCTGCATAATGCTTTTCCTCACGTAGGTAAACAATTAAAGCAACTGCTATCTTGATTGCTGTCTTTGTAGCATAGCCAGAATTCTTTCAGCAAGTCAAATGTTGCTCTCCAAAGCTATGATTCCTCATTCAAAATATCAGTATAGAGCATAAAATGAGCTATTATATATATACAGTATATGTATGTATGTATGTGTGCATCACAAACCTATGTGTATATCTTTTTTAGATTCGTACGTAAATGTAAACAAGCAAAATACCATCTTTTCCCATGTATTTATACACACATATTGAACCAAGGGAAACCCTCTCCTTATTTGAGTAAAGAGTAAATGACTTGAGGACAAAACAATTTGAAGGGCAATGGACAAAACCAATGTAAATATGTAATAATTGAGGGTTAAGGTGTGAGGACCTTTGGTCTTAACTGACTTAAAAGATTGCTGCTATACCTCCCAGACAGATATAATTAAGTCTAAACATTTGCTCTTAGTCAAATGACCTTATAACAAGGTTAAAGCCCACTGAATTATGACTTTGTACGGTGACAAAGATATAGAAAATAGAATATAATTCTTTATTCGCCACGTGTGATTAGACACACATGGAATTTGTCTTTGGTGCAGATGCCCTCAGTGTACACAAAATAAAATATACATTTGTCAAGAATCATGTGGTACGACACTTAATGATTGTCATAGGGGTCGAATAAACAATGAGAAAACAATATTAATAAAAATCTTAAGGATACAAGCAAAAAGTTACAGTCATAAGTGGGAGGAAAAGGGTGATAGGAATGATGAGAAAAAACTACTAGTAATTGTAGGGCAAACTTAATAAATAGTTTGGCAGTGTTGAGGGAATTATTTGTTTAGCAGAGTGATGGCGTTTGGGGGGAAATTGTTCTTGCGTCTAGTTGTCTTGTGTGCAGTACTCTGTAGTGACGTTTTGAGGGTAGGAGTTGAAACAGTTTTATGTCCAGGATGCGAGAGGTCAGTAAATATTTTCACAGCTCTCTTTTTGACTCGGTGCAGTATGCCGGTCCTCAATGGAAGGCAGGTTGGCAGCAATTGTTTTTTCTGCAGTTATCCTCTGAAGTCTGTGTCAGTCTTGTTGGGTTGCAGAACCAAACCAGATATAGAGGTTCAGATGATAGACTCAGTGATTCCTCTGTAGAACAGAATCAGCAGCTCCTTGGGCAGTTTGAACTTCCTGAGTTGGCGCAGAAGAATATTCTTTGTTGTGCTTTTTTGATCATGTTTTTGATGTTAGGTCTTGAGATGTGATAGAACGTAGAAATTTGAAGGTCTCTACTGTTGATACTGTGTTGTCTAGTATTGTGAGAGGTGGTAGGATGGGAGGGTTTCTCCCAAAGTCTACCACTATTTCTGCGGTTTTGAGTGTGTTCAGTTCTAGATTGTTCCGGCTGAACCATGAAGCTAGTTGTTCAACCTCCCATCCGTATGTGGTTTCATCATTGTCTTGAATGAGACCAATCATTGTTGTATCATCTGCAAACTTTCAGTAGTTTAACAGATGGATCCTTTGCGATCCAGTCATTGATATATATGCAATTAAAATATTGATATAATTATGTTCATTCCACAGGTAAGCAATTGTTTGCTTCATTATTTACTGACTAAATAGAAAAATATGAAGACAAAAATGAGTGATACCAAACAGAAATTGTTAAGTTTGTTGAAAATTCTGAAAGTGGATGAGAATTGTAATTACGGTACGTAACACCTTTCTCTTTAAGATCTGGACACACCATCACCAGCCTTAAACTTTTGGAAAGTTGTTAGGGCACTTGGAGTAGCTGGATAAATTCAAATTGTTAGATTAGGGCATCTAGTTTTTCTTGTTCATTGTATTGTTTTATTGTGTTTCTTATTACTGTTAGCTGCCCAGAGTCGTATTTCATGAAATGGGGAGTGATAGATTGTGTGTAAGAGAGAGAGAGAAAGATAAGATTTAGCTAGAGGGTTGAACCTGTAGGGTGATTATTAGAGGTCTTAATTCTCCATTCCTATCATAGAAGACAATTGGTTCTATATAACTGGACTTGCCATCTTGACCTGATGCAACTTTTATAATTACTGCTGCTATGGGATGCTGTTATCAGATGTCCTGCTTTTAACTGTAACTTGTAAGGTAGATAGGGGTCCCAGAGCCTTTCTGGTTAAATTAGTGGGAAAATAAGGCTGATTAAAAATGTCATAAATTATACAACACCAATTTGTTAGGGTGAAATGTGAGTCTGGGCAAATCAGACACACACACACACCTTCCTCCTTTGGGAGCCAGATTAATATCACATGTTGTACACAAATTTCACAAATTTCACAAGTTTTACACACACAACAAAATGTTTTAAAAAGCCTTTTTTCTAATTTGAACTAAACATGAATGGTGAAGATAAAAAAAGAGAAACGTGAAGATCACAAAGAGCATTTGAAGATAATTTTCAGTCAGAAAAAATATGTAAGAAAAGTTAAAACTCCCCTAAGATTTACAATCCCTGACTTGCTATACAGAAAACAGAGCTGAGGGAAGTAGGAAGAGAGGAGGGGAGCAGGAGGGGGAGAAGAGAGAAGAAGCTTTTACTTCAAATTTGTTACCTATTCTTCAGGAATAAATAGATCGCCATCAGTGAAGGGCCGCTAACCTTTGGCGCTACCGGTGCACCCTCTGGGGCCGTTGTGTGTGTGTGTGTGTGGTATATTTGTGTGCACCCGTCGGCACGAGATTTGGCTTCTGCGCATGCACAGCAAGCAGAATCTTGTGTGAGGATGTGTGCGTGAGCAAGATTTTGGTGATTTTTGCTGATATTTTTTGCTTCCACGCATGCGCAGAAGCAAAAATTCCTGGCAAAAATTGCCAAAATCTTGCTTGCGTGAGTGTCCTCACACAAGATTTAGCTTGGTGCGCATGCACAGAAGCCACATCTCTCACAGGGCACATGTGCGCACATCAGGGTCGTGCAGCTGCGCAGGCATCCTGGAATTTTCTACCCAAATGGAGCACCTGACCAGATCGGCTGCTGCCCATCCCTGGCCATGGGAAAAATACCCTGCTGCTTCCTGGCTTTATTAGATCCTTAATTCCAGCTTTTGAACAGTGGGCATCTGGGGGACAAACATGAAATCTACATTCTTTTTCACTCTATGGGCTCAGCCACAGAACTTTATTTTAATTCACAAAATAAACTTACTTATAAATCAAGCTCTATTTCTAATGACAGCCTAGTAACAGACATTTTTTTTCTTGGCAACAAAATTAATTTGCAGAATTCTGACCCTAACCCTGCCTTCCATTGAGGACCTGGGTACTGCACAAATCAAAAAGAGCACTGTGAAAATATTTACTGACCCCTCTCATCCTGGACATAAACTGTTTCAACTCCTGCCCTCAAAACGTCACTATAAAGCACCACACACCAAGACAGCTAGACATAAAAACAGTTTTTGTCCCGAATGCCATCACTCTGCTAAACAAATAATTCCCTCAACACTGTCAAACTATTTACTAAGTTCTGCACTATTTTTTTTAAGAAATGTTTTTATTAATTTTATAATATAAAACAAACACATAACATTATAACAAGTGTTTTGTGAATTGTGCCCACCACCAAACATTTGAGCCCCACCACCAATCGGGGGTGTTTCCTGTATAAACCATTTTAACCCAAGAGCAAAATATCTATTTACATATAAAGTGATTCCAATTTGTAGCTTGGTCTCGGATTCTACTCGCCATGTATCAGATTACCTTGTCCCATCGTCCCATCAGTTGTCGCAAGTCAGTTTCATTAACCAAATTCATCCTTTTGTTTATTTTTTATTTTTTATTTTATTTTATTTATTTATTTATTTTAGTCATTTGTCCAATACACAAATACATAGGAAGAAAAATAGACATGTGGTAATATATATAAGGGTAAAAGTGAACTTAGAGGAGAGGATATATGAAAGGAAGAGAATATATATGACAGGTGAAAGAAAGGAAAGACAATTGGACAGGGGACGAAAGGCACACCAGTGCACTTATGTACGCCCCTTACTGGCCTCTTAGGAACCTGGAGAGGTCAATCGTGGAGAGTCTAAGGGAGAAATGTTGGGGGGTTAGGGGGTTGACACTATTGAGTCCAGTAATGAATTCCATGCTTTGATAACTCGATTGTTGAAATCATATTTTTTTATAGTCAAGTTTGGAGCAGTTTGTATTAAATTTGAATCTGTTGTGTGCTCTTGTGTTGTTGCGGTTGAAGCTGAAGTAGTCATTGACCGGTAGGACTTTGCAGCATATGATCTTGTGGGCAATACTCAAATCGTGTTTTTGAATGTGGCCCACCATGTACCGGTACCAATTTTACATTGTCCATTTTGTCGCATCCTTCCAACCCAAGACTATTACCGCCTGAGCGCTTTCTATCGCTGCTTGTTTTATTTCTTTAAATTCTCCCATTGCATTACTTTTGACTAATACTGCCATTTCCTTAGTAATTATCCATCTTATATTCAATATCCTATTAATATCCTCTTGCACCTTTTGCCAAAAATACTGCACTACTGGGCATTCCCAAAACATATGCATAAACACTCCTTTATCTTAGTTCTGCACTACTATTACTACTTGTTTTTTCTCATCATTCCTATCACCTATTTCCTCCCACTTATGACTGTATGACTGTAACTTGTTGCTTGTATCCTCAAAATTTTTATTAATATTGTTTCTTCATTGCTTATTTGACCCTTATGAGTGTTGTACCTCATGATTCTTGACAAATGTATCTTTTCTTTTATGTACACTGAGAGCATCTGCACCAAGACAAATTCCTTGTGTGTCCAATCACACACTGTCCAATAAAGAATTCTATTCTATTCTATAAAGAATTCTATTCTATTCTATAAAGAATTCTATTCTTTGAGTGTTAAAAACCTTAAACTGCTGCCGACCTCTTGTCTAGGCTACATCGTGGTGGTGACTCTTTCAAGTCCTGAGTAGTCCTGGCCTTCTCAGGATATTAGCTTACATAAAGTTAGACATCTGAAAAATGAATTATAAGGCCTGCCTGCATCTGTTTCTAGTTTCTACTGACATTCTTGGTCCTCTGAATTCCAATACCAAGGACCACTGGAAGTATCGAAAATAACTTCAGGCAGTCATTAATCTTAAATATTGGCTTTTGATCAGCAAACCCATGGCTAACTGGACTGATACTGTATGTTTATATTTACAGATTTTAAAAACCCACCTATTTTCATTTATCTGTGAAAGCTTCTAATAATCTAATCTAGTACAGGGCTCAAGTCCTGAGTTCAGAATTGTGCTCCCGTTTATTGGAAACATCCAGAGGTGAATTCCTACTACTGCCACTACTGGTGCGCTTCATGCGCAGCTTGGTTCTCTTGTGTGCATGCACATCCC
The DNA here is from genome assembly GCF_031021105.1 of Erythrolamprus reginae. Classification (NCBI taxonomy): domain Eukaryota; kingdom Metazoa; phylum Chordata; class Lepidosauria; order Squamata; family Dipsadidae; genus Erythrolamprus; species Erythrolamprus reginae. The sequence goes on along the minus strand of NC_091963.1, from coordinate 135,011,433 downwards.
AGTGTGCTTTTTGCTTCTGCGCATGCGCATGAAGCAAAATGTTACAAGGGAACGTGTGTGTGATTTTTGAGATATTTTTTTGCTTCTGCACATGCGCAGAAGCAAAAAATCACCAAAATCTCACACATGCGTGCCCTCACATTTTTCTTCTGCGCATGCACATGAAGCAAAAATACTCTGGGATGCGTGTTTGTAAACCTAAGAAAAGGTGCACGCACAGCCTAGTGTTCGCTACAAGTGTGCTGTCCTCTTCCGTACTGGTAGAAACTCACTACTGGAACCATCTCTTAATAATCGTACCCCTAATTATATGTAACTTATATGTAACTTTTTAAATTCCTCATACCTTACAAAAATTGACTCCATATTTCTATATACTTTTAATGCTCCATGTGTCAAGCCGGTGCAGAAGTTGGGGAGAAATTAATGGCTTGCCACACTATTTAAAAGAAGGCCTGATGTTTATGGGATCTTGGTACACCATGAACTCTAAGGCATATGCCAAATAAAAAAATTAATTACATCCCCATCCATCCACTTTTGCAGCTACAAATCCAGCTCGACCGCAGCCTCCACCTTCGCGTGGAAGGTCATTCCCACAGTCAAGATGGTGTCAGCCCCTTCCCCTAGACCCCTTTTGCCAACCCTCAAGATGGCTGCCCCCCCCCGCCGCCGCTTAAACAGGGGAGGGGGAGGAGAGGGTGGGTGGGTGCGTCACTTTCCCATCAGCCCTTCGGCAGCTGCAATCCCGATTGCGGGCAGCGGTTTTCGGGCAGGGGCGGGTCGGCTGTACCCCCCCGTCCCATCCCAGGACTCCCAGGCTTTCCGAGGGCAGGGCAGTGCCGGGGGGCGATGATCGCCGGGCCGCGGGGGTTATCCGGGGAAGACGCCGGCTGTTGAACTGGGGTGCCGCGGGCAAGCCCTGCCGCCTACCCGGGAAGGAGTGCAGGGAAAGCGGGGTGACATGTGCAGCCGAGGCTTTATTGTGGAGTCCCTGCTGGGGAGCCTCGGCAGGTCGCTCCGCTGATTCGGAGGATGTCCTGGGCGAAAGCGGCGCCGGGGAGTTGCGGGGCTGCGATGCCGCGGTAGAGAAATCGCCGGGCTGGCGGAGATAAAATGGGGGTTTCGGGGTCTCTTTGCCTGGCGGAGTTGCGGGTGGAGGGGTAGCGCGGCCGGCTTCGGAGGAAGAGCTAGATGGCATCATGTGGGATGCTCCCCATTTAGGGAGGGGGGTCGCGAGGGTTTCTTTTTCCTCTGCTGCAGTGGGGCTTTTGGGGGTGGCGGGGAGAGAAGGCGGGTCAATTCCTGATGTGCCAAGAGGCCTTGGGGAGATAGTTTTAATTAGCTGAGAAGCAGCAGCTGTTAATTGGGGTGCGGTGGTTTCCTCCCGAGGACGACCTAGCAATAGAAGGATGCAGGGCAGAGGACGGAGTCGAACTGTGGCGGATCCACTCGAGGCTTTTGTGGGTTAAAGGCTACGTGGGCATAGACGTTCTTCCTTAGGATGGGTGTGTGGCTCCGAGGAAGATAATCCTTTCCGTTTAGGTGCCTGTGTACCATGCCGGCTTTGTCTGTGAAAAATTAGGGCTTTTCAAATTTGACTTTAAAATGAGAGCACCGTGTTATATATATATTTGCGTTGCTGATGTCTAACGCGATGCTTCATGTTAATTTAAACGGAGTGGAGATTTTGTAGCGGACTCAATCTATTCTCTTAATTTTATCTGGATATTAAAAGACCCCCATATTGATTCCTATGTAAATATATTACTCGTATTGTATGCTGATGTTTTTCGATGGAAGCTACCTTTCAGTAGTAGCTGGTTAATTCTTAGATTGATTGTAAGCATAAAGGGATTTATCATTGGAATGATTTATGGTTGTTGAAAGTGTATCCCTCCTATTATATTCAAAACCGGGAAACACAGGAAAGACTTAATAATTGCATCCCGTTGATGATCATTTGATTGCAGAAACTTTTTTTGGTTTTTTTTGCATTTCTGAGATATTACTTTTCTTGTTCGGGGAAAATATTACTGTGGTGTGGAAGTGCGTGGATACTCTCAGGACTTTGAACAGTGGACTTTAGGTGGAAAGATTTTAGGGTGAAACTATATAAGAAATCCTGGTCCCTTGCAGAATTACCCGTCCAATTATTTAAAGGTCCTACTAAACTACTGAAAGAAGCAATACTCCAATGCAAATATTCAACAGGGTAATGTTTATTTCGTAAAGAGTTGTTAAATACTGGAGCAAAACGTACCAGGTTTTTTTTAGGGATAGCATTCAACAAAGGGAGTGGTGGGTTTTTCCACCTCCAATGTTCCCCCAAGCCATGTCTGCTTTTGGGGATGCGCATGAATGGTACATGGGAGCTCTGAGCCGTCAGGAAGCAGCTGCCTGTCTGCAGGGACATCGCCATGGGACCTTCCTGGTACGGGACAGTACGACCTGCCCTGGCGACTACGTCCTATCCGTCAGTGAAAACTCCAAGGTGATGATTTTTTTTTTTTTGCGGGGTGGTGGTGGTATAATTCTACTATCTGGTGGGGGGAAAGAAAAAAGATTCTTCAAGAGCCATGAGGGCAAACCTATGGCACGGGTGGGGCATGCTCTGTCAGCTCCAGCGCACTAGTTTGCTGATTTCCGGGCTTCTTTTCAGCCATTTTTGCTCTCCCACCACCCCTCCAGGCTTCAGGGAAGCTTCTTCAACCCTGGGGATGGTGAAAAATGGCCCAAGAGGCCAACCGGAAGTCTGGAGGCTTCAGTAAGGCCTGTGTGCATGCGTGGGGAGCAGTGTGGGGGCTTGTGTGCATGCATTATGGGTGCATTGTGTTATGGGTGTCGGCATGCACACGTGTTGTTGCACGCATGCACGTTCTTTTGGCACCCGAGCTAAAAAATGTTCGCCATCACTGTTCTTAGCACAGAGTTCCTGATATATTTAGAAGAGTGACTTTTAGACATTTGAACTTTGGTGTCCAGAATACTTGGCATTGGAGCATTTTGGGCATAACCTAGGGCAGTGATGGTGAACCTTTTTTTCCCTCGGGTGCCGAAAGAGCATGGGTGCACACTATCGCACATGCACAAGTGCCCACACCCATAATTTAATGCCTGGGGTGGGCGAAAACAGCTTCCCCCATGCCCCTGGAGGCCGGAAATGGCCTGTTGCTCAACTTCTGGTGGGTCCAGCAGGCTCGTGTTTTGCCTTCCCCAGGCTCCAAAGGTTTCCCTGGAGTGGGGACAGGGTAAAAACGCCCTCCCCAATCCCCTTGGAGGCTCTCTGGAAGCCAAAAATGCCTTCCCAGAGCCTCTCTGCGAGCCAAAAATCAGCTGGCTAGCACACAAATGCACACTGGAGCTGAGCTCGTGTGCCAGCAGCTATGGCTCTGCATGCCACCTGTGCCATAGGTTTGCCATCACTGACCTAGGGGGATGCCTCCTCGTTGGTCAAGATGGATTGCTCTGTCATAGGAATTTGATGGAAGGTTTGGGATAGCAGCTTTAACATTTCTTTGCTTATTCTGTCTCTTTCAGGTTTCACACTACATCATAAACAGCCTCCCTGGGCGTCTGCGGATTGGGGAGCACGAGTTCGATGGTTTCCCAGCTCTTTTAGACTTCTACCGCCTGCATTACCTGGACACTACCACCCTGGTGGCCCCCTTGGGACGCGTCGTAGCCCCTTCCTCTGCCCAGCCGCCCCCTGCAGGCGAGTGGGTCCGTGCCCTCTATGACTTCGTCGGACGTGACCAGGAAGATCTTCCCTTCACTAAAGGGGAGCCTTTGCGAGTTCTGGCCAAGCCAGAAGAGCAATGGTGGACAGCTCAACGTGCCGATGGGCGTGTCGGCATGATACCTGTGCCATATGTCCAGCCTTGTCCATATGCTCATCCCAGCAGCCACGGCGCCCCCCGACACGCTCCCGTAATAGCCAGAGCCGTGCAACGAAGGGTGCCTGGCGCCAGTGACAAGACAGCATTGGCTTTTGAGGCAAGTCACCCAAATAGTAAAAAATAATAATACAGTACCTTTCTTTTTCTTTTTCTTTTATTGAATTTTCAAAAGTTTTACAGACACATAAAAATAAAAAGCAATGAGATAAATACATACAACAAAAGGAAAATAAAAGATAAAGAAACAAAAAACCTCAATGCAATATAAATAGGAGAAAAAAGAAAAAACACACTTATCACTAATATTTGCTTCTTTGACATCAATATATTGTTTTTTGTAATTGTTTATATCAATATACAGTTTACGTATATATAGATAAATGTTTCCTTTTCTCTTAGTATCGCAATTATACATTCACCATTGCAATCTTTTGTGCAATATCTCACCCCAATTTTATTGTTTTTAATTTTATAATTTTTTTCTCTTTCCAAGCCATATGCATAGTTTTTCCCATATAATGTGTATTTCTTTCCTTTGCTCATTTCGCAATTCTAAGGTAAGTTTGCTCGTTTCTGTGCATTCCAGTAGTTCATTAATTACCATTGTTTCAGAGGGCATGTGTTCAAAAAAGGAATATATTTCAAAGGGGTCAGAATATTCTTGATCATGGAGGCTGGTGGGGTGATCTGGTTATTATGTTATGTGAATTTATGACTCACAGTGGTGATGTTATAGGTTAATGATGAATCTTGAGCAATGCTTCTTTTGTTACCAGGAGGCATGGAATTATGGCCTGCCACCCTATTACCTTTAAAAGTTATAATGTCAGGGAGGGAATGCAAATGATGCTGATAGGATTATTCAGCAAAATGTTGACTGGAACAGATTTATTGGTGAAAGAATCCAGACTGCAAGCTTCTGTCCATGCTCTTAAGAAGCCCATTGCAATGATCAAACTATTTCCTAGGATGGAGGGATGTGCAGGAGAGTGAATTTAAAAATCATAATAAACTGAACATGCTTGGATTCTGGCATTCCTAGTTCCTTCATGCCAAGCATGTTTGCAAATTGGAAAAGGCAATAGCATTTATTTATTTATTTATTTATTTGATTTGATTTGATTTGATTTGATTTGTATGCCGCCCCTTTCCGTGGACTCGGGGCAGCTCACAACACAATAAAACAATTCATAACAAATCTAATAATATATAATTTAAAATTTAAAATAGTTAAAAAAAACCCATTTTTAAGCAGACATACCTACAAACATACCATACATAAATTATATAGGCCCAGGGGAGATATGTCAATTCCCCCATGCCTGACAACAAAGGTGGGTTTTGAGGAGTTTACGAAAGGCAAGGAGGGTAGGGGCAGTTCTAATCTCTGGGGGGAGCTGGTTCCAGAGAGCCGGGGCCGCCACAGAGAAGGCTCTTCCCCTGGGGCCCGCCAACCGACATTGTTTAGTTGACGGGACGCGGAGAAGGCCGACTCTGTGGGACCTAACCGGTCGCTGGGATTCGTGCAGCAGAAGGCGGTCTCGGAGATATTCTGGTCCGATGCCATGAAGGGCTTTATAGGTCATAACCAACACTTTGAATTGTGCCTGGAAATTGATCGGCAACCAATGCAGACTGCGGAGTGTTGGTGTGACATGGGCATATTTAGGAAAGCCCATGATTGCTCTCGCAGCTGCATTCTGCACGATCTGAAGTTTCCAAACACTTTTCAAAGGTAGCCCCATGTAGAGAGCGTTACAGTAGTCGAGCCTCGAGGTGATGAGGGCATGAGTGACTGTGAGCAATGAGTCCCGGTCCAAATAGGGCCGCAACTGGTGCACCAGGCGAACCTGGGCAACGCCCTCCTCGCCACAGCTGAAAGATGGTTCTCTAATGTGAGCTGTGGATTAGACTTACATACCGCTCCATGGTGCTTTTACAGCACTCTCTAAGCGGTTTACAGAATCAGCATATTGTCTCCAACAATCTGGGTCTCATTTTAGCTACCTCGGAAGGATGGAAGGCTGAGTCAAACTTGAACCGGGAGTGAGATTTCCTGAACTATAGCTAGCAGTTAGCTGAAGCATCCTGCAGTGCTGCCCTCTAACCACTGCGCCACCCTGGCTCATGCCTTTATGCCAGTATTTTTGCAAATTGGAAATGTCACTGGCCTGGAACCTATTCCTTGCCTCATTGGTCAGGTGTTGGGAGAAAAGAGGCCATTTTTCACCAGCTTGATGCCCAACAGTTGTGGGAGTTGTATTGCAGGAGTTATAATTCTAGGACAGAAGTTATAAAAAAAAGTCAGATGCTGGGAAAGTACAGAACGGTGGGCAGACTTCTGATCTTGGCTTTGTGTCTTGTGATATTGCACAGGTGGGTGATCTCATTGCCGTCACCAAGATGAATGTCAACGGCCAGTGGGAGGGAGAGCTGAACGGGCGCCGTGGGCACTTCCCTTTCACCCACGTCAAAGTCCTAGACTCTGAAGAAACCAGCTGAATACCCAATGGGACACTGAACTGTTGCTGAGCCTCACAGGATTCTGAATTCTGAATTCCCTTTTGAACTTCTTGAACTTTTTGACGTGAACATTAAATTATGACTTCTTCCTCCTCAGTAGACTTTTGTGATGATCCAGCTCAGTTCCTGGATACGGACTCTGCGACCATCTTTACCTCCTCGACTTAGGAAAGCAGCTCCTTGAATAACATTATTCTTAAATGCTATTGTAGTTAATTTGATATACAGTGGTACCTCTACCTAAGAATGCCTCTACTTATGAACTTTTCTAGATAAAAACCGGGTGTTCCAAGATTTTTTGGCTTCTTCTCAAGAACCATTTTCCACTTACAAACCCAAGCCTCCGAAACTGTAACCGGAAAAGGCAGGGAGAAGCCTCCGTGGGGCCTCTCTAGGAATCTCCTGGGAGGAAACAGGGCAGGAAACAGGGCCGGAAAAGGTGGGGGAGAAGCCTCCATGGGACCTCTCTAGGAATCTCCTGGGAGGAAACAGGGCAGGAAACAGGGCTGGAAAAGGTGAGGAGAAGCCTCCATGGGGCTTCTCTAGGAATCTCCTGGGAGGAAACGGGGCCTCTACCTTCCCTGTGGTTTCCCCAATCGCATGCATTATTTGCTTTTACATTGATTCCTATGGGAAAAATTGCTTCTTCTTACAAACTTCTACTTAAGAACCTGGTTATGGAGCGAATTAAGTTCGTAAGTAGAGGTACCACTTGTTGGTTTGTTTGTTTTTTCTGGGCTTGTTCCCCTTTGCTTCCTAAGAACTCTACTGCTTTGGCCTTGTGATTTTCAATGATATGCCCTTAGAAGTTGCTTCATTTGCATCCTACGACTTGTAAAACAAGAAGCTCTGAGCTTTCATGAGGAAACCTTTGCCTCCTGCCTCGGGCCTTGCTTGCTTGGAGAGAAGTAGCCACACGCCTGGCTTTGACCAGATAAACAGAACTGTGCCACTTCTTGTAAGGCCCCTGCTCAACTTGTTTGTCTGTTCCAAAAGCCGCCTTGTTAATTAAAGTTTCCTGCTGATTATTTCTCAGCTGCCATGGACTTCTTGGGAAGGGGGCTGGAGGATGGATCTGGGGAGAAAGTAACAGTGCTGCCATGGTAACTAGCATCACAACCCAGGCCTTGCAGGTTGCCATGGGGAATTGGATCCCAGCCTATTGCTGCAGATAGGCTGAAGATTGCAGCAGTATGTACCACAAGTGTGGTTTGGGACTTCTTGATCTCCACCTGTTGTTCCATCAAGCTTTCCATGCGCAGGAACAGCTCCTCTGGCTCATTGGTGCAGTATTTTTCCTTACTAAATTATAAGCGAATGTGTTTGTCGACCTCTGCTTAGCTTCCCATCCACCCCATAGAATTTCAGCTTCCCAGTATTAATTCATTTTCTGACTATACATGGTGTGGTAGATTCAGAATCCAGTGTGCTAGAAGAAATCTTCCCAATCACAATTCTTAAAATACTGCAGTGATCCCTCCGGTGTACATGGCTGGATGTACGGCTGTGGAATTAATAGGCAAGATTTTTTTTCTAAATTATTATTATTTATTATTATTTATTGGATTTGTATGCCGCCCCTCTCAGTAGACTCGGGGCGGCTAACAATGATAAAAAACAACATGTAACAATCCAATTAATAAAACAACTAAAAACCCTTATTATAAAACCAAACATACACACAAACATACCATGCATAACTTGTAATGGCCTAGGGGAAAGGAATATCTTAAATTCCCCATGCCTGGCGTTATAAGTGAATCTTGAGTAGTTTTCGAAAGACAGGGAGAGTGGGGGCAGTTCTAATCTCCGGGGGGGGGGAGTTGGTTCCAGAGGGCCGGGGCCACCACAGAGACATTGTTTAGTTGACGGGACCCGGAGAAGGCCAACTCTGTGGGACCTTATCGGTCGCTGGGATTCATGCGGTAGCAGGCGGTTCCAGAGGTAAATTCCTCTAGGTATCTAAACATGTAAGCTGGTGGCAGGTATTTTTTGAGGCTGAGATAGCCTTAAGATAACACTTAAAAGAGGCCCAAGGATTCATTGCAGATGTACACTTAATACTCCGGTATTTTCTAGCTCTCAATGATAGAAAATTCTAATTCTAAGAGTCATTAAAAAAGCTCCTAGGATATACAGTATAAGTAAAAGGAAGGGGGCCTAGTATAGATCTATCTCAACCTTGTTATGATCTCATCAGGATATATAAGTAAAAGGAAGGGGGGCTAGTATAGATCTATCTCAACCTTGTTATGATCTTATACTCTTACTGGAATTTGAATATATATGCACACACACATATATATTAAATTCATTGAAGCTTAGCATGCTGTGCAAAAGCCTCGGGTTCTTCAAAGTTTTTTAAAACACTTATGTTGCTACTACTCCCATATTAAGCCAACATTTATAATGTATTTTAATTTATATTCTTGGCCTACAGTCTAATTCTCTGGAGCAAGTGGGAGTGAATCTGATCCTAATCACCTTCAGGATAACTTTAAACCAGGGCTCTACAGCCTTGGCAACTTTAAGACCCATGGACCAACTCCCAGATTTCTGGGTGTTGAAATCCACAGATCTTAAAGTTGCCAAGGTTGGAGACCCCTGCTGTAAACATTTAATGATCACAGGTCTTAAACTTGCCAAGGACATTTTGGCCTGTTAATATAATAAGTACAGTATTTTTAAAACAAATCACTGCAGGCTTGGTGTTATCAAAGGTTGGGTTCACTCATATTATCCAATTGTTCAATTATGATTTTTTTAAACAAGCCATTTTGGTTAATATACAAGGTTAAACCATGTGCAATGATTTACTAATTGCCAGAATTTGCACTTACCCCTAACACATATACTGTGATTTGTTTGCTTGAGATTAGTGTAATATATAAATCCCCCATTTGTGTTGAGAATTCTTGTGATAATTTATAACATGATCGGATTGCCATAACAGTTTCTATAGGATAGGATCAATTCATGCAACAGATCAATAAGCTGAAAACTATAGATGATCCTATCTAAGTCCCTACAACCTCTCTGTGGCTAAATTGACAAGCCACACGGAAATATCTTGCTCATGTTTACACTTGCCTCACCCAGAAACATGCTTATGTAATGTAAAATGAGAGCACTTTTTTCCCCTTCGGGCAAACGTTGCAGAATGCACTTCTGTCCACCTCATGCTAATGAAATGTTTGCTAAAAACCATTTGATTTATAACAACTCTACTGCAGCCATTTCCTTCTCTCTTAATTATTGTGTGCGGAAGAATAAGTATGACATTCAGTTCTTATTAATAGCTGAGGCACAGTTTGTTTTAATACAGGTAGTTCACTTCTTAACAATGATTCATTTAGTGATGGTTATAACTTACAATGACAATGAAAAAATAACTGGCACTTACAGAATTGTTGCATCTCCATTGTCACATAATCAAAATTCTGGTGTTTGGAAGCCAGCATGTATTTATGGCTGCTGCAGTGTATCCTGCAGCCATCATCATAAAACACAATCTAAGTATTGCCCACAAGATCATATGCTGCAACGTTCTACCTGTCAATGACTACTTCAGCTTCAATCGCAACAACACAAGAGTACGCAACAGATTCAAACTTAATATTAACCGCTCCAAACTTGACTGTAAAAAATATGACTTCAGCAACCGAGTTGTCGAAGCGTGGAACTCATTACCTGACTCAGTAGTGTCAACCCCTAACCCCCAACATTTTTCCCTTAGACTATCCACGATTGACCTCTCCAGGTTCCTTAGAGGTCAGTAAGGGGCGTGCATAAGTGCACCAGTGTGCCTTCCGTCCCCTGTCCAATAGTCTCTCCTTATCTCATTTGCCTTTTCTTCCTTTCAAATATGTTCACCTATACTTTTGTATCTTTTCTTCTATTCTTTTCTTTACTTATATTATTACATATCTTTCTCTTCAATGTGTATTATGTATTGGACAAAATAAATAAATAAATTTTCCCAGTCAGCTTCTGACAAGCAAAGTCAATGGGAAGATGGAGTTGCTTAAGAATTGCATGATTTACTTGCTTAACAAAAGTGGTAAAAAAAAAAAGATGGTAAAACCTGGGCATAACTCACACCTCATTTAGCAAGGGAGATTGTGGTCCCAATTGTGATTTGAAGTAAAGGTTTGTTAGTTAGCCATGACAGTCAAATTCTATCTATTACATATAGCGGATGAATTACAAGTGCTGGATTCAAATCTATATTTTCTTTTATGCACACTGAGCATATGCAAATTCCTTGTGTGTCCAATTATACTTGGCCAATAAAGAATTCTATTCTATTCATGCAGTGCTCTGTGCTGAAAATTAAATTGTTCACTTACTGGCTTCGTACAAAGGAGCAAACTTTGACAAAATTAATGCATGATTTCATACTATACGCACAATAGCTTTATCAGAACTACACAAGACTGTGCAAACTTGTCAGTTCTCTGGAGATGTTCCCTGAGAGACAGTGGTGCAAATACAGGGGGGTGGGGGAGGATGAGAGGAGAAATAGAGATAATCAGATTTGAACAAGAAGCAGCAATGTCCAAAAACAATCTCATGCAGTGTTGCTTAATATCTCTCTGCAGAAGTCTTAATTTATGGAAGAGAAAGAGAAGTGTCTAAATTTCCGGTAACCCTTAATGTAAGCTGCCCAGAGTCACCTTGTGGCAAGATCATTGGCAAACAAATTTAATAAATTAGCAAAACCCTTATTCCCAATCAAAAACAGCACCCCTGATCTGTTTATTGTCCGCCAGTGGAAGATTTGTCTTCAAATTTTTGCTTTTGCATTCCTTGGGCAGTGCTCCTCAAATAGTGGGGCGCGTGACCCTGGAGAACATGCTTTTTTTTTTTTGCTGCAGGGAGTAGGACAGTGGTGGAAAACCTATAGCATTCGTGCCACAGGTGGCACATGGAGCTATATCTGCTGGCACACGAGCCATTGCCCTACCTCAGCTCCAGCATGCTTGTGTGTGCCAGCCAACTGATTTACAGCTCGCAAAGAGGCTCTGGGAGGGCATTTAGATTTCTGGAAGGCCTCTGGGGGAAGGAAGAAGCTTCTGGAGCTTGGGGAGGGCAAAAATGGGCATACCAGGCCTACCAGAACTCAGGAAATAGGCCATTTCTGGACTCCAGAGGGCCTCTGCAGGGGCGGCCGTTTTCACCCTCCCCAGGCATTGAATTATGGGTGCAGGCACTCACACATGTGTGATAATAGAAAAGAATAGAATAGAATAGAATTATTTATTGGCCAAGTGTGATTGGACACACAAGGAATTTGTCTTGGTGCCTATGCTCTCAGTTTACATAAAAGAAAGATACTGTACATTTGTCAAGAATCATGTGGTACAACACTTAATGATTGTCATAGGGGTCAAGTAAGCAATGAAGAAACAATCAATATTAATAAAAATCTTAGGATACAAGCAACAAGTTACAGTCTTACAGTCCTAAGTGGGAGGAAAAGGATGATAGGAATGATGAGAAAAACTAGTACAATAGAAGTGCAGATTTAGTAAAAAGTCTGACAGTGTTGAGGGAATTATTTGTTTAGTAGAGTGATGGCGTTCGGGAAAAAACTGTTCTTGTGTCTAGTTGTCTTGGTATGCAGTGCTCTGTAGCGACGTTTTCAGGATAGGACTTGAAACAGTTTGTGTCCAGGATGTGAGGGGTCAGTAAATATTTCCCCCACCCTCTTTTTGACTCATGCAGTATACAGATCCTCAATGGAAGGCAGGTTGGCAGCAATTGTTTTTTCTGCATTTCTGATTCTCCTCTGAAGTCTGTGTCGGTCTTGTTGGGTTGCAGCACCAAACCAGACAGTTATAGAGGTGCAGATGACAGACTCAATGATTCCTCTGCAGAACTATATCAGCAGCTTCTTGGGCAGTTTGAGCTTCCTGAGCTGGTGCAGAAAGAACATTCTTTGTTGTGCTTTTTGATGATGTTTTTGATGTTAGGCGACCATTTTAGGTCTTGAGATATGATAGAACCTAGAAATTTGAAGGTTTCTATACTGTTGACACTCTGTTGTCTAGCATTATGAGAGGTGGAAGGGTTTCTCCTAAAGACTTACCACCATTTCTATGGTTTTGAGTATGTTCAGTTCTAGATTGTTCT